>NC_059106.1:7517500-7867500 GCF_020740685.1 Jaculus jaculus | reverse complement strand
GCGCCGCCCGGCCCGGGCCTCCCGCCCTCCTCCTCCCCCGGTCCCGCGCCGCCCTGGACCCTCTCTCCAGAGCCGTAACAGGGAAAGCGGCCTGCACCGCGCAAACTAACAATAAATCGGGACTTTTTAGATCTAACTCACTTATAACTTCAAAAATATAGGCTTACATCTACAGTGCAGTGGCACGTAACTAGTCGCTAGGCGGAGCAACCTGTTACGGCTGTTGAAAATGATCATTTCCAATCAACACAGAACGATGGAGCTCAAGGTTCGTTCTGGTTCAAGCCAAGAGGGAAATTCCAAAGTTGGAACGAAGCGGGTCGGTCAGACAACCATTTCAGCCAGTTTGAAAAGGAAAAAGTGACACCGTTCCCATACCGGGAGTCGAACCCGGGCCGCCTGGGTGAAAACCAGGAATCCTAACCGCTAGACCATATGGGAGATGCTGACGTGCATCTCTGCTTTACCGACTATGTCGTTTGCATCAGCTCCGGTGGCCTGCACAAAACCCCCGCCCGGGGGGCGTGGGACTCGGGGATGAACCCGCCTGTCCGGAGCCGGCGCGGGGCGGCTGCGGGTCGGCTGACGTCAGGGGCTCTCCCCCCTCTCCCTCCCAGCAGCGTCTCTGTGGCTCAGGATTTTAAGAAACGACCTCTTCTGAGTGGCCAGGGCGGGGGACAGGGAGCATGCCTGTCTTCCCTGGTCACAAGGGTTCCATTCTCTGCGGACTGCAGCCACGGTTAAATAAACCAGAGTCACACCCTTGCCCAGTACAAGGGCAAATCTGCTCCGCCGACGGGAACGTTAGACGGACGCCTCCAGTGAGATCGTGGGGTCCCCCTGGACTCAAGGGTGAGCTCCGCGGAACGCGAGCCCCCAGTTGACATAGGAGATTGCGCAGGGAAATGGTGGCTCTCAGGGCCCGCAGAGGGAGGAGGGTTGCGCCTCCCTGTGCCCCGTGCTAGAAAAGCTGGGTGCAGGACTCCCCCGACACCCCAACTGAAACCACAGCTCATGAGGACAGACCGAGAACATTCCCTCATTATTGCATTCATTCCAATCCCAAGCGCGAGCCATGATGGATGACAAATTCAACTGTACTTTAAAAATTGATTTTAGGGGTGTGGGGTAAGGAGCTCAGAGGAAGCTCTTGGCCAAAGAACAGCCCGAGGTTCTGACCTCCGCAGGTTCTGTGGCGAGGGACACACCTAGAAATAAAAACTGCCTGGCGTGATGGCGCACGCCTACAGAGGTAGGAGGGCAGTGAGTTCGAGGCCCGCCTGAGACTACGTAGTGAACTCCAGGTCAGCCTGAGCTAGAGTAAGAAGACCCTACCTAGGAAATCGAACAAATAAGTAAAACTGACTTAAACACAAGAGCAGCTGGGCGTGGTGGCGCACGCCTTTAATCCCAGCACTTGGGAGGCAGAGGTGGGAGGATCGCTGTGAATTCGAGGCCACCCTGAGATTACATAGTGAATTCCAGGTCAGCCTGAGCTAGAGACTCTACCTTGATCCCCGACCCCGTAAAAAAGAACGTTTCTACAGTTTTCACTTTCACTTTATTAGGTACTATTCAACTATTGTATGTTTATTTTACAATAAAGTTGGAAATAATTATAAAAGACAAACTGAAAAATATGTACATCTCACAAAGGATTACATCTCATGCCCCAAACACAAAGAACCCCCCCAAACTGCTGAAAAGTTAGCCCAGTAGAAAAGCAAAACGAGGATTCTATTCGGGAACAGCACCAGGGGGCCGGGCTTCCCTCCTGCCAGGTAACGACAGGGCTCTGAAACCAGGAAGGTCTTCTCCTCCTCCAGCTTCCTTGCAAACAATCAAACCATTTTCACTGAAGTAAAATGCAATAGTTGCTAAGGGCTGCCCATCTACCTGGATTTTTTTTTTGGAGGGGGTGCAGTTGTCATTTTTTTCTTGACACAGTCTTTGTTGCACAGGTTCAAGTCATCCTCCAGCTTCAACCTCTAGAGTTCACCACCAAGGACAGCTCATGTCTTTTCTGACTGGAACCGATCGATCTGTCAGCTGAATATGGACTTTAACTCTAGCCATGTTACTTTCAAGAATCTGGTGGCCCAGAAGCATGACTTCTACCTTCCCTGACACCACTGGCGCCGTGTTTCATCATCCAGGAGTGACACCTCAGCTGACCCGAGGCTGGCTGTTCACTCTGCACCTAGGCCCCAGGGAGGGGACAGATGAGAACAGGGACCCACGCGGTTTCCCAGGAGTGGCTTTCAACATTACTTCGAGAATTCCAAATCTCACAACGCCAGAAACAACTCAGACCAAGGACACTTTAAGGAGGGGCAGTAGCTGGGGCAGGGACCATTTTTGCGAAGGAGGAGGCCTTAGACAAGGTAGGGCATCCAGAAACAAGCTGTGCTTGGAGCCTGCCTCTTGGATGCAGGTCAGGCAGCCCCAGGGTCAGGATCGAGCTGCTTGAGTTTCTTCTGGAGGCCCCGGAGCTGACTTCGACCCCAGCTGATGCGGGTCTGGAGACTGGCTATATCTGCAGCCAGCTGCAGGCCTGGAGCAGAAGGAGAGAATATCACCACAGAGTTGTAATACATGACTCCAGAAGCTCTGGGCCCCCTCTAGGTCTTCAGATCTCTTGGCCTCCACACTCTTTTACATTCCAAGAATGGTCTCACTGGACCCACACTCTCACCTCCTTCAGATCTGTGTAGAAACATCACCTCCTCAAAAGCTTCCTAGACCTCCTTTATACCCCACCTGTTGTGTAGCTATTTCCAAACTCAGAATTGATGCATCCTCTCCTGGAAGGGAGGCTACTCAGACTTGGGAAGTAAAACAAAGTCCCCAGGTCCCAGGAAGCTGCTCAAATGAACAAGACCCACCCTCTGCTCCTGCTGTTAGATGACCAGTAACCATGGCTGGGCAGCAAGATTCGGAAGGGTGCCTGCAGGTTTGGCAGGGAGTGCCAGGAATGCCGCTTTCGTGAGCCATCGCCCATGCTGGGCTAGGCTTCTGCTGATGTAACTGCCTTTGAGGTATCCATGCTCTGGAAAGCAACCCCAATAAACTCACTGCTTCACTAAGCTAGACTCGGACTTGGATGGAACTGTTTCTTCAATCTTTCTTTGATGCCTTATCTGGAGTGAACAGACCTTTGTTCATGCCAGGAAAAAGTTTCACACTACCACTAGGAATGAATATCTCACAGATCATAAAATCTTCTCATGGCCTCTTTTCTTTTAAATATTTATTAATTAATTAATTTTTTGTTGTTGTTTTTCAAGGTAGGGTCTCACTTTGGTCCAGGCTGACTTGTAATTAACTATGTAATCTCAGGGTGGCCTCAGATTCATGGTGATCTTCCTACCTTTGCCTCCCCAGTGCTATGATTAAAGGCGTGCGCCACCAAGCCCGGCTATATTTTATTTATTTTTAAGCTGTTTTTAAAAAATATTTTTATTTTATTTTATTCATTTGCAAGCAGAGAGAGAGATACAGAGAGGAGACAGAGAGTGAATGGGTGTACCAGGGCCTCTAGCCACTGCAAACGAACTCCAGATACATGCACCCCCTTGTGAATCTGGCTTTTGTGGGTGCTGGGTCCTTTGACTTTCTCCAGCCCTATATTTTATTTTTTAAAAGTTGGTGAATTTTGTGTTGTCAGTTTATTTATTTATGAGAGAGAATATAGAAGTGCCAGGACCTCTATTTATTTATTTATTTATTTGTGTGTGTGTGTGTAAGAGAGAGAGAGAAAGAATATGAAAGTGCCAGGCCCTCTAGCCACTACAAACAAACTTCAGACTCCAGATACATGTACCACTATGTGCATCTGGCTTAAGTGGGTTCTGGGGAATTGAACTGGGGTCCTTAGGATTTACAGGCAAGTGCCTTAACTGCTAAGCCATCTCTCCAGCTCTCGTGGACTCATTCTTTATTTCTCCCAAGATCGTGCTTCCTTGCTTCTCTTTCTGTTCTCCTTCACCCGTTTTCTCTGCTCCTGATCATGATCCACACTCAGGACCCACCTCTGGATGGCTTCTGTCTACTTTGCTTGAAAAGCCTACCAACCTGGGTTTCAATTTCCTCAGCCACCCCCAAAAAGCTGGACAGGCATTTACTTACTTTTTTTGTTTGTTTGTTTTTCAAGGAAGGGTCTCACTCTCTAGCCGAGGCTGACCTGGAATTCACTCTGTAGTCTCAGGGTGGCCTCAAACTCACAGTGATCCATGTACCTCTGCCTCCCAAGAGCTGGGATTAAAGGCATGTGCTACCATGCCCAGCCTATTTTTTTTGAGGTACCATCTGGTTGGACATTTATTTGTAATGCCAAAAGACCCTGGTGCACCCATATACATGTGTGTAAATAAATTTATATATATTGGTTTTTTTTTTTTTTTTTTTTTGGTTTTTCGAGGTAGGGTCTCACTCTGGCTCAGGCTGACCTGGAATTCACTATGTAGTCTCAGGGTGGCCTCGAACTCTCGGCGATCCTCCTACCTCTGCCTCCCGAGTGCTGGGATTAAAGGCGTGCGCCACCACACCCGGCTATATATTGGTTTTTGAGGTAGGGTCTTGCTGTAGCCCAGGCTGATCTGAAATTCACCATGTAGTCTCAGGCTGGCTTTGAACTCATAGTGATCCTTCTAACTCAGCCTCCTAAATCCCGGGATTAAAGGTGTGCGCCACGATGCCTGGCTTCCATGAATGACATTTGTCCAGTTTTCCTCCTACTGGGCCCCCTGGAAGCTAGCATGAACCTAGTATGCTACAGCAAATGAATGCCTTGGTGGGAAACCCCAACAGCTATTCAATAGAAGTTAGCAATGGAGAAAAGCTGCCGAGTCCTAATACAGTGTATGTGTTCAAGTGCACTCTGAGGATCGAGGGCTACCCCTGAGCACAGGTGGCTGGGTCCACTCACCATCCCGGAAGCTAGCTTGGGCTTGCCGCAGACTATGAGGAACCAGGATTCCAAACCAGTTCAGGGGATCTTGTGGGGCTGCAGGAGATTCTTGCTCATGGGTCTTGGTGGGACCTTTACGTCTGCGCAGAGCTGGAGAAAGAGATTGGAGACTGGGTCTTACTACCAGCTCTTTACTGTCTTGGTGATAATGCTGGGCTTAATCTGAGCTCATGATTCTGGAAAACACTGAGCACTGGAAAAATCCCCCCTCCACCTTTTTGTGTGCCTAGAAATAGCACATCCTTCCTCTTGTAATTCAGATGACCATCTGTTCAGTTTTCCTCCCTCCCAGAACGCCCCCACCCTCCCAGATGATCCTATCTGCAACAAGATCCCACACTAGGGCTGGAGAGATGGCTTAGCAGTTAAAGAACATGCCTGTGAAGCCTAAGGACCCAGGTTCAATTCTCCAGGTCCCACTAAACCAGATGCACGTATTGATGCGTGTGTCTGGAGTACATTTGTAGTGGCTAGAAGCCCTGGCGTGCCCATTCTCTCTCACACACTCTCTCTCCCTCTCTGACTGCAATAAATAAATAAAAATAAAATCTTTTTTAAAAAATAGGCTGGAGAGATGGCTTAGCGGTTAAGCACTTGCCTGTGAAGCCTAAGGACCCCAGTTTGGTTCGAGGCTCGATTCCCCCCATGTTAGCAAGATGCACAAGGGGGCGCCCACGCCTGGAGTTCTTCAGAACTCTGCAGTGGCTAGAGGCCCTGGCGCACCCATTCTCTCTATCTGCCCCCCCCTCCCCCGTCGCTCTCAAATAAATAAATAAAAATGAACAACAACAACAACAAAAATCACATACTGACCTTGTCTGTTTTGCTCAAATGTGTCATAAGACTCTACAATTCCCCATTCTTTGTCTCAGGAACATTAATTGGGATCAGAGGTTTATTCCTCCAAAACAGAGATGAATATTTTCTTTCTTTTTACTTTAACTTTATTTATTTTTCTAGCCCAGGCTGACATGGGATTCACTGTGTAGTTTCAGGGTGGCCTTGAACTCACGGAAATCCTCCAGCCTCTGCCTACCATGTGCTGGGATCAAAGGCGTGACACCTGGCCTACTTTAACTTTTACTTATTTGTAAGCAGAGAGAGAATGAGAAAGAAGGGGTTTGCCATGGCCTCCTGCCTCTGCAAATGAACTCCTGATGCACGGAGGCATGTGCCACTCTGCATCTGACTTTACATGGGTACTGGGGTATCAAACCCAAGCACCTTAACCTCTGAGCCATCTCTCTAGCCCCAGGGATGAACACTTTCTGTTCAGATCTCCTTTCCTGAAAAACTTTCCCTCTACCTAAACAGAAAGCTCTATCTGTAGGGGTGTCTAACCTCACCATTGCAACATGATGCTGCATCCCACCGGACACAGGTTAGGCAAAACTGTCCTAATTAAGGCTATGACCACAGCCCGAATAAAGTTTTCTCCTTAATGGTTCTGTGAATTTTGTCTTTTAAAATTTTTCTTTCCAGGTAGAAAGTCACTCTAGCCCAAGTTGCCTTGGAACTCACTCTGCAGTCGCATGCTGGTCTTGAACTCACAGCGATCCTTCTACCTCAGCTTCCAGAGTGCATGGCCCAGCCTGAGTTTTGTCTTTAACACTACCAAGTAGGAGAGATGAGGGTCTCACCTGCCTCGCGGGGTCCCACCTCCTCTGGGGTCTGGGAGTCAGCTTTGATCACCCTGAATGTCTGCAGTCCGTCCTGGGCCTCGCTGTAGGAGAAGAGAAGATGCATATTCAACCCCCAGGCCTCGGCCTCACCCACCCACGCCCTCGGGCACTGAGGGTGCCTCACCTGGCGCTCACGCAGACCTGCGGCTCCATCCGGGAGGCATACTGCAGGGGCCCTACCGACTTGGCACCCATGGCATAGCGCGCCTGGGCGAGCGACAGCCAGCCCTGGGGACAGGAGGGAGCTGAGACTCGGTTCCCGTCCGTGTGCCCGCCCTCCCTGCCTCCAGCCCGGGGAACGCACCTCCTCCACCCGGGTGTTCAGCGCTGCCCGCTTTGTCTCCAGTTCCTCCAGGTCGCCCAGCAGCTGCAGGTACAGCGAGTCCAGCTCCGCCCGCAGCTCCGGTTCCGCCATGGCTCAGCCGCACTCGTGACTCGTGGGCGGAGAAGCTGAAGCGGCGTCCTCCTAAGCCGTCCAATCCTCGCCCGTTGCTATGGCATAACAGCCAATCGGCGCCGGAGCCCCGCCTCCAAGGGGGCGGTCCCAGACGTGACCCCGGAAGCCAACGGTTTTGGGGGCCCGGCGACCGCCAGCTTCAATGGCCGGGGTCCACTGGGGAGCTGAGCGGAGAAATCCTTACCGCCGATTAGTGTCTCACGCTGCGCAGTGCTAAAGGTGATTCAGATTCGGAAGCCTGCAGTGCGGTTTCTACGCTTGATGAACCGCCTCAATATAAAGCGTCCTCTCCAACAATGGCGAAGCCGTGGGCAGACATATTTGTTAGTGGCAGCCGTAAGCCACATGACATCGTGGATCCAGCTTATTGGTTGGTTTGGCGAGTGCGCACTACTGTTTGCCGGTCGCCATTTTAACTAGTGTCAGTCGTAACCGCAGTAGACACGAGTGAAGCCTCTTCGGCCTTCTTGGTTGAGGGCGGAAGTGAGGACTATGGCGGTGCCAGCGTCGCCCACAGATTTCAGACCCGCGTGGAAGTGAAGTAGCGTCCATCATGGTAGGATGCTTGAGCCCGGGGGTCCGAGAGGCTTGGGGTGCGCTAGGTGGGGGCTCGCGGAGCGCTGGGTTGTGGTCCTTGGTGACCGTGCTGTTTCCTAGCTCCGCCGGGAGGCTCGCCTGCGCCGAGAATACCTGTATCGCAAGGCCCGCGAGGATGCGCAGCGCACTGCCCAAGAGAAGAAGGAGAAAGTCAGGCGCGCGCTGGAAGGTAAGCCCCGTCCCGGGCCGGCGTGGGCGCCGAGAGCATGTGTGTATGCCACGGCTTAACACGCGCCTGCACTGCATGTCTGTGTTAGCGTGGCCGAACTTGTGTCCACGTGCTCCTTCCCTAGGATACTGTTGTTGATGCTTATTAATTTTGTTCATAATGTATCTAGTTCTAACCAAATTTTCAAACGTACCTATTGTCACTGATCTTGCCCCCCACCCCCAGGAGCGGGGGTAAAAGAACCCTTGGTATTTGTTCTTGCCATCGTATATATTAGGACCAGATTGCAAGAATCTCTTGTCTTGTATATGCCCTGTTATAGCTTTTTTGAAGTTTTGTTTTTGAAATTTTTTTGTTTGCTTGTTTTATTTTTCGAGGTAGGGTCTCACTCTAGCCCAGGCTGACCTGGAATTCTCTATGTAGTCTCAGGGTGGCCTTGAACTCACGTCCTCCCACCTCTCCCTCACCAGTACTGGGATTAAAGGTGTGCGCCACCACGCCCGGCTTCCAGCTTTTTATTTATTTATTTGACAGAGAAAGAGGGAGAGAGAGAGAAAATGGGCACGCCAGGGTCTCCAGCCACTTCAAACGAACTCCAGACGAGTACACCAATTTGTGCATCTGGCTAACGTGGGTCCTGGGGAATCAAACCTGGGTCCTTTGGCTTTGCAGGCAAATGCCTTAACCACTAAACCATCCTAACAGTCCCCAGCTTCTAGCTTTTTTTTTTAAAAAAGTTTATCTGAGAAAGTATGGGTGCACCATGGCCTTCTGCCACTGCAAACGGAACTCCAGACATCTGTGCCACTTTGTGCATCTGCTTTTAATTTTTTGAGGTAGGGTCTCGCTCTAACCTAGGCTGACCTGTAATACACTATGTAGTCTCAGGGTGGCCTCGAACTCAATGGTGAGCCTCCTACTTCTGCCTCCGAGTGCTGGGATTATAGGCGTGTGCAACCACGCCTGGCTTGCTCTTGTATTTTTTTTTTTTTTAATTTTTAAAAACTTATTTATTTGACAGAGAAAGAGGGAGGGAGAGAAGGAGAGAATGGGTGCTCCAGGGCCTCCAGCTACTGCAAACGAACTCCAGACATATGCTCTTCCTCATGCATCTGGCTAATGTGGGTCCTGGGGAATTGATTTGAATTTGGCTTTGCAGGCAAATGCCTTAACTGCTAAGCCATCCCTCCAACCCTGCTCGTGTATTTTTATTTATTCATTCATTTATTTTTCGAGGTAGGGTCTCATTCTAGCCCAGGCTGACCTGGAATTCACTGTGTAGTCTCAGGGTGGCCTCGAACTCAACGGTGATCCTCCTACCTCTGCCTCCTGAGTGCTGGGATTAAAGGCGTGCGCCACCACGCCTGGCTGGAGTATTTTTTGAAGTATTAATCCATGTTAGCATTTAATTTTTGTTTACTTTTGAGATTGGAGTTTAATTTTGCCTTTGTTGGTTTTGTGTCGGTAGATCTTTATGCTACCTGTCTGATGGTGCATCACCCCCAATACCCCTGATTAGATTCACTTTGATGTTTCTCACTTTAAAAAGAAAAATAATTTGAGAGAGAGAAAGAGGCAGATACAGAGACAGAGTGAGAGAGAGAAAGAAAGGGCTTTCCAGGACTTTTAGCCACTGCATTTGAACTCCAGATGCATGTGCCACCTTGTACATCTGACTCAGGTGGGTCTTGGGGAAATCTAACCTAGGTCCTTTGGCTTTGCAGACAAGTGGCTTAACCACTAAGCCATCTGTCCAGCCCCGATGTTTCTAACTTTTACTGTTATAAACTGAGTGTAGTATGTTTGAGTTCACAAGCATGATTTTAAGACAGGGGATGTAGCTCAGTTGAGTGCTTGCCTAGATTCATGGAGTCTTGGGTTCCATCTCCAGGCATAAACTGGATTGGGATAGTGCACCCCTGTGATCCCAGCACTGGGGAGATAGAGGCAGGGAAATCAGAAGCTCAGCGTCTTCAGCTGCATAGTGAGCTCTGTCTCAGACTGGACCACGTTTGTGTGATGTCCCAGGACAAAGGCATATACCCCCATGCCCAGCAGCAGCCTGTTTCTTTTTTTTTCCACAATTTTTTATTAACATTTTCCATGATTATAAAAAATATCCCATGTATAAAAAATATCCCATGGACAGCAGTCTGTTTCTAAACAAAGTTGATTTTTGTTTTTGTGGTGCTGAAAATCAAACCTAGCGTAAGCAAGCTACCTACCCATGATCTATACCCCTCCCTAAAATTATTTAAAAATTTTGTCAGGCTATAAGAATAATACTTGTGGGACTGGAGAAATGGCTTAGCGGTGACAGCATTTGCCTGTGAAGCCTAAGGACCCGGGTTTGATTTCCCAGGACCCAAATAAGCCAAATGCATCAGGGGCACATGTGTCTGGAGTTTGTATGCAGTGGCTAGAGGCCCTGGTGTGCCCATTCTCTTTTTCTATCTGTTTCTTTCTCTCTCATAAATAAATAAAATATTTAAAAAGTATAATACTTATTGTAATAAAATATAAAGTGAAGTCCCCTGTAGCCACAAGTTGCCAAGTAGATGAAAAGAGTTTGGTAGCCAGGTGTGGTGGCACACCCTCTAATCCAACGCCTAGAGGCTGTCAAAAAACAGGAGTGAGGCTGGAGAGATGGCTTAACGGTTAAGTGTTTGCCTGAGAAGCCTAAGGATACCTGTTCGAGGCTCGATTCCCCAGGACCCACGTTAGCCAGACGCATAAGGTAGCGCTCGGGTCTGGAGTTTGTTTTCAGTGGCTGGAGGCCCTGGCACGCCCATTCTCTCTCTATCTGCCTCTTTCTCTCTCTGTTGTTCTCAAATCAATAAATAAAAATAACAAAATATTAAAAAAAAAAAAAAACAGGAGTGGCTGCGGGCCGTGGGGTTTCGTTGGTGCACCTGCCGCTCCTGTGGAGTCAGTGGACGCTGCCTTACCGCTGGACCTGCCGCCAGCCTGCGCCGCCCGCTTGGCCTTGGCTGCATCGCACCATGACGACTCTTGGCGACGTCCATCGGCCTCTGCTGCTCCTGCTGCTGCTCGAATGCAAGCTTTTCTCTGCCATCCTCTGTAGACATACTGATTAGCAACAGCTCTCGTGGAGAAAATCCTTCTGAATCTATCCTCACGATTGGTTTTAGAATAGGATATTCCCTGACTTTCACCTTTGCAAGAAATGTAACACGTTACCAGGTCAAGGTTATGAAGTTTACTTACAAGTTGTCAGACACAGAAATTTTCCCCAATGCAAGTTCCAAGGATATCAAGGTAGAGGAGTCTGTAAGTGACATCGAGGCAGATATAGACAAAAAGTACCCATGTGTCAGTGCTATGCAGATCGCAATGCAAGATGTGATCGTCACACTCCAGGATACCACCATCCAGGCCTATTTGTCTAATAGCACCTTCAGCAAGGAAGAGACTCGCTGCAAGCAGGATGAACCTTCCACTGCACCACCCAGCCCCTTACCACCACTTGTGCCACATGACTGGTGACAATGGAACCTGCCTGCTGGCCAGTCTGGCACTGCAGCTGAACATCTCCTACTTGCTCAAGGACAGCACGACTGTGACCAGAGTGCTCAACGTCAACCCAAATAAGACTTTGTTTGATGGAAGCTTCAGTGCCCAGTTGGTAACCCTGAGCCTGAGGAACCAGAACCAGAAGGGCACTGTCCTGGTGTTGCAGTTTGGGATGAATGCAAGTTCTAGTGTATACCTCCTACAAGGAATCCAGTTGAAAATGATTCTTCCTGATGCTAGAGAGCCCCCACTCAGAGCTGTCAACAGCTCACTGAGGGCCCTGCAGACCACCATTGGGAACTCATGCAAATGCAGCACCGAGGAGCACATCCCTGTCACCACGATGTTCTCCTTCAGTGTCTTCAGCATTTGGGTCCAGGCTTTCAAAGTTGAAGGCAACAGGTTTGGGTCTGTGGAAGAGCGTGTGCAGGATGGAAACAGCATGCTGATCCCCATTGCTGTGGGTGGCGCCCTGGCAGGGCTGGTCCTCATCATCCTCACGGGCAGGAAGAGGAGTGACGCCGGCTGCCAGACCATTTGGCCTGGTGGGCGTGCGCACCACAGACACACAGGGGCCTGTCCTCATGTCCCCGAGCTTAGATAGGTGTGGAGGGGAGGCACACTTTCTGGCAAGCTGTTTTCAAATCTGCTTTATCAAATGTGAAGTTCATCTTGCACCACTTACTACGCACAGAGGAGTAACTACCGAAATGATGGTGTTGATTTTGCTAACTGGTTAAATGTTAATATTACCAAAGTAGAGCTCTAAGGGAAGGGCAGGAGTGCACTTCTGAATTGGCGTGAGCTCCACTCACACAACGTTTTAAGATTTGGTGTTTGGTTTCTTCATTCTTTACTCAGATTTAAGCCTTACAAAAGGGAATCTCTGACCCGAACACTTGGGACTGATGAAGGGCGGCTGATCAGTAGGTTATACACTTAGGAGAAGGAAACAGGAAAGCAGGGTGTTCCCACATGAGTACACAGTGGGAAGCCTCTGGATACTCAGGTTGGGCTGCCTGCTTGGGGTCTTGCCCACTGCCCAGCTGGGGCGTGACCACATGATGCTCTGCTGCCCAAGAGCTGGCACTTTTCTAAATAAAAAAAGCATTATTTTTATTTACTTTTTGTAAAGTGATTTCCAATCTTCTGTTGGCATTCAGGGTGGTCCTGTTTCTGCACTGTGTACAATAAGAGATTCCCTCTGCTGGCCTGTCTTCTGCAGCTTGGGTGGGTTGTACACTGAGGATAAGCTCATGTAATGCATTGCCTGTAACAATGCTAATAAAAAGTCTCCTCCTTTGTAGGCCTGGAAAAACAAAAACAAAAAACAGGAGTACTTTGTTTTTTTGGTTTTTCGAGGTAGGGTCTCACTCTAGCCCAGGCTGACCTGGAATTCACTATGTAGTCTCAGGGTGGCCTTGAACTCATGGTGAACCTCCTACCTCTGCCTCCCGAGTGCTGGAATTAAAGGTGTGCGCCACCACGCCAGCCACCAGGAGTAGTTGGTTTGTTACCCCCCTCCTTCCTAGTCATTCTGTAAGTGAGTTGTCTTTCAATCAAATTTGTGTAGGTTAGTAAGCTGCAGAGTGTCATAAAATGAGGGGTTTCTGTTTGTGTTTCATTTGGTATCTGTCTTTTCCCTGCAGAAAATCACCTGATTCCCACTGAGTTACGGCGGGAGGCTCTGGCCTTACAAGGGTCCCTGGAGTTCGATGACGCGGGTGGTGAAGGTAACTACTCTGCAGCCCCACCTAACACCAAACTGACTTTGCTCAATGGACTCCATGACTCTTAACATGCTGGGCACATTTCCACGTGACAGGTGTCCATAGCTGCTGCCGGAACTGTTGCCAGGTGCCCGCCAGTTTGCATAGATGGCACTATGGCTCCTGTCTCTGAAAGTGTCCATTTCCATGTATACAGCACCCAGTAGTGTTCCCCTGGCTCTGCTTATTCTCCCACGGCAATGTCTGCTGCCGTAGACCATGTCTCTAACATTGTGACCCAGAGGTCTCATTCATTGTGTGTGTTATTCAGCAAATGGGAATGGAATCATAGACAGTGTAGATATTTGTTGTCAAAGGAGTCCATCACTTCTGTTCTCAGGAGATCAGCATTTTGCCACTGTAGGCCCTTCCTTTCCTCAGTTGGATGTGTTTTTAGTAGCAGTGGCCTGATGGGTTCCCTCTTGTCTGCTGGGGGTGATGCATTTCTATTATTGAAGATTTTCTCAAACAGACTCAGTTAGCATTTTGCTCCCAAGACCATGTCACATGTACCTCTCATGCTCCTGACAGGTGTGACCAGTCACGTAGATGATGAGTATCGCTGGGCAGGGGTGGAGGATCCTAAGATCATGATCACTACCTCTCGAGACCCCAGTTCTCGTCTGAAGATGTTTGCAAAGGTACCAGTGGGGCAGGGGGTAGGACATGCCTAGGACCAGTGACCCCAGTCTAACAAGACATTGGTCCACGGCAGGAACTGAAGCTCGTGTTCCCAGGCGCCCAGCGCATGAACCGAGGGCGGCATGAGGTTGGAGCGCTAGTGCGAGCCTGCAAAGCGAACGGGGTCACTGACCTCTTGGTTGTCCATGAGCACCGAGGCACACCAGGTGAGGCTTGCGGGAGGGAGAAGGGGCAGGGGGTGTTCCCCTGGCAGATGAGGTTTCTGATAGCCCCGTCTCCACAGTGGGACTCATTGTCAGCCATCTGCCCTTCGGCCCTACCGCTTACTTCACGCTGTGCAACGTGGTCATGCGGCATGACATCCCTGACATAGGCACCATGTCAGAAGCTAAGCCTCACCTCATCACACATGGCTTTTCTTCCCGGCTGGGTAAGCGGGTAAGTCTCCAGCCTTGGGGGAGAGGGCAGGGGGTCAGGTCAGCCATTTGCCACTCTCCCTCCCTGTGCTTCAGGTGTCTGACATCCTCCGTTACCTGTTTCCGGTGCCTAAAGATGACAGCCACCGGGTCATCACATTTGCAAACCAGGATGACTACATCTCATTCCGGTGGGTTCATGGGCTGGGAGCTGGGCCATTAGTGACCTTTGTCATCCCCCACCCCCATACTTAGATGGCTGACCCAAGTCCCTAATTCTGTTTCTTCCCTCTGCAGGCACCATGTCTACAAGAAGACAGACCACCGCAATGTGGAACTGACCGAGGTCGGGCCTCGCTTTGAGCTGAAGTGTGAGTTTGGGGCTTTCTTCCGTGTCTGGGGCAGTAAAGGAAAGAATGCTACAGCGTACATAATGATATACCTGTCCCCTGTCCCCAGTGTACATGATTCGCCTGGGCACACTGGAGCAGGAGGCCACAGCAGACGTGGAGTGGCGTTGGCACCCCTACACCAACACGGCACGGAAGCGGGTCTTCCTGAGCGCTGAGTGAGCCTGCTGTCCAGACAGGATGCGGATGGGAATCTGAGGGCAAGGTTTTGTCACAGATGAGCCCATTAATCCGAATAAACCTGTCATGTTGGCCTACGGCTTCCAACTGGTCGCAGTGGGCCTGCTGTCTGGAGACTTGGTGTTGGTGTCCCCATGGGAGTTGGGCCCTGGGAGCACGTTCCTGTGTGGGTGCAGTAAGGCCAGCTGTGTCGCAGAATCCCTGTGCCTAGTTTACATGGCACCAACAGCCCTCCTACCATGCCTACCTCTGACTCAAGGATGGGCCTTTCCACATCACCTGGGGAGAGCCAGAGAAGACAGGAGGGGTGGGGGCCTCCCATCCTCAGCTCTTCCTGTGTATGCCCTCTACCCACATCCCCAACTGTTTTTAATTTTTAGAGTAATCTCCTGTTTTCCATCATTCACTGACCAATTTCCATTCCCACCAGCAGTAGACAAGAGTTTATTTTTTATAACATACTTGCCAACTTCCATAATTATAGATAATAAACCATGGTAATTCCCTTCTCCCCCGCATTCCCCTTCGCAACTCCACTTCCCATCATATCCCTTCCCCATCTCACTCAGTCACTTTTGATGTCATCATCTTTCCTCCTTATTTCTTTTGTTCTTTAAATAATAAACATCCTAACAGATGTGTTGTGGTAAGCTCATTGTTTTTTTTAAAATATTTATTTATTCGGAGGGGGGCAGATAGAAAAGGAGAGAATGGGTGCACCAGGGCCTCCAATCACTGCAAACAAACCCCAGATGCATAAATCATATTGTACATATGGCACTATGTGGGTACTGGGAAATCAAACTAGGGTCTTTATGCTTTGCAGGCAAGTGCCTTAATGCTGAGCCATCCAGCCTCTCATCCCTCATTGTTGGTGTTTTTTGTTTTGTTTTGGTTTTGTTTTTTCGAGGTAGAATTTCACTATAGTCCAGGCTGACCTGGAATTCACTGTGTAGTCTCATGTTGGCCTCAACTCACAGCGATCTTCCTACCTCTGCCACCTAAGTGCTGGGATTATAAAGGTGTGCATCGCCACACTTGGCTCGACTTTTTTTTTTTTTTTTTTTTTTTTTTTGAGGCACTCTTGGGAAGCTCCATGATGCAGGGTAAGCAGAGTGGAAATCACTTCTGCCATAGCATGTGGACAGTAGCAACAAGAGTGATCCAGGCTCTGGCAAGGGGGAGCTGGGCTAGAATACCCTTAGAACACCCTTAACGCCTCCAGCAAGTCTCCACCTCCCAAATTACCAGCTGGGAAGTAAGCGTTCAAAACATGAGTTTATGGGGGATATCTGATTGAAACCACCCCAGGGACACAAGGAATCACCATGTATGAACCAGAAGGTGGTCCCACCAGTACACCTTCTGGCATCTGGGTCTTGGGCTTACCATTACCGAGCAGTAATTTTCTGTTGTTTATAAATTAGCCAGTTGTGATATTACAGTGGCACAAATTGGGCTGAGAGACAATCGTCCTTTACAGAAATGGTTTGCACGTGTTTCCCCACTGCACGGGTGAGGCGTGGGAGGGTCCAGAAGTAGAGGGAGGAAGCAGCAGCGCGAAGCAGCATGGTGGGCTCGCCGGGCAGAAGACGGAGGGCTTTGCACCTGGGTGGGACCCAACTACTCGGTTATCCAGGGAGGACTGATGTTACTGTGGTAAATATTGCATTTCCTCACTGATCCTGGTCAGCTGCCTTCTGAGCTCTCAGCTTCATTTTAAGTAAAGGGTACATTTGGATTTTTTTCCCCTCTTTTCTTTTTGGTTTTCGAGGTAAGGTCTTTCCAGGCTTAAAACTATTTTTTTTAATATTTTTTAAATTAATTAATTTATTTATTTGAGAGCGACAGACACAGAGAGAAAGACAGATAGAGGGAGAGAGATAGAATGGGCGCGCCAGGGCTTCCAGCCTCTGCAAACGAACTCCCGACGCGTGCGCCCCCTTGTGCATCTGGCTAACGTGGGACCTGGGAAACCGAGCCTCGAACCGGGGTCCTTAGGCTTCACAGGCAAGCGCTTAACCACTAAGCCATCTCTCCAGCCCAAAACTATTTTTTAAAGAGAGGAAAAAGGGGTCAAGTGTGGTGACACACACCTTTCTTTAATCCCAGCACTCGGGAGGCAGAGGTAGGAGGGCCACCCTGAGACTACATAGTAAATTTCAGCTCAACCTCAGCTAGAGTGAGACCCTGCTTTGAAAAACAGCTGTTCACTTATGCTTATGCCAAGGTGCTGCCAGGGACAATGTATTTGTCTGAATGTATTTCCCTCAAGGGGAACATCAGGCCAGTGCCCAGGCTCTGCCTCAAGGTGGAGGCCGATCTAGGAGAAGAGTTAGCATGTACATTTGAAGGAACTTTTTTTTGAATATTTTATTTTTATTTATTTGCAATTGGGAAAGAGGCAGAGTGAGAAGGGGAGAGAGAGAGAATGGGTGTGACAGGACTTCCAGCCACTGCAAACAAACTCCAGATGCATGCACCACCTTGTATGGCTTACGTGGGTCCTGAGGAACCGCGGTCCTTTAGCTTTGCAGGCAAGCACCTTAACTGCTAAGCCATCTCTCCAGCCCCAGAATATAATTTTTTTTAAAGGTCTCATTAGCTACCACAGGCTGACCTGGAACTCATTCTAGCCCAGGCTGGCATCAAACTCACAGTAATTCCCTACTACAGGTTTCTGAATACTGGATTATCGTTATGAACATGCCTGGCTGGATGTCATTTAAAAAATTTATTTGTAGAGAAAAGGAGAATGAATATGAATGGGCACAGTAGGGCTCCTGCCACTGCAAATGAACTCCAGATGCATGTGTCACCCTGTGCATCTGGCTTTATGTGGGTATTGGGGAATTGAACTCCGGGTTGGCAGGCAAGTACCTTCAACCACCAAGACATCTCTCCAGTCTCCTGGATGTCATTTTTAAAGCGAGGGACAGGGAATGCCTTCCTTTGTCTTGTCAAGATTTTCTTTTTTAAGACAGAAGCAAAATTTCAGGGCAAGTCCCAAGGGCAGAAACCTGCCTCCAGCAAGATGGGGGTTCAGGGTGGGTGGGGGGTGGGAGTTGTTAGTCAAGTGGTTTCTCCTTGGGCTGAGTTCTGCTGCGCTGAGGTGCTGTCTCTTTCTCACGGAGGGTCCAGGAAGAATCCTTGATTGAGAACACTGAAACCTGGACCCCTGAGGAGATTTGGGGAGCCAAGCAACAGCTCTAGAAGAGGCGCTGGGCGCCAGTGCAGAACTCCACAGTAGGCTGGATGTGCTGTTTGCCAAACGCCACACTTGTGGATGGGCTCACGGGGCAGCTCCCCAAGCCTGAAGACTCAACACCGTGAAGCCAGGGGAGGAAGTTCATCCTGCTGCATCCCACGCCCACCCCCCCCAACAAGCTTTGCGGGTGGTGTCTCAGGTTTTTCCACTGTACTTCCTCTTTCCCTTTGCAACATCAGCTCATCAGCTAGGCTCCTCAAACACCCGCCAGCACCCGCCCTCAGCTCAAGTGGTCTTGCCGCAAGCGCTGTGAGCTGGGAGAGTCAGCTGCTGTCACCGCCAGTGAGCGGGGCTCGCAGGGAGACCACCCGCTGCAGCAGCAGGCGCCCCCCCCCCCCCCCCGCACAGGCACAGCTTGAACTCTGGGAGGAGAGAGGGGTAGATGGGCTAGGATTGCTAGCGGAGGTCTCTGCGGTCTTGCCATCCCCTGCACCCAGTCTGAGCTGAGCAGGCTGAGGGCACTGGGATGTTGCGGGGATATGGAGGGGACAATTTGGCATCGGCAGGGCAGGGAAGATGGGTTCAACTATGCAAGGGGTGGGTTGTGGAGGAGGTTGACTACATGTTTAGGAAGACACCCAGCTGGTGCCATGTGCAGTAGGTAGTTCACAGCCCATAAGGCAGTATCTGAACAGCTCCTCGGATTCTGGGACAGATACCCTTGCACCTCTACTACCCACCAACCACCAGACAGCCTCCTGGCCAGACAGACTCAGACGGACAGACAGAATCCCAAGAACGCAAACTCCCTGGAGAGCCAGTCAAATGGTCAGACTCAGATAGATGGGGAGACAGATACATCTGGGGCCAGAGAGAAATATACATCCTTCCTTTCCTCGCCTACTGGAAGACTGATTCTAGTCAAGTGGAAGGCAGAGCGCCTAGCCCAGGTAGACTGGATGCCTCCAACCCACCCAGTCAGCCTTCCACCAGTAGGACAGACTTAGCCTATGAGAAGGACACCCTCTGTGGGATCCCACCCTCTGCACAGTAGACCCCATTAGGCTTCCTCAGTTGGTCAGGTTCTCAGCCCCTACTTGGACAGATCTCCAGCCAGCAAGGCAGAGACGCTAGTCAGTGAATCAGTCTTCCTGCTTGGTTATCATCTGAGCTGCCCCTCTGATCACCTACTGTCCAGTGACCACTGCCTCCTTCTATATCTACTGTGGTTCCAGAGACCTTTCATGATGTCTTCATGACCCCCCTATACACGCTGGCGTTCCCTAGTCTAGAGGGACTGCCACTAGCAACCTCAGGGTACAGATACCTCACATGACTTCCCAAGAAACCCATGCTTTCTCTAAGCTCCTAGATCCTTCTGTAACCCATCTCCCTGAGTCTCCAACAAGTCATGCCCACCCACTAAGCAGCAACAATTGCACTGATGCTCACTTCCAGAGCCAAGGAAAGGTTCTTAGTCACTGCTCTAGCTTCTGCCTCCTCTGGTGCTTTCAAAGTTCTTTCACTGGTACCTTGTTCAGGGGACAGCGACCTCCCAGTCACTGCCTGCCAAAACATCCACTATCACTGTTCACTCTTAATGATCACTACTGCCTCCCTGAAGACATGGAGGGATCCACAGTGACTACTGAACAATAAGCTGGTCTGATCCTCACTTTGATCTTTCAATCACCAAACTAGTCTGTAGGACTCCCTCACCCCCAACCACATACACAGGTACACAATCTGTGACATGAATAGTAAGGGAAACTCAAGTAGCTGGGACTTTTTTTTTTTGTTGCTCTTTATTAAAAGGGAGAGAGAGAGAGATAGAATGAATGGGTGTGCCAAGGCCTTCAGCTGTGGTGAACGAACTCTAGACAAATCTGATGTCTTGTGGCTCACGGGCGACATTGCCTGCTTATGTCACTGCATCTGGCTAAGTGGGACCTGGAGATTCTGATATGAGTTCTTAGGCTTTGCAGGCAAGCGCCTTAACCACTAAGCCATCTCTCCAGCCCGTCTTGCTTTTTAAAAAATATTTTTTTTTATTTGACACAGAAGGCTTTAGGCTGGTACTGAGGAATTGGACCCAGGCTGGCAGGCTTTTTGCAAGCATGGACTTAATAACCATGAACAATCTTCTCAACCCCACTGTCTGGCTTTTTAAGTTTGCCTATCCCCGAATTTGAACATTCTAATGAGCCCCCCCCCCCCCAGTTAATTAAATTGACAACCTGTTAGCGTTGATTCCGTTGATCTACCTCTCAGTGACTTAAAGTACATCTCCTGCCGGGGGTGGTGGCACATGCCTTTAGTCCCAGCACTTCTAGAAGGATAGAAGGAGGCGGAGGTAGGAGGATCACTTTGAGTTCAAGGCCACTCTGAGACTATATAGTGAATTCCAGGTCAACCTGAGCTAGAGTGAGACTCTACCTCGAAAAACAAAGCAAAACAAAACAAACAAAAAATGTCTACCCTCCATTTCAAGCTCACCTACCTGAAGGTGTGGAGGCAGTAGCCACTGGGGTTGGCATGGTGGGCATCCTGGGCGAGGCTCTGGCCTGGGCCTGGGAAAGTCAAGAAACACTGCTCAGTTGTGGCTGGGACCCAAGAACTTTGGAAGTCTAGAGCTCCCTGAGGCAGGGGACTCTGCACTGAAGAGTTTGTAAACTTGCAGTTGGAGGTGTCCGGAACCCTCAAGCTCCAGTCATGTGTAAACGCGGTCTCTTACGTAAAATAAACCAGGCACAAAATGAAAAAAAAAAAAAAAATGTCTACCCTCAACCTCAAACTGATCTCCACTGAGCTCTCCAATGATGTGCCTTGAAATTCTTCCATGATCTTGGGGAGACGCCAACCCACCTATTCAGGTCTGATTATTTTGACAGGTTCCTTGACAGGGGTCCACACATTCCAGTTTCCAAGACCCCAGGGGAATGGACAGCAGCTGTCCTACACCTCCCAGATAAGGGGGCAGAAAAAACTTTTAAAAGTGTTAAAACATGTCATCCTGTAGGACTCATTTGAAGTTCCTCAGTTCTCGGTTTCCTGGCAAGTTGATGTAGGTTAAACCAATCCTCTAGTTAGGACTGGATCCCGGGAGATCTCAGCTTCTCCCAGCAGGCTCTAAAAGAAGGAACCCCTGGAAACAGGGAAGCTTCAGTTTCCACTAGTCTTGCTCAAAGCGTGGATGGCGGTATAGATCATTTGCCCGCGAGGACACCTCCCCTGGACCTTCCACAGACCCAGCTACAGCCCACAGGCCCGGGTACACCCCCTCCACCCTCCCCGCGCCACAGGACTCCGGCCTGGTTTGGACTCCAGCGCATCCCGAAGAAGACCTGGGTTGGAAGGTTCTGGGGAGAACGCACGGCCATGCTGAAGGTCAGCCCGGCGAAGATCCGGATTAGCGACAGTTCCTGGCAGGAGACGGTGTCCTGGAGCCGGCAGGCTGGGCAGCTAGAGCGTCCGGAACCGTACCCTGGCCCGAGCCCGCGGGCTAGGATGCGGGGCTGCTGCGCCCGGAGCCTGCGGGCGAGGCGGGGCGAGCTCCGAATGCCATTGGCCCAGGGGCCCCGCCCCCAGACGTTGGCCGCTGCCATTGGCTGGCCTGGACTCAGGCCCCGCCCCCGAAGCCGGTCTCCGCCCCCGCGGCGTCCGCGCGCTGCAAGAGCGCAGCCCAGCGGCCGAGAGCCGCAGCCTGGGCGCCGCCGGCAGGGGGGATGGGCCGGACACTGTCCGGGGCCGGGTCGCGCTCCCGGTCCACCCCTCTGGCGGGCGGGGAGGCTGCACAGCCGCGCGCCTCCCCTGCCCGTTCCCAGACCACACCTGGCGACCTGGGACACCCTGTCGACTCAGGGAGGAAGTGGCTGGGGGGAGGGGCAGCGGAAAGAGGAACCGGGAAGCCGGGCTACCGCGGGGGTGTCCCTGTCACTTTCGAATCTGAGTCCGGGTCTCTCTGGATCGTAGCCCTGGGCGGCTTAGCTGGCCCCTGCTTCCCTTGTTGAAATGGGGATGCTCATAGCCCAGTGCTTCTGCACATTGCCTGCTGTTGGTTAAAACACCTGGCGTGTCTTAGGGGCTCACTTCCTAAGTGTCTTTGTGGACACTTAGGAAGACTCCAAACATTACAATAGGGATAACGAACGCCAAGTTTATGAGCACCAAGGAGATCTGCAGGCATGCCAAAATAACAGGCAATGAAATATTTATAATAGCATGGTCCAAACATGTCAACATGATGTGCCAAGTTTAAATATGTTAAATATCTATTGTCGATATAAAACATAAATGTAAATGACAATTTATAGCTGGGTCCAGTGGAACACATCTGGCCCTAGCACTTGGGAATCTGAGGCAGGAGAATTGTTGTGACTTTAAGGGCTAGCCTGGGCTACAGAGACCTTGTCTCCAAAAGAAAGAAAATTTACACAACAGACATACAACCTTATAAAACAGCAACATAATAAACATTAATAAGGACCAAAGTAATATTCAATAAATTCATAACTAAAATAACTCAAACATGAAGCATAAATTAAATCTGAATCTAATTTATAAATGTAAAATACTGTAACATTTAAGAAATACGTAAGTATGGGCTGGAGAGATGGCTCAGCGATTAAGGCGCTTGTCTGCAAAGCCTAAGGACCAGGGTTGGATTCCCCAGTATCCACATAAAGCCAGCTGCACAAGGTGGTGCGTGCATCTGGAGTTTGATAGTAGTGGTTGGTGTGCCCATTCTCTCTCTTTCTCTACTGGTCTCTCTCTCTCTCATGTCTCTCATAAATAAAATAAAATTTAGGAAAGGACTTTTTTGTTTGTTTTTTTGTTATTGTTTTTTCGAGGTAGGGTTTCACTCTAGTCCAGGCTGACCTGGAATTCACTATGCAGTCTTAGGGTGGCCTTGAACTCTCAGTGATCCTCCTACCTGCACCTCCCGAGTGCTTGGATTAAAGGCACCACCACACCTGGCCTTACTTTTGCTTTTTTTTTTTTTAAGATTTATTTTTATTTATTTATTTATTAGAGACAGAGAAGGAGAGTGAGTGAGAATGGGTGCACCAGGGCATCTAGCCACTGCAAACAAACTCCAGACACATGCGCCACCATGTGTATCTGGCTTATGTGGGATCTGGAGAATCTAACTGGGATCCTTAGGCTTTGCAGGCATGCACCTCAGCCATTAAGCCATCTCTACAGCCCCCTGAAATTCTTACTTTATTTTATTTATTATTATTGTTATTATTTTGCTTTTTTTGAGGTAGGGTCTCACTCTGGTCCAGGCTGACCTGGAATTCACTATGTAGTCTCAGGCTGGCCTCGAACTCACGGTGATCCTCTCCTACCTCTGCCTCCGGAGTGCTGGGAATAAGGGCGTGCACCACCATGCCCAGCTCTTTTTATTTATTATTTGCAGGAGGGGGTGGGGAATACGCATGCCAGGTACTATTGTCACTGGAAACGAACTCCAGACACCTGCCACTTTGAGCACCTGGTTTTATGTGGGTCCTGGACAACTGAACCTAGGTTGGCAGGCTTTGCAAAGACGTGCCTTTAGCAACTGAAATTCTTATCTCCAAAGAATTGGAGGAAATCTCACCCCATGATGGTATCAATAGCTAACAAACACAATAAGACTATTGTTTTAAAACAAGGAAAATCTCTCGTTTTCTCTGTTAATGGGATTTGTTTGGGTTTGTCTAAAACATATTTTTTTTTCTCCCATATGACAGAATGTTTCCACCACAAAAGCTTTGAGAAATGTTTGAGCCAAAGGAATTTTCAAACTAGTAAAAAGTATCTTTAGCCAGATGTGGTGTTGCACTTGTTGAATCCCAGCACTTGGGAGGCAGAGGCAGGATTGCTGTGAGTTTAAGGCCAGTCTGGGACTACTGAGTGAGTCCCAGGTCAGCCAGAGATAGAGTGAGACTGTGCCTTGACAAAAAAAAAAAAAAAAAAAAAAAAAAAAAGATTTTTTAGCCAGGTGTGGTGGTGCATGCCTTGAATCCCAGCACTCAGGAGGCAGAGGCAGGAGGATCACAGGGTGTTTGAGGCCATTCTGAGACTACATAGTGAATTCCAGGTCAGCCTGGGCTAGAATGAGACCTTACCTTGAAAAACAAAAACAAAAACAAAAATTTATTTATTCATTTGTGGGGAGAGTGAGTATGGGTGTGCCACTGCCTCTCGATGCTATAAATGAACTCTAGACACATGCACCACTTTGGGTACCTGGATTTATGTGGGTACTGGGGAATTGAACTCAGATCACTAGGTTTTACAGGCAAATGCCTTAACCACTGAGAAATTGCTCCAGCCCCCCAGTTTCTGATTTTTTTCTTTTTCGAGGCAGGGTCTCTAGCCCAGGCTGTCTCGGAATTCACTGTGTAGTCTCAGGGTGGCCTCTAACTCACATTGATCCCTCCTACCTCTGCCTCCTGGGTGCTGAATTAAAGGCGTGCGCCACCACACCTGGCTCCTATATCTGATTTTTAATCAAGAATGATTTGGTTCTTCCAGGCGTGGTGGCCCACATCTGTAATTCCAACACGTGGGAGGCTGAGGCAGGAAGACTGCAAGCTCAAGGCCAATCTGGGCTCCACAGCAACACCTGTCTAAAAAAACAAAACAAGGACTGGAGAGATGGCCTAGGGGTTAAAGCGCTTGCCTGTGAGGCCTAAGAACGTTTGTTGGGATCTCCAGGTCACACGTAGAAGCCAGATGCAAAATTGAGGCAAACATGCAATGTTGCACGTGCGCACAAGGTGCGCATGTGTCTGGAGTCCAGAGGCTGAAAGGCCCTGGCATGCCCATTCTCTCCCTCTCTCTTAATAATAATAATAATAATAATAATAATAATAATAATACTTTTTAAAAAAACCCTGAAAAGCACTCTGTCCCCCTCCCTACCTTTTCTTTGCTTTCTCTGTATTCATCTATTTGTCTCAGATACAAAGGAGAACTGGCTGAATACAGACATCATTCATAGGACATTCCAGGTCACATTCCAGGAAGTACTGAAAAGGCAAAATGAGATGAAGGGTCTCTTGCATAGGGAGAGCTGTTTTCTGTCTACTTCTTTTTTTTTTTTTTTTTTTTTTTGGTTTTTCAAGGTAGGGTCTCACTCTGGTCCAGGCTGAGCTGGAATTAACTCTGTAGTCTCAGCGTGGCCTTGAACTCATGGGCGATCCTCCTACCTCTGCCTCCCTAGTGCTGGGATTAAAGGCGTGCGCCACCACGCCCGGCGGTCTACTTCTTTCTCTATACAAATAGGCATTTACAACAATAACCAGTTCCAGTAACCTCAGCTATTATATTTTATTTAATAACTAAATCAGTTATTGTCAGAATTTTTTTCCCCTTTGTAGTTCAGGGGCTGGAAGCCAGGGCGCTGTGCATGCTAGGCAAGCACTTTTCCATTGAGCTACCCCACCACGGCTCTCTGATGGATATTAGGGGAATGTACTTGGAGCTGAGGCTGGTATGTGGTAGGTGCTCAGTAAATGTTTCTTTTCTATCCTTTCTGGAATCAGGAGCCTCGTTCTGTGCACCAGCTGCAGTATATGTCCTGGTCAGACCATGGGGTTATCAGCAAACCTGACCACATGCTCACCATGGGGGAAGAAGTCCGCATCTCCAAGGATTTGCCCCTGGACCCCTCTGAGCCACTGCAGGTTTAGGGAATAGTCTGAGGGTCTGGTGAGGCCGAAGGGATGAGATGGGGGAGAGGTGGGGAGGAGAGGTCATGGCTGGGAGCTACCTTTTATTTTGTTTTTTCAAGGTAGGGTCTCACTCTAACCTCCATATGTTCATGTTTCAATGAACTAAAATTGGTATTATTGAGCACAGATTTCCTACTAGGGAGTAAGCACGCAACTGATGCTTAAGAAACCTGAGTATTGCAGTCAGGTTTGCATTGCTGGCAGAAATCACCAAAGAACAGCTCTTGGGGGAAATAAAGAGTTTCTTTTGCCTGACAGACTTGAGGGGAAGCTCCATGATGGCAGGGAAAACGATGGCATGAGCAGAGAGGGTGACATCACCCCCTGGCCAACATAAAGTGGACAATAGCAACAGAAGAGTATGTCAGACACTGGCATGGGGAAACTGGCTATAACACCCATAAACCCGCCCCCAACAATACACTGCCTCCAGGAGGCTTTAATTTCCAATTGCCATCTGCTAGTGAGACTAGGGTTCAGAACACATACATTTATGGGGGACATCTGAATCAAACCACCACAGTGAGTGATTAAAAAATTTTTTTCTCCTTTGAAATCATAGTCTGGGGATTTTGCAAGTCAGATGGTACTACGAGAGATTTCACCCTCAGCCCAGCCCACCCCAAACTCCCCACTTAGAAGGGGCACGGTGGGGCAGACCTGTAATCTCAGTACTCAGGAAGCAGAAGTAGGAGGATCAGGAGTTCAGGGTCAGCCTGGGCCAAGTAGCAAAGCCTATGGGAAAGGGAGGAGGCCAAGTAAGGAAGAGGGCAAAGGTGGGCTGTGGGCGGGACATGAGGGGCCTGTCCTGTCCCTTGTCACTGCGGGCTGTGGGAAGACTGGCATCCTGTGTGTGGTTGATGACCTGAGGCAGCTGCGCCTGGCCCAGGTGAGATGGGGTCACCTGGGCGTGCAGTGTGTCTCCTGCCCACGCAGTGCTGCTCACCCTTCCTCTCTCTCTGCCCCAGACAATCCCACCTGCTTTCAGCCTCTTCCATGTGGTCCTTGAGGTGCGGCAACAGTGGCCTGCGGCTGTGCAGACAGAGGTGTGCGCCTGCCTCGGGTTTTCTCATTCCCAAGGATACACACGGCTTCTCCCCTCACCGGCCTCCTGTCTCAACGAGCGCTCATCCTGAGGAGCAGCACAGATTCCCGTGCCATCTCCCGCACACTCCAGAACGCCAGCCCCCACTGGCAGAACCTAAAAGGGGTACAGAGCCCCGCTTCCTTCCCACTCTTCCTGCCGGCCATGAACGCTCTCAAGTCCCCAGGCTCCTGAGAACAGCCAGCAGACTCACAGTTTAGGCTACTCCTGCTGTGGATCCACATGCAGTGACTGAATCCACCCTGTGGACCAGACTAGGAGTGGCTTATTCAGTTCACTGCGAGAGGACAGCAGGCTGGGAGGTGACTAGTGCAGTGGGGCGTCTCCATCTGGGGGTCCTTTGACTGTTTTCTCTTTGCTCAGCCACGTGAAGGACAGTCCAGGTTGGCGGACGTACGGTTCTCAGAGGCCGGCGTGAGCCTCTGTGCCTCCACCAATGTGCTGTTGTGGCATCGCAGCCGTGCAGGTGAGGTCAGTCCCCGTTGACCCAGTCAGTCCTGGTCATAGGGCGCTGGACCCCAGTTCTGTGTATTCCTCAGCCAGCAGTCTGGGATTCCTGGACAAGCTTCTGCAGTTCCTAATGGGGACCAGCTCCAGGCTCTGCTCTGATTTCTGGCCTTCCTTTCACACTAAGTTTACCTCCAGAGCTCACCAGGACCCACTCATGAGCTCTCCCCCCCATTTTCCTGCAAACTGTACCCCTCTCATGCCGTCCTGCTGTAGCCTGACTGCCAGGCAGGGTTCTCAGGTGCTAGCTCCATCCCCGCAAACTCTTCTTTTCCAGTTTCTCGCCTAGCTTTGCCTTTTCTAAACCCATTCCTGTGTTTGCTGTTCAGTGGGAACCCTCTGAAGCAGACGCCTTGTGGTCCCACTGCCTTTCTCCCTATGGTGTCCCTACATTCCCAGATTACCCTCATTCCTTCAGACTGTAATTAATTCAGCATCTCAATCAATCAATCTCTCTGTGTGTTGTGTATATGCATGTTCATACAGACATGCACAGTGCGGAGGCCAGAGACAACCTCAGGTGTTGCTCCTCTGGTACTCCATGTGCCTCTTTTTGAGACAAAGTCTTTCATTGGTCCGGAGCTCACTCATTAGGTTAGACTAGCTGGACTTTAAGCCCCAGGGATCTGTCCCACTCCACCTCCCCAGCTCTGGTATTGAGGATGGAACTCAGTTCCTCATGCCTGCAGGGTAATTATTTATCAATCTCTCTCTCTCTCTTTGGTTTTCTGAGGTAGGGTCTCATTCTAGATCAGGCTGACCTGGAATTCACTATGTAGTTTCACGGTGGCCTCGAACTCATGGTGATCCTCCTACTTTTACCTGCCGAAGGCTGGGATTAAAGGCTTGTGCCACCATGCCCGGCTGCCTCTTTTGTTTTAAATGAAAGAGAGGGGATTGGTGTGCCAGTGCCTCCAGGCACAGTATTCGAACTCCAGATGTGTGTGACCCCTTGTGTGCATGTGCGACCTTCTGCAATTGTGTCACTGTGTGTCTGGCTTATGTACGGCCTGGAGAATGGAACATGAGTGCTTAGGCTTAGCAGGTAAGTGCCTTAACCGCTGAGCCATCTCTCCAGCCCTAGTTTTTTTGTTTTTAATTAAAACAACAACAAAAACGGGCTGCAAAGAAGGCTCAGCGGTTAAAGTGCTTGTGCACAAAGCCTAACAACCTGGGTTCTGTTCCCCAGGAACCACATAAAGCCAGAGGCACAAAGTGGCACATGCATCTGGAGTTCATTTGCAGCGGCTTTAAGCCCTGGCACGCCTCTTCTCTCGCTCCCTCCTTGGAAATAAATACAGTAATCTTTTTACTGACAACCTCCATACATGTAGACAATATACCATGATCCAGCAAATATTTCTTTTTAAAAATATTGTCATTTGTTTATTTGAGAGAAACAGAGTTATGGGAGCACTGTGGCCTGCCGCTTCAGACAAATTCCAGAGACAAGCACCACTTTGTACGTATGACTTCATGTGGGTACTGGGAACTTGAACCCAGGTCAGAAAGATTTGCAAACAAGGGCCTTTAACCGCTGACCCATCTCCCCAAACAACACAAATACCACCTCATGCTGTCCATTTGTCATGCACGCAAGGTCCAGCAGCCACAGCTGACCCTCTCCTTAGAGGACTTCAGCCCTCACCCTTGAAGCCCTCCAATCCCTTCCTCCCCTTACATGCCACTTCCGCGTTCTTTTATTTTTATTTTTTGTTTTTTGAGGTAGGGTCTCACTCTAGCCCAGGCTGACCTGGAATTTGTTATGGAGTCTCAGGAGGGCCTTGAACTCAGGGCGATCCTCCTACCTCTGCCTCCGGAGTGCTGGGATTAAAAGCGTGCGCCACCACACCCAGCGCACGTTCTTTATTTGGAAACCCTGACGCTGGAATGACCAGTCCTCCATACCTACACTCTGCCCTCCTCACCTGCCACTTGGGTCCCGTCCCTCTGGCACATGACTAAATGTGAGCACCGGAAACCCTGCGTCCTCGGTGCGGCCCGCCCTCGCTTCCTTTCCCGGGCCGCGGCGGGGGTCAGGCAGGAAGGAAGCCCGCCACGGGCGCGGCCGCGGAGCGTGCGCCCTCTCCCGATCTCCGTCGGGCCTCAGTTTCACTTCCTCTGCGCTCCCCGCGGCGCGGCCAGGAGCATCTGGGTGCCCGGGCCCGCGACCCTCTCCATGGCGGACACCTACGCGGTGGTGCAGAAGCGCAGCGCCCGGGCGGGCGGCGGGCCGGGGGCGCAGGCGGGCGGCGGGCCGGGGGCGCAGGCGGGCGCGCTCTACAGCCAGGTGGCGCCGCGCGCGCAGCGGCCCGGGGCGCAGCCGGAGAACGCGCGGGTCCCGCAGCCCGGCCGCGGTGAGTCCTGGGCGATCGCGGGGCCGCGGAGGGACCCCGCTTTACTAACTCCGTAGAGCTCCGGGAGCCGCGCGGAGTTGCCTCCCTGGACCCGGTCTGACCACGCCTCTGGGCTCCCGCCCTGTCCTGGACCGCGCCCCCCTGCCAGACCTCTGTTAGGAGGGGAGGCCGGGTTGTCCAGACGTGGAACCCAAAGACTAAAAGCTCCTGACTTGGCCACGCCATTGGCGCCGCCGCCCATCCAACTCCTGGGCCCGGGAAGGCTGTGTCTAGGCGCGCGGTGGAGTCCGGGGACTCGGTGGAGACCGCCTGAGCTGACCAACGGGGGTTTCTGTGCCCGCAGCTCATGCAGACCAAAGCCCCTCTGGGCCTGACGCCTACGAAGAAGTGGCAGATGGGTTTCGGACTGGTGGGCTTGGTAAGTCCGATTACAGCCTTGGTGCGCCCTGGGGGCTTGGGGGTTAGGACTGGGGCGCAGGGAGGTGTGGGGCAGGTTTTTACAGTTTGCAGCCCTCCTCACGCCTGAGCTTCTGCATGGCACCTTTCCTCTCTTAGGCTTCAACCTTCGCATTGGAAGGCCCAAGGGGCCACGGGACCCCCCTGCCGAGTGGACCCGGGTGTGAGTGCTGCACCTGTTCCCGCCTTGGCTGTCGCTCCACGTGGGTGGTTGGACTGACTTAGCCTCAGTTCGCTGTGCCTTGGGTTGGGAATGGCACTGCTGGGCCTGGGTCAAAATAAAAGTTTCTCAGGGTGGGGAAAAATGAGGGTTTTTCTCTAGTGATTATAGCAGTCAAGGCCGGACTGCTGGGGGACGTAAGTGGGAGTTCGAGGCTGGTTCAGCGAAGAGCAGTAGAACACCCACCCCAAAGCTGTAAGGGAAGAATCCACAGATGGGTCTGCAGAGACTGTCCCTCAGCACATCGCAAAAGCTCCATCTCAGAATGTCAGCCTCCTTGCTTCGGCCACACGGAGAGATAGGAGAGACAGAACCCTCAGACAGACGTGCGAAAACAACAGCTAGCCAGACCCTCAGGTAGACTCCCAGCGAGCCAGAAGGATGTTGGGAAGGTGTGGATGGCCCTTCCTCACTTTATACAGAGCCTGGCCAAGCCTAGACAGCCAAGTAGATTGATCCCCGACAGGCAGATAAAAAGATTCCCAGAGCCAGGTGTTTTGGTGGCATACACCTTTAATCCCAACACTTGGGAGGCAGAGGTAGGAGGATTGCTATCGCTGTGAGTTGGAGGCTAGCCTGAGACCACGTGGTGAATTCCAGGTCAGCCTGAGCTAGCTGGAGCCTCTACCTTGAACCCCCCGCTCCAAAAAAAAAAAAAAAAAAAAAAAAAGATTACAAACAGATGGGCTGCCAGAAGCCAGACCCTTAAACAGCCATACCCTCAGTGGGGAATTTCATGGCAGTGACCTCCAGATGCAGAAACATCCTGAGCTGGGCAAACCCTCCACTATCCAGACCATCGCCCGTGTGGGCAGACTACAGATCAGATCCTTCAGGCAGGCAGGGTCCCTGCTGGATCCTTACATGCCCTGCTGCCCGCTGCCAGAGGTAGGTGGACCCCAAGTTGATCAGCCAGCTAGATAGATGCCAACTAGACAAACTCCAGCTAGATAGATTGCTCAGACATGATCCTCTAGATGAACAAGTGAGTGAATACATGTCTTCAGCTGTATGCACAGATGGACTGGGCTGGGAAGATGACTCAGCAGTTAAAGGTACTTGCTTGAAAAGCTTGTCAGCCTGGGGCTCAATTTCCTCAGCTACTTTCATAAAGCTGGATGGGCATTTATTTGCAATTCCAAAAGACCCTGGTGAACCCGTACACGCCCATGTGCAAAGAAACCATATGTATATGTTTTTGGTTTTTCGAGGTAGGGTCTCATTCTAGCCCAGATTGACCTAGAATTCACTATGTAGTCTCAGGCTGGCCTAGAATTCAGTGATCCTCCTACCTTGGCCTCCTGAGTGCTGAGATTCAAGGCGAGAATCACCACACCTGGCAAATTTTTAAAAATTGTTTGAGCAGCACACCCTAGGACCTCTTGCCATTGCAAACGAACTCCAGAGGCACGTGCCACTTTGTGCATTTGGCTTTATGTGGATTCTTGGGAGTTGAACCCAGAGTGCCAGGCTTTGCAAGCAAACTCCTTCAACTGCAGAACTATCTCCCCAGTCACAATTAAAAAAAAAATTAAAAAATAGAATTCTAGGGCTGGAGAGAAGGCTTAGTGGTTAATTGCATCTGGAGTTTGTTTGCAGTGGCTGCCCATTTTCTCTCTCTCTCTCTCTCTCTCTCTCACTCTCTCTCTCCCCGTCTTTCCTCCCTCTCTTTTTATCTTTCAAATAAGTAAAAATAAAATATTTTTTTAAAATAGAATTCTGTATAATTGGAATAATATCAAAAGCTACCTCAAATATAGATAAGTAAAAGTAAATTTGAGTATGAATTCTGCTTAAAGCCCAGTGTTTTTTTTTAGCATTTATTAATTGCTTCATTAAATCAGTGAATCCAAAAATTATCCTGCATATTGTTACTGCTATAACTTCTAATTGAGGAAAAATATTTGAACCATGTATAATGCCTAACAGCAGGACAGATTTCAAATGCATTGAACATTAAGTGTAAAATGTTTAAATATAAAGCATTACCAGAAATTTTGGAAAAATTTAAATCTTAGGCTATAACAATTGTTGTTTTCAGTGCAGATAAAAACCAGAAGCTCAAATGATAAATTTTAATTTTTTAATTTTTATTCATTTATTAGAGACACACACACAGAGAGAGAGAGAGAGAGAGAGAGAGAGAGAGAGAGGGAGGGAGGAGTATGGGCGTGCCAGGGCCTCTAGCCACTGCACATGAACTCCAGACGCGTGTGTCACCTTGTACATCTGGTTTACGTCAGTCCTTTGGCTTTGCAGGACAACGCCTAAACCATCGAGCAATCCCTCCAGCCCACAAATGATAACTTTTAATTTCTAAGAAGATATCAACCTTATAATAATTACTTGAAAGAAAGTCAGGAAATTAATTACAGTCTTGAAAAAATATGACTGAAACTTGTTTTCTTTTTTTTTTTATTGACCACTTCCATAATTGTAAACAATACCCCATGGTAATCCCTCCACTTTCCCCTTTGAAACTCCACTCTCCATCATATCCCCTCCCCTTTTCAATCAGTCTCTCTTTTTTTAAATTAATTAATTAATTTATTTATTTATTTTTAAATTTTTATTAACATTTTCCATGATTATAAAATATATCCCATGGTAATTCCCTCCCTCCCCACCCCCACACTTTCCCATTTGAAATTCCGTTCTTCATCATATTACCTCCCCATTACAATCATTATAATTACATATATACAACAGTCTCTTTTTTATTTTGATGTCATGATCTTTTCCTCCTATTATGGTCTTGTGTAGGTAGTATCAGGCACTGTGAGGTCATGGATATCCAGGCCATTTTGTGTCTGGAGGAGCACGTTGTAAGGAGTCCTACCCTTCCTATGCCTCTTAACATTCTTTCCGCCTCCTTTTCTGCAGTGGACCCTGAGTGAAACTCATTTTCAGTTATGTGGAGAAGGCTGGAGGAATGGCTCAGTGAGTAAGGCGCTTGCCTGCAAAGCCTGAGGACCTGGGTTCAATTTCCCAGTACCCACATAAAGCCAGATGTACAAGGTGACACAGGCATCTGGAGTTCGTTTGCAGCGGCTAGAGGCTCTGGTGCACCCATTCTCTCTCTGCCTGTCTCTCATGAATAAGTAAATATGTGAGGGGATCCTATGAATTAGTTGCTGCCACAACCTCAGAGTAAAATGTACAGAGTAATGTATGGAGTTCTCAGCACTTGGGAGGTAGAGGTAGGAGGGTCAGGAATTCAAAGGCAGACTGGACTGTGAGATGCTGTCCAAAAACAAAGGTGCAAAGATACTCAGTACTGTGCATGAAACTTAGAATTATGCTGGCAAAGCTGTTTTCACATATTAGCAAATATCTGAAAGTTTGATTATAGTGTGTTGCCTATAAAATGATCATAACAGGGGCTGGGGTGATGGCTTAGCAGTTAAGGCACCTGCCCGCAAAGCCTAAGGACCCAGGTTCCATTCCTCAGTACCCATGTGAGCCAGATGCACAAAGTGGAGCATGCATTTGGAGTTTATTTGCAGTGGCTGCAGACCCTGCTGTGTCCATTCTCTCTGCATCTTTCTCATATATTTTTATTTTTAAAATTTATTTATTTTATTATAATTATTTGAGAGAGAGAAGGGGGGAGGGAAATGGGCGCACTAGGGCCTCCAGCCACTGCAAACAAACTCCAGATGCGTGCGCCCCCTTGTGCATCTGGCTTACATGGGTACTGAGGAATCGTAACTAGGTCCTATGGCTTTGCAGGCAAATGCTTTAATCGCTAAGCCATCTCTCCAGCCCTTTCTCATATTAGAAAACAAGTGGTCATAACAGGTTATTCTCTGTAGCACTACAAGTAGCCAGGAAATTAGGAGCCTCTTTAAACACTGCTTGGTGGGGGTCTTGTCTGAATAAGTTCTAGGATGGACTATTACGCAGCTGTAAAAAACCAAACAAAACACAGGTTTGGGTGCAACCTCCCAATCACACTGGTGCACCTGTAGTCGCAGGTGACCACTGCAAGGCTGAAGAAACACAGGAGCCTAGAAGTTCAAGGACAGTGTAAGAAACTTGGCTACCTGAGCTGAGGCACCCTTGAATCATAACTTTAAAAATATATGTATATGTATACACATACACACACACACATATATAGCTTCCTCAATTTGCATATCCTTGCACAGGGGCCATGCTAATCTCTGCATAGTTCCAATTTTAATATATATGCTGCCGAAATAAGCACTAGTTTTTTTTTTTTTTAATATTTTATTCGAGGGCTGGAGAGATGGCTTAGCGGTTAAGGTGCTTTCCTGAAAAGTCTCATGACCCAGGTTTGATTCCCCAGTACCCGCATAAGCCAGACACACAAGGAGGCCCAGGTACACCCATTCATTCTCTCTGTCTGCCTCTTTCTTCATCTATCTCTTGTTCAAATAGATAAGTATTTTAAAAATATTTATTTGACAGTGAGCAAGCAAGTGAGCGAGCGTGGGCACAGGCCTCCTGTCGCTGCAGATGCACTCCATACGCACAAGCCACCTTGTGTATCCGGCTCTGCACGGGTCCTGGGGAATTGAACCCTGGGAGGACAGGCTTTGAAAGCAGCATCTTTAACCACTGAGCTAGCCTGAACCGGCTCTCGCCTAAAATCTTTCCGCAAGCAGGAGCAGTGTGGCAGGCAGAACCCCTACTCCTGAGAGCCCTTGAAGACTACAGGCCTTCCTTAGCTCTCACATTCTCCATTACTTCCATGACTTTTAATTTTTTAATTTTAATTTAATTTATTTATTAGCGAGCGAGAGAGAGAAAGAATGGGCATGCCAGGGCCCTTGCACCCCTTTGTGCATCTGGCTTACATGGGTCCTGGGGAATTGAACCTTGGTCATTTGACTTTGCAGGCAAGCGCTTTAACACTAATCCATCTCTCCAGCCCCCTCTGTGACTTTTCTCATGTATCATTTCCTCCAGAAACTCACGAAAAGGGACTCCCTGCTTTGTTCTTCAGATTGCCTGAGCCAGCGCTCAGGCTGCGGGCTTTAGGACTTCACCTGGATGTGGAATTGCTCTATAAATTCTAAAAGGGTAATTCATCTCGGCCTTTCTCATGAAACCAGCCTACTCTCCCCTATTCTTTATTAGAAGGAGGGAGGGAGGGAGGAAAGGAAGGGAAGGATAAAGGAAGGAAGGAAGGAAGGGAAAAATGAAAAGAGCAAGAGTACAAGAAGACCAGCTCTTCTCATCCCTGGGTCTCTGGACTTCTGATGGCCACTGTTCCTGCCCTCTCCTGGACCTTGCCTGCAGCTCCCACGTCCATGACTGTCCTGCCCTTCTCTGGGTGAGGGCTGGCCTCCTGTCTCCACCTGGCCGGACCAGAAGAACTCCCTATGTGGAGTGACCCGCTTCCACCTCTGGGGTGCTGGGGGCACAGGTGTGCCCCATCACGCCCAGTTTATGCCGTGCTGGGGATCGAACTCAGGGCTGCATGCATGCCAGGGAAACACTCTACCAGCTGAGCTCCATGCCCAGTCCCTGGAGTGCCTTGGAATGAACTCTCCCGCCCTCCAGCAACTTTCAGCCAGTGAGCGGGTGATGGTGATGCGTGCACATCTAGCTCCTACCCTCAATGAGTAGCTCTAAATTATGTTTCTTGAGCAGGTTCTCCTAGTTTTCCCAGGACTCTGGGGCTTCAGGCTTCTCCAGTGGGAGCTGCTATGAAATCCCACCCTCGGCTCACTGTCGCCTTCCTGGTCTCTGTCCAGTCTGTCTTCCAAGTAGACAGCTCATTTCAGAACCCTCGCATCTCCACTTAGACCTGGGACCTCACTTCTCACTCCAGACACTGCTCTGTTTCTCTGCTTTCTCCAAAAAGCAGGCTGTGTGCTGTCTCCCCCTCTTCTCCCATCCTACCTGGCTGCTTTGTGGACCTAGCTACCACTAGTGAGGTCAGTGCTGACTCAGGCTTCTTACATCCAGCTGAGGCATCCCAGGACATGGTCCATTTGCATGTTTGGACCCACCCTTACATTAGACCATTTCTTCCTCCTCCTCCTCCTTCTTTCTTTCTTCCTTCTTCTTTTCCAGGTAGTGTCTCACTCTAGCCCAGGCTGACCTGGAATTCACTAAGTAGTCCCAGGGTGGCCTCGAACTCATGACGATCGTTCTACCTTCTCTTTTTCTTTTTTTTTTAACTTTATTGACAGCTTCCATAATCTATCTTTTTTTCCTTTCTCTTTCTTTCCCCTTCCTTCCCCTCCCTCCTTCTCTCTTTCTTTTCTTTTGTTCTTTTTCTTTCCTTCCCTCTCCTCTCCCCGACACCCCTCCCCCCCCAGTACCTATGTAAAGCCAGATGCACAAAGTGGCACATTGATCTGGAGTTCCTTTGCAGCAACAAGAGGCCTTGGCATGCTGTCTCTCTGTCTGTCTCATAAATTAATAAAATATTTTAAAAAATAAGACTCACAACTTTATTTATGTGCTGACAGTGTCTTGGGCTAGGTGGGGATATAGATAGTTAGCAACTGGGAACATTCATATGCTTTGTATATGACTTAAAATAATTTATTCTCTGAAAATAATGAAAACTTCAATAGAAAGCAAGAGCTATGTATCCGGTGGCATTCATTTTTAAAAGTTGGAAGCAACCAAGAATTGCGGGGGACACTATTTTCAGCTCATGCACAATATGTAAAATGCTTCTGAATGAAGTAAGCCACATGCAAATGAGCTCCTTGGGGACAGAAAAGTCTGCCTAAGGCCACCCAGTGACAGAGACCTGCTCCTGGTGGGGAGCGCGAGAAACAGACGCACGTCTCTCGGCGATCAGATCGTGGGTCAGGCGATCAAGTTCTAAAAGGCGAAGGGACCTGACTGTTTCCTCCTCACAGACACGCGCCCTCCCTTGCGCTGGCAGGTGCGGTGCACAGAAAAGCATCAAAGGATGCTTCACCCCAGCCTCAGCTCTGCAGCACAACTGACATTTTTTGTTTTGTTTTGTTTTTCGAGGTAAGGTCTTACTCTAGGTTAGGCTGACCTGAATTCACTATGTAGTCTCAGGCTGGCCTTGAACTCACAGCGATCCTCCTGCCTCTGCCTCCCCAGTGCTGGGACTCTTGGCTCTACTGCTTAATACTTCCCAAATCATTAAATTTCAACATGACCTGTGATAGAGACACTAAACCATAAAGCTATAAAGAAAAAGCCCTCTGATTTTGTTCTACTTTTTCCTTTTCTTTCTTTGTGGTGCTGAGGATCAATGCTAAGGTCTCACACATGCTAAGACCAGTGCCCTACCACTGACCTATAGCCCCAGATCCTATTTTTCTTATTATTTCTTTGAGTTGGTTTTATATCTGATGCTTTTCACTTGTCCATGTCTTAAATAATGGTAAAATCATCAAAATAAAAGTTTCAAGCCGGGCATGGTGGTGTACACCTTTAATCCCAGATGGGGAAGCAGAGGTAGGAGGATCACCATGAGTTCAAGGCCACCCTGAGATTACATAGTGAATTCCAGGTCAGTCTGAGTTAGAGTGAGACCCTATCTCGAGAGAAAAGAAAGTTTCCATTAGTATCCATTAGTGTCCTTCAGAATCTCATTGTCAGTCCCAGGAACACTACAGTCTGAAGGTGGACTTGCTGCTTTTGTCCCATTCACTGAGGAGGGTTTACATAGGATTTGGGTCCTTAGAGATACATCTAGCTTGTCTGGCTTCATCCTGGCCTCTGGGCTAGGTCTGCAAAGAAATAGGGCTAGTGGGGCCCCTTCAGGCCCAGGCTGGTAAAAAGGATGGATGGTTTGTTTTCTTGCTGTGGGCTGGGGAGGTGGCTCGTGGCTGAAGGCACTTGCCTATAAAACCTATGGATCGAACTTCAGTCCCCTCCAGCACTTGGGTAAAGCCAGGTGCAAAGTGGTGCATGGACCAGTGACCCACTGCAGACTAGCTAGACGAGTTGTTTGGCAGAGGCAAGAGGCCCTGTGTTGAAGGTACAAGGAGAGCAGAGACGCAGCCGGGCCTAATAGCGCATGCGTTTGACCTCAGCACTCGGGAGGCAGAGGTAGGTGGATCGCCATGAGTTCAAGGCCACCCTGAGACTACATAGTGAATTCCAGGTCAGCGTGGACCAGAGTGAGACCCTACCTCGGAAAACAAACAAACAGACAACCCAGAGCAGAGACACTGTGAGGTTGACTTCTGACCTCCACATACCATGGCATATGCGCACGCAGACACACACACACACACACACACACACACACACACACACACACACACTGTTAAAACAGAAGTCTGGAGACTGGAGATATGGCTGAGTGGTTAAGACGCTTTTGATTCTCCAGAACTCACTTAAAGCCAGATGCACAAGGGGGCACACGCATCTGGAGTTCATGTAATACATGAGGTCCTGCGTCCATACCTGGCACTAAAGTGGAGGGCACAGAGGGGTGAGGAGGAGAATTCTCTCATCCAAACTGAAGTAGGATGTGAGGTCATTGTTTTTTTCGAGGTAGGGTCTCACTCTAGCTCTGGCTGACCTGGAATTCACTATGTCGTCTCAGGGTGGCCTCGAACTCTTGGAGATCTTCCTTCTTCTGCCTCCCAAATGCTGGGATTAAAGGAGTGTGCCACCTCGCCCGGTGAGATAAATATTTTTAGGAATTAACATTGTAGATCAAAGCCAGCCCTGGCAGGACTCTTAGAAACAAATGCGATCAGGACAGCTAAAGCTGGCTGCAGGGACACTAGCCTCCAGGGAGCATCTTCCCGAAAGGGGGGTTACCAGTCACTGCCTTGGACTTCCGCATGCTTGGTCCCACCGCTTTCCTCAACAGGTGGGAGGCTGTGGGAAAACCTGGGGATGTTGTCAGCACAGTATTCTAATATATTTTATTTATTTATTTACTTGAGGGGGAGAATGGACTTGCCAGGGCCTCCAGCCACTGCAAACGAACTCCAGATGCATGTGTCCCCTTGTGCATCTGGCTTACATGGGTCCTGGAGAATTGAACTGGGATTCTTTGGCTTTGCAGGCAAACTCCTTAACCACTAAGCCATCTCTCCACACATGAGCATGCTGAGTACAGCATTCTAATGGGGTTCTTTAGTTCAGTGTCACCTCATAGCTGTTTACTTGGTACTGTTTTGCTTGCATGACCACACAGCGTTTCACTGCAGTAAATAAAATATGATACCGAGGAGGTAGCATTTGGTGAGACCCGTGCCCACTGTGGTGGCCATGAGCTCGAGCTTGTGACTTTCTCTCCATGGATGTGGGAATGGCTGAGGCTGGTTTGGTGACGCGGTGGAGAGGTCTGAAGGTTAGTGTAGTGGGCACCTCACCTGGTGACGTGTCTCAGGTAGAAGGAGGCCTCTGTATGCTTTCTAAGGTGTGTGGCTCTTGACCTACACTTGTTTGTCCTATGGCCAACACATCTTCTTTCTCCTTGATTCATTGCATTGCACAGGAAAAGGAGCATGTCATCATGGCCAAGAAATGGTACAAGGTAAAGCTACCAACATGCTTCAAACATAGTGTATACAGTACAAAGAAGTCTTCTCTTATTTCTTTTTAAAATATTTTTATTTATTTGACAGAGGAAGAGGGAGAGAGAGGACCAGGACCTCCAGCCACTGAAAACAAACTGCAGATGCTCGTGCCCCCTTCTGCATCTGGCTAACGTGGGTCCTGGGGAACCGAACCTGGGTCTTTGCCTTTGCAGGCAAAGGCCTTAACCGCTAAGCCATCCCTCCAGCCCTCTTATTTCTTCTTCAAAACACAGTTTTATTTGAGTGAGAGGGAGAGAGAATGAATACAGATGTATTAGGGCCTCTTGCTACTGCAGATTCATGCACCACTTTGTGCATCTGTCTTTATGTGGGTACTGGGGAATTGAACCTGGGCCATCAAGTTTTGCAAGCAAGTATTACTAACTGCTGAGCCATCTCTCCAGCCCCAATTTCAGGATTTTAGATGGAGTCACAGGAGCCTTATAGAGTCACAGAGGACACCAGCAAGAGTATGCACAAAGTGTGCAGATGGGCCCAGGTCAGGAAGGGAGCTGGTCCTGACAGACACCCGTGCATTCACCTGAGCCCCCTGATAGTTTCCTCACCTGCAGATGGAGACAGTGAGAATGGTTCCTCCACCAAACTCCAAGGTGCATTTGTCTGAAAAATAAGTTCTGGCAGAAACAGGATCCTCTCTGTGGAACATGGAAAATGAGATGAGTGGCTTTGCTAGTTTAACAATCATATCCAAAAATTAATCTTTTTTAGACCTCTTTAGGTGAGTACCACACAGTGCAGATGATATTAACAGTCAGAAAGCATCCTGTGCTGGAGAGATGGTTCAGTGGTTAAGGCACTTGTCTGCAAAACTTAACAACCCAGGTTTGAGTCCTCAGTACTCACGTAAAGCCAGATGCACAAACTGCTGCATGCATCTGTGGAGTTTTTATGCACCCATTCTCTCCATTTTATCTCTCTCTCTCTCCTCTTACAAATTAAAAAAAAATGAATCAAAAAAAAAAAAGAAAGAAATAGGGCTGGAGAGATGGCTTAGTGGTTAAGGCGCTTGCCTGCAAAGCCAAAGGAACTTGGTTCGATTCCCCAGGACCCATGTGTAAGCCAGATGCACAAGGGGGTGCATGAATTTGGAGTTCGTTTGCAGTGGCTGAAGGACCTGGCATCCCTCTCTCTGCCTCTTTTTCTCTCTCAAATAAATAAATACAAATAAAGTAGAAAAAAAAAAAAAAGAAATAACATCCTCTCCTATCAGCTGTCATGATGCTTTAAGCCCAACCCCCAGTTTTTTGTTTTTTTTTTGTTTTTTGTTTTTTGAGGTGGGGTCTCACTCTGGTCCAGGCTGACCTGGAATTAACTCTGTAGTCTCAGGGTGGCCTTGAACTCACGGCGATCCTCCTACCTCTGCCTCCCGAGTGCTGGGATTAAAGGCGTGCGCCACCACACCTGGCCCAACCCCCAGTTTTAACCATGGCATGTATAACTTCTCAGGTTTGCTGGCGTTTCCTCTCCCCTTAAGAGCCATGCCTGCACAGTGTTTGGTGTAGTCCATCGTAGTCTGCAGTGCAGTCCAGGTGCTCTTCTGTCTCAGTTCTGTGTCTTTATCCAGGAAGAATAACATTTCACTTCTGTCTGTGGCTAGCAGGTGGCTCCAGCTCCAACCATGAGACTCTGAGGTTAAAGCCTCTAGGGTAAGACAGGCAATGAGCGGCCGTCTTTCCAGATGGGGACATGTCAAAGGTCTGTGCCCCAGAACATTGCCAGGATGTAACACTGGAAAGTGGGCGTCCCCCAGCTTTCTCCCAGAAATGTACCGTGACGGGAGACAGATCTCAGTTCCTCTTTTTTAATTTTTTTTTTTCTTTATTTGCATGGAGAGATGGCTCAGCAGTTAAAGGTCTTGCTTACAAAGTCTGATGGCCAGGGTTTCGGTTCCCCAGTACCCAAGTAAAGCCAGATGCACAAAGAGATTTTATTTAGTTGAGTGTATGTGTATACATTGTGCTCTCTTGCCACTGAAAACAAACAACAGATGCTTTAGTCGCTTTTTAAAATATTGTATTTTTATTTATTTATTAGAGAGAGAGAGAGAGAGAGAGAATGGGCACACCAGGGCCTCCAGGTGCTGCAAACAAACTCCAGATGCATGCGCCACTTTGTGCATCTGGCTTACGTGGGTCCTGGGGAATGGAAACCTTAGTCCTTTGGCTTTGCAGGCAAGTGCCTTAACCTCTATAAGCCATCTCTCCAGCCCTTGTTGTTTTGAGGTAGGTCTACCTGTAGCCCAGGCTGACCCTGGATCCTTCTACCTCTGCCTCCCAAGTGTTGGGATAAAAGGCGTGCGCCACCACTCCCGGTTTACCACACCCCTTGAGTCGCTTTTTCCATCTGGCTTTATGTGATGCTCGGGAACTGAACCCAGCGGCAGGCTTTGTAATCAAGCGCCTATAGCTGCTGAGCCCCCTCTGCAGCCTCTCTTGACTGCAAGGGTGCTGCCTGTGCTAGGCTTGGAGTACTTGTGTGTGCCTTGTGTGTTGTGTACATATGAATGTGTGCACACATGTACATGGAAGACGAAAGACAACATTTAAGTGTCCTTCCTCAGGCATCAGCCACCTATTTTTCAGACAGGATTTCTCACCAACTTGTAACCTGCCTAATTAAGTTAAAGTGGCTGTCCAGGGCGCCCTAAGTCTGTCTTTACCTCCCCACTGCCAGGAAAGTGTAAGAGAAAAGCAAAAGAGGCCACCAGACTTGATCTCTACAGACAGAGAAACAGCGAGGGGCAGCAGCCTTCTCGTGGGGTGAAGGCTGAAGCACGGGCCCAGGCTGGGGTGCAAGCTTCGAAGGAGGATCCTAAGGAAAACGGACTGGCCAGCTGCTGGCCCAAGGGAAGTAGATAAGGAACTGTAGTTATTTGTGTCATTGCTCAGAATAAGCTTTTTTTTTTTGCCAAATTGTCTAGGGAGGATATCCCACCAGATGGACTCTCTTCCCTGAAGGTTTTCTGAGTTAAGGGAAGTTTATCTATCAGGAGGGGCCTGTCAAGGCTGTATCTCTGGGACTTCTTTATTGCCTGCTAGTTTTAGAGAGTTATTAACACTTTAGTTCCCTCTAGTTTTCAGGGAAGGCTATTAACCCTTCATCCACTGTTAGGATTACAAGCATGTGCCACCATGCTCAGTTTTTTTTTTTTTTTTTTTTTTAAATAAATTCAGGTCCTCACGCTTGTAAGGAGGCATTTTAACTGGCTAAGCTATTTTCAAGCTTAGACTAAACACATCTGGATCATGTGCCCATAGAAAGAGCTTGATAAAGGTGGTGGTGCACGCCTTTAATCCCAGCACTCGGGAGGCAGAGGCAGGATGACCTACAGGTAGTGATGAGAGCTCGAGACCAGCCTGATTCTACATAGTGAATTCCAGATCTGCCTGGGCTACTGGGCTAGACTGAGTCTCTCTCTCTCTCTCTCTTTTTTTCAGTTTTTCGAGGTAGGGTTTCACTGTAGCTCACGCTGACCTGGAATTCACCATGTAGTCTCAGGGTGGCCTTGAACTCACGGCGATCCTCCTACCTCTGCCTCCCAAGTGCTGGGATTAAAAGTGTGCACCACCTTGCCCGGTTTAGAATGAGACTCTTATTTTGAAACAGAAGAAGATCTTGACAAAAATACTAAGGAGGTAAGGCTGAAGCTGGGTGGCTCAGAATGCGGAGATGATTTTCTTAGATGTAGTGAGAAGCCCAGCCTAATGGCCCTCCGTGAAAGTTCCTCTGGGCCCTAGGTGGTGGTCTTCACAGGGTGGTAGGGACAGGCTATAACCTTTTATCTGTGTTTTGAAGGTCGCTGTCCTGGCGTGGTAGCTGGGCAGCCTAAGTGAGGAAGCAGAGACTTGGGGGGAAGGAAAGAGGACCCCTGCTGACCTCAGGAGGCTCATGGTTTGCAAAGACCACATCCTCTTCTGCCCACGCTGGGGATGGGCCTGTGCACAGTGAAACCAAGGCTGGGTGGAGCTGAGGCCCTGTGGCTCCCTCCAGGCGAGGTGTTTCCTGTGTTCTGGTCTTCCAGACCTCAGACCCTGTATGCAAATTGGCTTTGGCCGATAGTTAGAGGGTCGCTAAGACTGACACTTTCTCCTCCAGTCCTCCCAGAAACCCTGGAAGAGAAACAGTCTTCCTCCACATCTGTGGGGGTTGGTTCTGCCTCTGCTCCCAAACGTGTATGGTCCTATTTGCAGTGGATTCTCCTTTTATTTTTTCTTGGAGGAAGGGTCTCACTCTAGCCCAGGCTGACCTGGCACTCACTCTATAATCCAAGGCTGTCCTTGAACCCTTGGGGATCCTCTTACCAAGTGCTGGGATTAAAGGCATGTGCCACCATGCCTGGCATTTTCTTTTCTTTTGTTTCTCTTTCTTTCTTTCTCCCTTTCTTTCTCCCTTTCTTTCTTTCTTTCTTTCTTTCTTTCTTTCTTTCTTTCTTTCTTTCTTTCTTTCTTTCTTTCTTTCTTTCTTCTTTTGCTTGCCTTTTAAAAAACATAAACCCACTTTTCTTTCTTTTTATTTATTTATCTTTTTAATTTTTTTTGTTCATTTTTTATTTATTTGAGAGCGACAGACATAGAGAGAAAGACAGATGGAGGAAGAGAGAATGGGCGTGCCAGGGCCTCCAGCCACTGCAAACGAACTCCAGACGTGTGCACCCCCTTGTGCATCTGGCTAATGTGGGACCTGGGGAACCGAGCCTCGAACCGGGGTCCTTAGGCTTTACAGGCAAGCGCTTAACCGCTAAGCCATCTCTCCAGCCCTCTTTCTTTTTATTTTTATTTATTTTTTTTTTTTTTTTTTTTTTTTTTTGAGATAGGGTCTCACTCTAGTTCACGCTGACCTGGAATTCACTATGTAGTTTCAGGGTGGCCCTGATCCTCCTACCTCTGCCTCCCGAGTGCTGGGATTAAAGGTGCATGACACCATGCCCAGCTACTTTTCTTTTAATATTTTATTTTTATTTATTTATTTGAGAGAAAGGGGGGGATGGGTGCACCAGGGCTTCCTGCTACTGCAAACGAAGTCCAGATGCATCACCTTGTGCATCTGGTTTACGTGGGTCCTGGGGAATCAAACCGAGGTCCTTTGGCTTTGCAGGCAAATGCCTTAATGGCTAGGCCATCCCTCCAGCCCCTCCCCTCCCATATTTTTTTATTTATGTATTGTTTGAGAAGCAGACAGAAGACAGAGCATGAGCATGCCAGGGCCTCAATTGCAAATGAACTCCAGATGCATGGACCAAATTGTGCATCTGGCTTTATATGGGTCCTGGGAAATTGAACCCAGAGAAGCTGACATCATAAGCAAGCACCGTCAACCACTGAACCATCTCCCCAAACCTTTCTTGCTTTCTTTAAAAAAAATTTATTTATTTGCAAGAAGAGAGCAAAAGAGAAGAGGGGTACAGGTGCAGTAGAGCCTCCCACCACTGCAAACAAACTCCAGGTGCATGTATCACTTTTGCATATGGTTTTTGTGGGTAGTGGGGAATCATACCCAGGCCGTCGCAAGCACCTCCAGCCAGCCAGTGAGTCACCTCCTAGCTCCAGTGAGTTCCTTTTAATCTCCGTTGTGGAAAAAAACAGGTTTGTGGCTGAAGTTTTCATTCATCATGAGTTTTTTTAAGATTTATTTTTGTGTGTTTATTTATTTATTTATCAGAGAGGGAGAGAGATAGGGAGAGAATGGGTACGCCAGGGCCTCTAGCCACTGCAAATTAACTCCAGATGCATGCACCACCATGTGCATTTTATGTGGCTTACTTGGGACCTGGAGTTTTGAACCTGGGTCCTTATGCTTCGCAGGCATGCACCTTAATGCTAAGACATCTCTCCAGCCTGCTTTTTTTTTTTTTTTTAACTAATGAGAAAGCGAGCGAGAGAGAGAGAGAGAGAGAGAGAGAGAGGGAGAGAGCTGGCACATTAGGGCTGTAGCCACTGCAAATGAACTCCAGATGCTTGCACCATCTTGTGCACATGTGCCACCATGTGTTTCTGGCTTATGTGGGATCTGGGGAGTTGAACCTGGATCCTTAGGCTTCTCAAGCAGGTGCCTTAACCTCTAGACTATCTCTCCAGCTCTTATCACAGTTTTTTAAAAAAACTATTTGTGAAAAAGAGAAAGTGTATGGATAGAAGTTTGAGAGACATTTTAGAACACCAACAACCCTACTGAGAGGGTCCTCAGGGAAATGTGGAGCAGGGAAGGGGAGATAAAAGATTTATGTAAAAGAAAAAGAAATTGGAAAAAAAAGGTGTATTGGCAGACCAGGGTCCCCCATCACTGCAAATGAACTCCAGATGCATACGCCACTTTGTGCCTCTGGCTTTATGTGGGTACTGGGAATTGAACCAGGGCTGACAGGCTTTGCAAACAGGTGCTTTTAACTGCTGAGCAATCTCCCCAGTCCTCGTCATGAGTTTGAAATGTGTCTTCTTCCAAAAGTTGCCCCCACTTCTACTCTCCCGTGCCTGAGAACCAGGCTGGTTCCTGCCTTGGGAACATGTGCTAAGGAGAGATAACAGTGGCTGTGGGACATTCTTAGTGGCTGCCTGCAGAGAATATAGACATTCTGTAACTCTTGAAGCTTGTGAGCAGTAGTGGTTTTTTTTTAGGAACGTTCCTTCCAAATGTTACAGCTTTTTCTCATGGTTACATTTTTCTAAGACACTTAGAACACTTATCTACTACAACATTTATCAAATCTTCATGTGATAAATATGCATTCCTATTTTCACATGGTTATTTCAAATATTTTTTCCCATAGAAATTTGGTTTCCTGGTCTGGAGAGATGGCTTAAAGGTGCTTGCAAACCTTGCCTGCCCTGGTTAAATTCCCCAGTACCCATGTAAAGCCAGATATATAACTTGGTACAGGTGTCTGGAGTTAGGCTGAGCCATCTCTTTAGCCCCTCCCGCACGATTTTTTGATTAAAATAACAGTGCAGTTCCCTCAGCAACAAGTCTTCCCAGGCCCAGGCTACACATTGTCAGGGTGCTGACCCCAACAGCATCAAGCCCTGTGCATGGCCAGTTGGTTTCAGCTGAAACTGTCCACCCTTTCCTTTTGTGTATCTAGGCCTGAACCAATGCAAAATGTCTCTATTTTGTGAATCTGGTCAATAGACATTCCTTATCTCTTTCTGCCTCTTTCTCTGTCACTCTCAAAGAAATAAAATAAAATAAAAATAAAAATAAAAACAAGGGTTGGAGGGATGGCTTAGCAGTTAAGGTGTTTGCCTGCAAAGTCAAAGGACCCAGGTTTGATTTCCCAAGACCCACGTTCGCCAGATGCACAAGGGGGCACACGCGTCTGGAGTTCATTTGCAGTGGCTGGAGGCCCTGGCGTGCCCATTCTCTCTCTCTCTCTCTGTCAAATAGATAAAAATAAAATATTTAATAAAATAAAAACAAGGGCTGGAGAGATTGCTTAGTGGTTAAGCGCTTGCCTGTGAAGCCTAAGGATCCCTGTTTGAGGCTCAATTCCCCAGGACCCACATAAGCCAGAAGCACAAGGTGGTGCATGCATCTGGAGTTCATTTGCAGTGGCTGGAGGCCCTAGTGTGCCCATTCTCTTTGCTTCTTTCTCTGTCTGCTGCTCTCAAATAAATAAATAAATAGAAAGAAAGGGTTCCTCTTTCTGCTTGAAGAGCATAAACTCAAACAGCAAAAGGTATCTGTGTGTTGGTATTGGTTGGGGAAGTTCCCTCAAAACTTCTTTCCCAAAAGGAGTATAGAGTTGGGCTGGAGAAATGGCTTAGTGGTTAAGGCACTACCCTGCAAAGTCAAAGGACCTCGGTTCAATTCCCCAGGACCCACGTAAGCCAGATGTATAACCTAATGCACGCATCTGGAGCTCATTTGCAGTGGCTGGAGGCCCTGGTGTGCTTTCTCTCTCCTTCTCTGTCTTCCTTCTGCCTCATTCTTTCTCAAATAAATAAAATTAAAAAAACAAAAAGAAAATAAATAAATAGAGTTGTTCTGGTGAGAGGTCAGGGCAAGCATGGGTGATTGAGAAGAGACGAAAACTGCAAAGAAAAGAGAGTGTGGGCATTCTGGCCCTGAGATCAGCACTAGAACGACTGTCCCTGCCTGGAGCAAACGGAAACATTTCATAGCACACAGATGGGATGTATGCCCCGAGCGTGATCTTATACCACTTTATTTCAAAGCAAAACATGTGGGTTGACTCACCAGGGAAGAAGAAATATTACCAATATCACACAGATTGTGTGCGTGTGTGTATGTTGGTGGGGGTGGGGGAATCCTACAGACTAGTTTGGTGATTGAAAGATCAAAGTGAGGATCAGTACAGTACAGTAGTCACTGTGGATCCCTCCATGTCTTCAGGGGGGCAGTAGCGATCATTAAGAGTGAACAGTGATAGTGGATGTTTTGGCAGGGAGTGACTGGGAGGTCGCTGTCCCCTGGAACAAGGTACTAGTGAAAGAACTTGAAAGCACCAGAGGAGGCAGAAGCTAGAGCAGTGACTAAGAACCTTTCCTTGGCTCTGGAAGTGAGCATCAGTGCAATTGTTGCTGCTTAGTGGGTGGGCATGACTTGTTGGAGAATCAGGGAGATGGATTATAGAAGGATCTAGGAGCTTAGAGAAAGCATGGGCTTCTTGGGGAGTCATGTGAGGTATGTGTACCCTGAGGTTGCTAATGGTAGTCCCTCTAGACTAGGGAATGCCAGCGTGTGTAGGGGAGTCATGAAGACATCATGAAAGGTCTCTGGAACCATGGTAGATATAGAAGGAGGCAGTGGTCACTGGACAGTAGGTGATCAGAGGGGCAGCTCAGATGATAAGCGAGCAGGAAGACTGATTCACTGACTAGCGTCTCTGCCTTGCTGGCTGGAGATCTGTCCAAGTAGGGGCTGAGAACCTGACCAACTGAGGAAGCCTAATGGGGTCTACTGTGCAGAGGGTGGGATCCCACAGAGGGTGTCCTTCTCATAGGCTAAGTCTGTCCTACTGGTGGAAGGCTGACTGGGTGGTTGGATGTATCCAGTCTACCTGGGCAAGGCGCTCTGCCTTCCACTTGACTAGAATCAGTCTTCCAGTAGGCGAGGAAAGGAAGGATGTATACTCCTCTCTGGCCCCAGATGTATCTGTCTCCCCATCTATCTGAGTCTGACCATTTGACTGGCTCTCCAGGGAGTTTGCGTTCCTGGGATTCTGTCTGTCCGTCTGAGTCTGTCTGGCCAGGAGGCTGTCTGGTGGTTGGTGGGTAGTAGAGGTGCAAGGGTATTTGTCCCGGAATCCGAGGAGCTGTTCAGATACTGCCTTATGGGCTGTGAACTACCTACCGCACATTGCACCAGCTGGGTGTCTTCCTAAACATGTAGTCAACCTCCTCCACGACCCACCCCTTGCATAGTTGAACCCATCTGCCCTGCCCTGCCCTGCCGATGCCAAGTTGTCCCCTCCATATCCCCGCAACATCCCAGTGCCCTCAGCCTGCTCAGCTCAGACTGGGTGCAGGGGATGGCAAGACCGCAGAGACCTCCGCTAGCAATCCTAGCCCATCTACCCCTCTCTCCTCCCAGAGTGCAAGCTGTGCCTGTGCGGGGGGGGGGGGGGGGGCGCCTGCTGCTGCAGCGGGTGGTCTCCCTGTGTGCGCTGCTCATGGGCAGTGACAGCACCTGACTCTCCCAGCTCCCAGCGCTTGCGGCAAGACCACTTGAGCTGAGGGCGGGTGCTGGCGGGTGTTTGAGGAGCCTAGCTGAGCTGATGTTGCAAAGGGAAAGAGGAAGTACAGTGGAAAAACCTGAGACACCACCCGCAAAGCTTGTTGGGGGGGGCGTGGGATGCAGCAGGATGAACTTCCTCCCCTGGCTTCACTGTGTTGAGTCTTCAGGCTTGGGGAGCTGCCCCGTGAGCCCATCCACAAGTGTGGCCTTCGGCAAACAGCACATCCAGCCCACTCTGGAGCTCAGCACTGGCGCCCAGCGCCTCTTCTAGAGCTGTTGCTTGGCTCCCCAAATCCTCTCCGGGGTCCAGGTTTCAGTGTTCTCAATCAAGGATTCTTCCTGGACCCTCCGTGAGAAAGAGACAGCACCTCAGCGCAGCAGAACTGAGCCCAAGGAGAAACCACTTGACTAACAACTCCCACCCCCCACCCACCCTGAACCCCCATCTTGCTGGAGGCAGGTTTCTGCCCTTGGGACTTGCCCTGAAGTTCTCATACAGAGGACATTCATAAAAGAACTGTCTCCAGGGTCTTAGTGGTTAAGGCACTTGCCAAAGGACCTAGGTTCAATTCCCCAGGACCCCTGTAAGACAGATGCACAAGGTGGCGCGTGTATCTGGAATTTGTTTGCAGCAGCTGAAGGCCCTGGTGCGCCCGTTCTCTCTCTATTTACCTCTTCCTCTCTCTCTCAAACAAATAAAATAAAAAGTTGAAAGCTGGGTATGGTGGTGCATGTCTTTAATCCCAACACTTGGGAGGTAGAGGTAGGAGGATTGCTATGATTGCTATGGGTTCGAGGCCACCCTGAGACTGCATAGTGAATTCTAGGTCAGCCCGGGCTAGAGCGAGACCCTACCTCACACACACCCACACCCACACACACCCCCCCCCCCACAAAGTTGAAAAAAAAGCCTCTCTGATAATCATAAGACCTAATTTCAGGAAGTACAGGGCAGTTCCCCATATCAAATGCTGCATTATAATAAAAATAGAAGCAACTTTCAGGGGAAAAATGATAGCCAGAACAGCTCATGAAAACTTTCACTTGCAGGACACCGATAACATTGCTAAGTGCATCTGTTTAACCTAGCTGAGAGCAGGGTTGAAAAGCACCGTTAACAAGGGGCTGTGCGGCTTTTAAAGGAGCAGACTCATTCTCATTCACCACTTTTTTTTTATTTTTTATTTTTATTTGAGAGCGACAGACACAGAGAGAAAGACAGATAGAGGGAGAGAGAGAGAATGGGCGCGCCAGGGCCTCCAGCCTCTGCAAACGAACTCCAGACGCGTGCGCCCCCTTGTGCATCTGGCTAACGTGGGACCTGGGGAACCGAGCCTCGAACCGGGGTCCTTAGGCTTCACAGGCAAGCGCTTAACCGCTAAGCCATCTCTCCAGCCCCCATTCACCACTTTTTTGATAACTTTCATACATATAAACGATATAGCATGGTCATATCCCCTCCCTCCACCTTCCCGAGTCCCCCTCCACTGAACCCTTCCAATCGTCTCCTGTTTGGACGTCATCACCCCCTCCAGTCATGCAGGTCTTGGGTAGGTAGGGTCGCCGCTGTGAGGTCGTGAGTATCAAGGCTGCTTCGTGTGTGGAAGACAGGAGTGCAGGCCCTTCTCCCCTTCCGTTGGCTGTTCCGTTCTTTCTGCCACCTCTCTCACAGTGGTCCCTGAGCCCTGGAGGTGTCTTATTTAGTGCTGACACTCCACTGTCAATTCTTACCACTTTGTTTTAAGTCACCTGGTGTTCACCAACATCTGAAAGGAGAGGCTTCTCTAACAAAAAGTGAGAGTAGCTTTGATATATGGGCGTAAACATAAGTGTTTAAAGGACAGTTTGGTTGGGCATAATTTATCTATTTAACCAGACGATGGTAAAATCGTACCCCCCTCCCTCCAGGCCAGGGCTCATGACCTCCCAAGCCATAGGCTTTTTCATTATGTTTTCAGTACCATGTAGGAATTCCATCCCATAGAGCAGGCCTTAAGTCCAATCAGAGAGCAGTTAGTTATATTGGAGTTTTTGTTTTTGGTTTTTTTGGTCTCTCTCTAGCCCAGGCTGACCTGGAATTCACTATGTACTCTCAGGTTGGCCTCGAATTCCCAGCCATTCTCCTGCCTCAGCCCCCCAAGTGCTGGAATTAAAGGCATGCACAACCACTCTGGGCTACATTGTTTTTAATCTTTTGCATTTATTTATTTGAGACAGAGAAAGAGAGAGAGAGAGAGAGAGAGAGAGAGAGAGAGAGAGAGACAGATAGAATGGTACCAAACTGCCTGTATTTGATGAAAAAAAAAACCTAATAAATCAAATTTAAAAAAAAAGAGAGAATGGGCACACCCAGGACCTCTAGCCACTGCAAATGAATTCCAAATGCATGTGCCACCTTGTACATCTGACTTTATGTAGGTACTGGGGAATTGAACCTGGGTCCTTAGGCTTTACAGGCAAGCACCTTAACCACTAAGCTATCTCTTCAGACCTATATTGGATTTTTAAGTAAATCATTACTTACATAGAAACAAAAATCCCAAATGATACACTGTAGCAATGTGATCCATTTTTACTCATTACTTCTTGTTTTCAGCTTTTTATTGACAATCTCCTTTATATATACACTATGTACCCTGATCATAATCCTCTTCCCCTTCTTTGTCCCCCTCCCCTATTTCCTCCACCAAACCCCTGCTTCTTTCCAAGTACACCCTCTTCTCCTTTTTTTTTTTTTTGGAGATAGAGTCACTGTAGCCCAGGTTGACCTGGAACTCACTCTGTAGGCTCAGGCTGTCCTTGAACTCATGGCAATTTGGCTACGTCAGGCTCCCTAGTGCTGGAACTAAAGACATGTGTCACCACACCCAACTACCCTCTTCTATTTTTAAAAATATTTTATTTAGGCCGGGCATGGTGGTGCATGCTTTTAATCTCAGCACTTGGGAGGGAGGCAGAGGTAGGAGGATCACCGTGAGTTTAAGGCCTCCCTGAGACACCATAGTGAATTCCAGGTCAGCCTGGGCTACAGTGAGACTCTACCTTGACAAACAAACAAAAAATTGAGGGAAAGAGAGAGGGAGAGAAAGAATGTGCACACCATGGCTTCTAGCCACTGAAAACAAATTTTAGACGCATGCATCACCTTGTGCATCTGGCTTACATGGGTTCTGAGGAGTCGAACCTGGGTCGTTAGGCTTCTCAGACAAGTACCTTAACCGCTAAGCAATCTCTTTAGGTCTCCTGTTTTGATGTCATTTTTCGGCTCTCATATTATGCAGGTCTTGTACAGATAGTGACAGAGCCTGTAAGGTCCTAAATGCAGCCGTCACTTTGTGTCTTGAAGACAACATCTTAAAATTCTCCTGTGTATCATTTGGGTCTTATATTCTTTCCACCTTTTCTGCAATGGTCCTGGAGCCTTGGAGGGTGCGAAAGAGATGTCTCAGTGTTTAACGCTCCACTGTTATTCTCAACACTTTGACAAGTTTTGAGTCTCCCCAGTAGTCACCACCATCTGAAAAGAGAAGCTTCTCTTGTCCAAAAGTGAAGGCAGCATTGATATATGGGCATCAAGCTCCCACCTGGCCAGCCTGCATAGTGCTGGAGAGCCTGTGGGAGCTGCTGGAGGAGCATGCTCACCACCAGCATGAATAAGCAGGGGACCCTACAGACCACGACGTCAACCAGCCAGTGAAGAAGTGAACAGGTGTGCAATGATGGCCCACTTCTGTGAGTAACCAACTGTTCTCTGATTGGACATGAGACCTGCTCAGTGGGAGAGGACTCATATCTGGTACTAGAAACCAAGTCAGAATCCCATTGTTAGGAAACTCAGAGACTCTAGAGAGAAGCCCCCACTGCTCTCTGGAAAAGATGAGTGAGCTTATGCAACAATAACAACAACAACAAAAATCTCTCAAATTTCCAATCCCCTTAACTCAAGCTGCTCTCACTCTTGTTTGGAGAATCTGCTTTCTTGTACAGATGACAGTGAAAACTGAGGAGAACCAAGATCCATCAATAAGACAAGAAGTTACCTGACTGCCCACCATGAGATGTGCCACCTCTACCACATCTGCCATGGCCCGGGAGAAACTGCAGGGGAAGTGATGACGTGAACACTGCTCTCACTGCTAGCCTGACAGCTAGCCCTGGGTTGATGGTAACAAACATGGTGATCAATCAAACCCTATCAAAACAGAAATCCAGAAGCTACAGAGAACTCAACACTGAGTTAGACTGTCAACAGGCCTGCCATGGCTCAGAGAACATTGTTGAAGAGCGGGCTGAAAGATTGTAGGAACCACAGACTGGGGAGGAATATTCTGAGGCACAGTCCCCTGCTCCACCACAGGGACCGACTGAGGCCTTCATGACCCCACAGTGAATACCATAACCCCACTGAGGAGGGTCTCCAGGCAATTGGGAGCTGGGGCAAAGGGGATAAAAGAGAATAACCTGTTACAATTAATATAAAATAAAAATTAATATAAAAAAGAAAAATGGCAATATGTACACAAGTTTTCATTTCTAATTGCTGAATTCAGTTTATACAGATGAGATGAGCTCACATTTGCTGTATCTCACTGCCTGGTGCATTCGAAAGTATAAATGCCCCCCCCCTTTTTTTCTCAAATTTATTTACTTATTTATTTGAGGGGCAGGGGAGGGAGAATACACACTCCAGACCCTCTAGCCACTGCAAACAAATTCCAGACACATGCATCACCTTGTGCATCTGGCTTACGTGGGTACTGGGGAATCGAACCTTTGTCCTTAGGCTTCACAGGCAAGTGCCTTAATAGCTAAGTCATCTTTCTAGCCTGAAATATCCCTTTCTTTAAAAAGTTGGAGTAAGATCACTTTTCTTTCCCCATTAAGCCTGAAAAATACCAAAACAATGTAGAGATTTCAAGTTTTAGGGCTATAACCTCTTGCATTCCCACATCACTTCCTTTTGTCCTCCGATGATGACAGAGCAGATAAATAAGTCATTAGGACCTGCTAGAGAGTTGACATTCTGTCAACATGCCAGGCAAAGTGGAAAATGAATCCATCTATCCACTGACTTGAAAATTATGTACATAGTCTCATGAAAGAAAGGAAAAACCTCAGTTTAAATTCCACTTAGAGTTCTTATCAAAACTACAAACTTACCGGGGCCTCTACTTTGCTATTTTATTTCTAAACTCAATATGAATTTGTTTACAGAAGGTTTTCTAACAAGTTAATAAAATTTTCTGAACAATCTAAACAATATATGGGCATAAACATAAATATTTAGAGGGAAAGTTTGTGGTCATAATATATCCATTCAGCCAATTTTACTCATTACTTTACATACATTTCTATAATAGTACCCATACACTAGTTTGTGCCTGTGCAAAATACAGCTCTGTTTTTTGTTTGTTTTCTCAAGGTAGGGGTTTGCTATAGCACAGGCTGACCTGGAATTTACTATGTAGTCTCAGGGTGGCCTCAAACTAACTGCGATCCTCCCACCTCTGACTCCCAAGCACTGGGATTAAAGGTGTGTGCCACCACACCCAGCAAAATATAGCTCTTGTCCAAAGACAAGAAGAGATGGCTTATTCTGAGCCACACATCACTGGCTAAGACATGGGAACATGGATTCAGGCTGCCCACAATAGAATATTTCACTGTAGGGGAGGTGTGGTAGTTTGAATAGATGGCCCACAATATATTCAGTGTTTTATTAGTTTGTAGTTTGCATATGCAGCCACCTGGCTGGAGGTGGTGTCACTGGGTGGATCTTAAAGTATGGTGGTGGGTTTAAGATTCCAATGTAAAGATACGCAAATTGTGCCTAGCTAGAGTTCCTGAAGTGTGCTGTGCTGTGTGGTTTTTTATTTTTGGCCTGTACTTCTCTCTGTCTGTGTTTGGTCCTGTGAAAGTAGGCCAGCTTCTGCCATTATGGAACTTCCCCTGGATCTGTGAGCTTCAATAAATATCCCTTCCTCCATAACTGTGCCTGGTCTGGAAGTTCATCTCAGCGAACCTGAAGCTGTTTGCTACAGGAGGGTACACGAACTTTTATACTCACAGGACAAAAGACATCATAAAGCATTTATGAAATTCATTGGTGGGGCATCATAGGTAGGTTTTACCAAAGCAATCTTTGTATGGTTTTCAGGTGATAACTGATTAGTTCTTAGCTTTTGGGTTGGTGGAAGGAATCATTTGCTATGTTAATATATCCCAAAATTTCACTTAGTAGTCACCATTGTTTTAGGCCAGATAGAGAGGTGGGTGATGAATGCGTATTAAGATGAGTAGAGAGCCCAGCTTGAGCTTCTTGAATGCAACCTGCCATCTCTCCACAATGTCTAACCAGTTGGATATTCTGCAGAATCCTCACCACAGGTGCAATTTTTTGTTAAGGAAACTTCACACTTCGGGCTCTGTACATTTCCAAACTTGATTCTCCTCACTTCCTGGAAAAGGAGGCAGAAAGAACGTGAGAGCATGAGAATGGCAAGTGGAGTTGCAGAATTCTGTGTTCTGGATACCACCAATGTGCGATACTCGTGCACCCACAGTAGATAGTCTCCTGTGCAAGAATGAGCACGTTAACATTTCATCAGAGAGGAGTGAGGAGCTCCCCTCCCCAGAATAAATAGGGGCAGCTGATGACTGCTTGGTGACAGGGTGTCATGTCCTTTAGTGGAGCAGCCACTGATGGATTAGCCATTCTCTAGTCAATAACCTCTCACCCGTGATCATGAACATGACCCTAATTTAACTCACTGGACCAAAAACAAACAAGTGACTGAAAAATAATGCATGAAAGTAGAATAGCGATCTAATGAGAAGACAGGGGGTTTTAGTGGGAGGGAGAGTGAAAGAGGGAAATTAGAACAAAATGTTTTGCATATATGTATGAAAGTGTCAAAAATAGAAAACAAAAAATAAAATGTTGCTTATCATATAAAATTTTTCTCCTCTGCTACCCAAATATAACTGAGCAGGCAGAAACTCTTGCCTTCCTCAGTACTTTCCCTACGTTTTGTTTTTCTTCGTAGTTTTTTGAGGTAGGGTCTCGCTGAAACCCAGGCTGACCTAAAATTCACTGTGTAGTCTCAGAGTGGTCTCGAACTCACGCCAATACTCCTACCTCTGCTTCCTGAGTGATGGGATGAAAGGTGTGCACCAACATGCGTGGCTTTCCCTAAACTTTTAATCATTCATTTAACAGTCTCTTATAAACCATTTTTGGCTACTGACTCCTTATTTGGGTCCATTAGTAAGAAAAGTGGAAAATCATTTTGTGTAAAGTGGCCTAAGGTTAAGTCCACCTGCCAGAAAGCACCTTCCCAAAGAATGAAGTGGAGACCTGAGGAAAGGATACAGGGTTTATTTTATTGCATGTGTATGTTGTGTACATGCATGGGTGTGTGCATGTTTGAATATATGTGGGGGTCTCTTTTATAGCCATTTGTTTGCAACCTCTTTATCTGAACTAACATCCTTGTGACTGTTATGTGGGTCTTCCAAAATGTTTTAGCTTGGCAGACCATTTTGTCCACCAGCCCAAAAGCTAAGAATGTCATCAAATCATATCTAAAACTTAACAAAGGATTGGAGAGATGGCTCAATGATTAACTGCATTTGATTGCAAAGCCTGATGGCCTGGGTTCAATTCCCCTGTACCCACATATGCAGAAAGTGGTGCATGTGTCTGGAGTTTGTTTGCAGTGGCAGGAGGCCCTGGTGCACCAGAGCACTCTCTCTCTCCCTCTTCCAAATATATATATATGGAACAATAAATAAATAAATAAAGGCACTTTCAACTATATTGGTAGGAATATCAGGTAGGAGGGTCACAGCAAAGTAGGGAGATCTCTCTTACAAGCTTTCAGGATGCCGACAGCATTCTTAGCCTTTTGGCTGGTAGAAGCTGGTGTGATCTGTTAGTACATCCAAAATGATTTATCTAACAGTCACAAGGATGTTTGATGACATGAAGAGGTGCACTGAGAATGGCTGTTTAAGATCGCCCAAGATAGCGTAGCCCAAGACGAGGGCTGGAGAGCTGGCTTAGCCGCTGAAAGCGCTTGCTTACAAAGCCTGGTGACCTCAGCACTCATGTAAAGCTCGACACACAAAGTGACACATGCGTCTGGAGTTGGCAGTGGCCAGAGGGCCCTGGTGAACCGATACACACACTCTCTGTCTTTTTCTATGATTCTCTCAAGTAAATAAATTAAGATTTTTAAAAATATTTTTTAAATTTTTACTTATTTATTTGAGAGTGACAGGCAGACAGAGAAAGAAGGAGAGAAAGAGACCGAGAGAGAAAGAATGGGCACAACAGGGCCTCCAGCCACTGCGAACGAATCCAGTTGTATGCACCATCTTGTGCATCTGGCTAACGTGGGTACTGGGGAATTGAGCTTCGAACCAGGATCCTTAGGCTTCACAGGCAAGTGCTTAGCCACTAAGCTGTCTCTCCAGCCCAATAGATAAAGATTTAAAAAATATTTTATTTTTATTGAGACAGACAGAAGGAGAGAGAGAGAGAGACAGAGAGAGACACAGAGAGAGACACACACACACAGAGAATTGGTACACCAGAGTCCCTAGCCACTGCAAACAAACTCCAGACACACGTGCCACCTTGTGCATCTGGCTTATGTGGTACCTGGAGAATCAAACCTTAGGCTTCACAGGCAAGCACGGTAACCACTAAGCCATCTTTCCAACCCTAAAGATATTTGTTACAAAGACCTATTACAAAGCTGGGCATGCTGGTGCACATCTTTAATCCCAACACTTGGGAGGCAGAGGTAGGAGGATCACCATGAGTTCCAGGCCAGCCTGAGACTACATAGTGAACTCCAGGCCAGAGCGAGAGACCTATAACATTCCATTTGTCCACTATCACAGAAGCTCTAATCAGTCAGCCTTGTAGAGTCTTTTACACCACTCAGTTCACACCCATAATCTCATCAATGTATTTGGTAAATGCATTGATCTATGAGTTGATTGTGTTTTGTGACTGTGAAAGGTGAATGTAAACTCTTCTATCATGGAGCATGTTCAATGGAAACTTCTCTATCATGGAACGTGTTCAATGGAAACTTCTCTATCATGGAACATGTTCAATGTAAACTCTATCATGGAACGTGTTCAATGGAAACTTCCCTATCATGGAACATGTCATTTAGGGCAACCTGAATCCAAGTTCTTGGGCCGTGATCATTCATATTCTTTTCAGAGTAAACTCCCTTATTCCCTTTAGAACAAGAGCCAAGCCTTGCTTCAGCAGGTACCATGTAGGCTCAGTGCGTCAGTGCTGTCTAGGAAAAGTAGTTTCCTACTGTCTGTTATAGACTCCAAGCCCTCCTCACAGGTTTCCATGGCCAAGGTTCTACAGGACACCTAAGGGCACTGTCTCTCTGTTGTCTCTGGTGGTGGCCATGGCAGAGGAGGGAGTTCCCCCCCCCCCCATTTTATTACTTATTTGAGACAGAGAGAGAAAGAGATAGAGAAAGAGTGAGAAAGGGCGCACCAGGGCCTCGAGCCACTGCAAACGAACTCCAGACGCGTGCGCCCCCTTGTGCATCTGGCTTACGTAGGACTGGAGTCCTTAGGCTTAACTGCTAAGCCACCTCTGCAGCTGCCGAGTTTTATTTTTTTTAAGTATCTGGAAGATATATCATCTTGTTTAATAAGGTGAAACTGGATGAAAGCAAGGATCACAAAGTTCTTAACACATGGCAGCAAGTAGCCCCAGCGCTTGTTGCCTGGCAGAAGGAACCTAAGGACGGCAGGATGGTGCCAACTGCTGGGGTTCTACAGGCAGGGAGCAAAGTGACAGGTGCTCTCAGATGCAAATATGTGTTACTTTACATAAAAAAGGAAGGAAGGGTGGGGCTGGGGAGATGGCTTAGGGGTTAAGGCACTTGCCTGCGAAGGCCAAGGACCCACATAAGCCAGATGCACACGGTGGTGCATGAGTCTGGAGTTCTTTTGCAGTGTCTGAAGACCCTGGCCCCCAATTCTCATCTCTGCGTTCTCCTCCTCCTCCTCTCTCTTTACAAGTAATTAGATGAAAAATATTACTTAAAAAAAGGAAGGGTGAGGAATAATAAGAAAAGGAAGGGTGGGCAAGGTAGACAGCAGTATTTCGTAAAGACCCCATCCACAGCCCACTGAGACGATTCAGACGCTGAGTTCTTGGACTCTGAGAGGATGAGCTAGCGATAAAGAGACGGTGCGTTTCGAGTGGATGCTGTAATGGTAGGAGACTGGGAAACTTGGGGATCCAACTTTTGCATCTGGAGAGAGCACGGGTCCTTAGGGTCCAGAGAGAGGGGCTTGAGGACAGCCTGGCTTCGAGGGATGCCCGACCCCGCGGGCCTGGCGCCGCGGCGCACGCGTCTCCCCGCGCAGCTCCCGCGCAGGTCTGTTTGCACCAGCACGTTCCGGGCGGTTGCCGGCCCCAGCAGTTGTCTGCGCGCACGCGCCCCCGGCGGATGGCCCATGGGACCCGGAAGACGAGCAGCCGGGGATGCAGGGCGCCAGGGCCCAGCAGTCAGGCCCAGGCGGGCACCGGGCCTGCGTGTGGACCGCTCTGCTTGTGTGGCTGAGCATGCTGCCTGTGCGCGCCCAGGACGCCAAGAACGAGCAGACGATACAACCCTCGCTGCTGCCCTCAGTGTCTACCCTGCCCTCGGGACCCACGCCCACCAGGCAATCTCTGTCGAAGGGTGAGTGGACAGGCCAACCATGGCTTCCAGAGCAGCAGGCAGGTTCCCCGTGGGCTTTTTCTCTGCTGCCACCTCTGAAGAAGTCAGTGAGGCGAGGGGCATTTACCCTGGAGATGGGCTTGGGTACATGGGATGTCCCTCCTGCTGGTGCTTCCTTGTGACCTCAGACCTCCTCATTCAGGGTCAAGGTCGCGCACTAGAACATCTTCAGGGCTGAACTGTCACACACTGTCTTCGTTGCGTTGAGGTGGGAGGGCACACCCACTCACATGCCCATGACCATGACCAATAAGGTCTTCTGCCCCTCTCGGCATCTGCTCCTGCAAACAGGGCTGGAGGAGGAGGTCTGACAAGAACTTGCTGGGACCCACCTCGCCCATGCACCTCTGTTCTATCTGGACATTTCTGACGCAGCCTCTCACTGATCTTCTCCCTCTCCCTGCCCTCCAGGAGGCTTGTATGTCCCATGAGCCAGGCCATTCTTTCCTGGACTTTGGAGATGCTCATCTGGGAAGGGAGAGGAGGGTCCCCTGTGTCCCCAAACTGCCGCTGATGCTGACATTTGGGGCACCGAGCACGTGCATCCTGAATGCAGGTGCATCCTGAGTGCAGGTGCCTCGTGGCTGTGATTGATTGTCTCCACAGCATGTGGCAAGACCACGTTCGCTGGGAAGATCTTTGGTGGTCAGAAGGCAGGCCCCGGGCGGTGGCCATGGCAGGCCAGTCTGCTGTGGAAAGGCGTGCACATCTGTGGAGGGGTTCTCATCGACAACTACTGGGTAGCCAGCGCTGCCCACTGCTTCCAAAGGTGCGCATTCCCTGTGCAGGGCCAGCGGCTGGGAGACAGGCACTAGGCGGAAAGAGGGAAGGGGAAGGGCATCGAGAAGCCTCTTCCTGGCAGGAAAGAGGGAAGGGGAAGGGCATCGAGAAGCCTCTTCCTGGCAGGAAGGAGGGAAGGGAAGGGCATCGAGAAGCCTCTTCCTGGCAGGAAGGAGGGAAGGGAAGGGCATCGAGAAGCCTCTTCCTGGCAGGAAAGAGGGAGGGGAAGGGCATCGAGAAGCCTCTTCCTGGCAGGAAAGAGGGAAGGGAAGGGCATCGAGAAGCCTCTTCCTGGCAGGAAGGAGGGAAGGGAAGGGCATCGAGAAGCCTCTTCCTGGCAGGAAGGAGGGAAGGGAAGGGCATCGAGAAGCCTCTTCCTGGCAGGAAGGAGGGAAGGGAAGGGCATCGAGAAGCCTCTTCCTGGCAGGAAAGAGGGAAGGGAAGGGCATCGAGAAGCCTCTTCCTGGCAGGAAGGAGGGAAGGGAAGGGCATCGAGAAGCCTCTTCCTGGCAGGAAGGAGGGAAGGGAAGGGCATCGAGAAGCCTCTTCCTGGCAGGAAGGAGGGAAGGGAAGGGCACCGAGAAGCCTCTTCCTGGCAGGCTTGGCTCTGCGATGGCGTGCTGCCCGCAGCCCTGCCCTTGGCCCAGTGGTGCTGCCCCTCGTCTGCCCTCATCTCCTGCCCATCTGAGTCTACCTCTCAGGATTTCCACCTCCTCTCTCACCAGGGACATGCCCTTTGCCCCTTCCCAGGGCCCACCAGGGTTGTGATACTGTCACAGACTCATGCACATTACTTTTAATGAGCTCACTGGAATTATGCCTGTTGCGATTATCAATAGGCATTGGAAAACAGACTTCAGTTCCAAAGTGGCCACCCCCAGGCCTCTCTTTCTCTTCCATGGCATTAGGAATCGAACTCCCACTCTACTCTAGAGGATGTCAATATCTGGGTCCCACTCACCCCAGGACAGTCCCTGGAGATAGCAGAAGGAAGGCCTGGACCCTCCTGTACACATGGTTGTGAGCGTGCCTTGACCTGGCCGTACACAGCACAAGCTCTAGGGTTACCTCAAAGTGACAGTCCCCAAACCCCATTCCCAGGGTGGGCCCTGTAAAGCAGCAGCCTGCCTCCACCAAACCAGAGCCTTCCCAGGACACCCAGGGCTCTCCTCCTAGAGGCTCCTCAGGGCTCAGGCCACCTGCACACTCCACATTCTGCTCCAGAGGCATCCCGCGACTGTCCCTCCTGTAGGACAGTGTGTCTAGGAACAGCCCAGTCTCTGCTGTCCCCAGAGCAAGGGAAGAAGCAAATGGTTTCTGTCCTAGCACGGTGTATCAGACAGAAGCCTGGGCGCCTCTTAGCTGTGTCCTGGCCCCATCTGTTCCCGGGGGCGGGGGTGAGGAAGATACCTTGTCCACTGTGAGACATACAGTTAGCTCACATGAGTGCAGGCTCCACACAAGGCCCATATTGAGGGGTGGGGGGCACCTTGGAACTTCTCAACCTGTCAGGGAAGCGGGATGTAAGTGAGGTGGATCTGCCATGGTCACCCACGAAGGCAGGCCGGGGAGATGGCCCATCACAGTGGGGCCTGGAGTTGGAGGGGCTTGAAGCATGAAGAATCCAGGCCTGTGAACAGGGCATACAGGGTCCACACAGGCAAGACAAGGGGGCTGGAATGTCGCACGTGTTCCAGAAACAGTGTTTCCATGCTCTTCCATTTCTTCCTGTTGAGCTCTTGTGCCCAGGTGGGGAGACACCCTTCAGAGAGATGACATGTGAGAGCTGGGGTGTGGACCATGCCAGTCAGGAAGTGGGGTCTTTGAGAAGAAAGGGCAGGCAGACGGGAGAAGAGTCTGGTCAGGGCCGGAAGTGAGCAGATGTTTTCCTCCAAACCTGCTGGGCGTGGGTCAGTGTGTTCCAAGTGTCTCTTACCAGCCATGAGGTTCACTGCCGCTTGGATTCCGGGTACGACCTCAGGTCTTAGGTGTCCATTCTGACCCCCACAAGGACCAGCTCAGTACTAGGAAAGGAGAAGGTACAGCTGAAAAGCCGGGGAGACCAGGTCTGGTTGCTTGCGGTGTAGGTGGGCAGCCAGGGGGACGGTGCTGGCTCACTCGTCCATGGTGCTGTTTCCCGCTAGGTCCCGCCGCCCATCTGACTACCGCGTTCTGCTAGGGTACAGCCAGCTGAGCAATCCCAGCAACTACAGCCGACATATGACAGTGAACAAGGTCATTGTCCAAGAAAACTATAACAGGTTCCACTACCAGAGAAATGACATCGCCCTGCTGCAACTGCACATTCCTGTGGAGTTTAACTCCCACATCCTCCCGGCCTGCATCCCGGAGAACACCACGAAGGTGCCCCTTGATAGTCCCTGCTGGATAAGTGGCTGGGGGATGCTCAGTGAGGATAGTGAGTACACAGGGCAGGCCCAGAGGGTGAGGGGTGAGAGGCAGCGGAGGCCCTTGCAGTCCTGTTGAGCCTCAGTCGTGGTTCAGCATCAATCTTAGCTTTCACATCTGAAGTTTGGGTTCTTTGACATGGAGCCATTCAACATGCAGGGCTCTGAACGCAATTGATCCCTGCAGGTGACAAGGCTCCCACCAAACACTGCTCCGTCTTCCCTGGCCAGGAAAGGACCTGGGTGTGCTTGAGGAAATGAGAGCAGGCTGCCGTCTGGCCTGAGGCCAGTTGCGGTGTGTGTGGATGAAGAGCATTTGTCTCTGTGAACCTGATTCTTCATCCCTTAATGCAAGTTAAGGCTCAGCCCATTGTGTCCGTTTCTATAGTTGGCCCCGTGTACATGTGGGCTCTGAATCCTCAGTTTCAATCAACTGTGGACCAAAAGCATTTGGGATAGGGGAGCGATACACACTTCTCTTTGTCATTATTGTGTAGATGATAGAGTATAGTGATCATTCCTTTCTGTCATGTATTGTACACCATCTAGGGATGATTCCAAGAATATGGAAGGATGTCCACAGGTTCTTTGTAAATACAATGCTATTTTCAAAAAAATATTTTATTTACTTGAGAAACACACACACACACACACACACACACACACAGAGAGAGAGAGAGAGAGAGAGAGAGAGAGGGGGGGGGGGGGAGGGAGAGAGAGATAGGCACAGGCTAGGGCCTCCTGCTGCTACAAAAACTCCAGATGTATTGCCACTTTGTGCATCTGGCTTTACATGGGTACTGTGGAAATGAACCCAGTCCATCAGGCTTTGCAAGCAAGCACCTTTAAGCCATTGCCCCAGCTCCCAAATGGCATTTTTATAAAGGACTTCAGTGCTTGGGTTTGGCATCCTAGGTTAGGACAAGCACCTATGGATAACAAGGGACAACTGCACATTTTTAGATTGAGACTACAGAATTATTGCACAAAAATTTTTGCAGAAGGCTGAATGGGTTTTTGTTTGTTTGTTTTGTTTTTCAAGGTAGGGTCTTGCTCTATCCCTGGCTGACCTGGAATTCACTATGTGGTCTTAGGCTGGCCTTGAACTCACAGTGATCCTCCTACCTCTGCCTCCTCAGTGCTGGGGTTAAAGGCGTGTGCCACCATGCCCAGCTGAATGTTTTTGATTTAGGAAAATAATGGCGAGTGAAATAAAATGAATGTAAATTTGTCATTAGTTGTAGGGTTACCATCTAGCAGGGCAGCCCCAGGAGGCATTTGCAATAGGAGTTTTGTTGAGGTCAGGGCCAGAGACTCCATTCCTGCTCCAGACCTCTTAAGTGTAATTCATACAGCCTAGTCATTAGAACAGCTGCTCACCAACATTTTTATAAGGATCTTTCTAAGAACCTCTGGCAGGGCAGGTAGGGTATTAAAGATAGGCCAGAGGATCAGAGTTGGAACACTATGGGAATTCATGGGTTGGGGCAATAGCCAGGGCAAAGAGATGCTGCCCTCCATGAGAAATAGCCTTATGGTTGTCCTCTCCCATGTCCTCCTCTGACCATGGTTGCTGGGACTCAAACCAGGCTTGGAGTCTGCTACATGCAGGCAGCCCCTGCCCACTCACGGTGGAACATGCACTGTGGACCCTGCAGCCTTTGCCTGTCCAGGAGGTACACACACTGCTGGGTCCTGAAACCCCTGCCCACTCATGAGGGATGTGTAAACACGGGCCTTGCACAGGACAGAGCACTTCTCCTGTTCACTGCCACCTTTTAGGGAACCCAGGTCAGATGAGTGAGAGGCACTGGAAACACAGTCCAAGTCTTCAGGTCTGGTTGCTCCTTGAGACTGGGCCAGTGCTCTTGTCTTGCTCCCAGGCTCCCTGGCCCCTGTGTCATATGTCTCTGCCTCATCCCAGCCATGCTGCCAGACTCTACCCGCCTAACTCGGGCTCCACAGTTAAACCAAAGATTTGTTTTTAATTTCTTTTTTCAATTTTTATTTATTTGAGAGAAAGAGGCAGATAGGAGAGAATGGGTGTGCCAGAGCCTCCAGCTGCTGCAAACGAACTCCAGATGCATGTGCTACCTTGTGCATCTGGCTAACGTGGGTCCTGGGGAATCAAATCTGGGTCTCTTGGCTTTGCAGTCAAGTGCCCTAAGCCATCTCTCCAGATCTCTCCAGTCCTAGCCAAAGTTTTTTCTTGTTTTTGTCTTTGGAGGTAGGGTCTCGCTGACCTGGAATTCCCTATATTCACTGTGAAGTCTCAGGGTGGCCTTGAACTCACGTCTATCCTCCTACTTCTGCCTACTGAGTGCTGAGATTAAAGGTGTGCGCCACCATGCCCAGCTCAGCCCTAGTCAAAGTTTTTAAAACATAAGAACCCTTTGTCTTTAAGATAAAGTCCAATCCCATAACCTGGCAAGGAGACTGTGCCGCTGGGGTCCTGCTAGGATTCTGTCTCATTTTTTTTTGTTTGTTTTGTTTTGTTAGCTTTTTTTCTTTTGATTATTTGTAGCTGGAATTTAAAAAAATTGTTCATTTTTATTTATTTATTTCAGAGCAAGAGAGAGAGAGAGAGAGAGAGAGAGAGAGAGACTCAGATAAAGAGAGAGAATGGGTGCGCCAGGGCCTCCAGCCACTGCAAACAAACTCCAGATGCATGCTCCCCCTTGTGCATCTGGCTTATGCAGGTCCTGGGGAATCAAGCCTTGAACCAGGGTTGTTAGGCTTTACAAGCAAGGGCTTAACCGCAAAGCCATCTCTCCTGTAGCTGGAATTTAACTTATGGCCTCACATATGAAAGATGAAAGATGACCACTCTATCATTGTGATTTATAGTCCCAGCCTATGCCTAAAACATTTTAGCTCTCACTTTTAGATTATGGCAGTCAAATTGACCTCCTGCCTGGTATTGTCTCCCACAGCCCTCACCCTGTTTCTTGAACACTGTTCCCCCTGGGTTTTGCATGCCTGCAGGAGGCCTTTCCTGTCCCTGTGGCCTAGAGTGGCCGTCCTCCATCAGCAGCCAGCCTGGAGGGAGGGCTGGCCTCTCCGGAGCTGGGCTGTGTCTCACATCGAACCCTTCTCCCACAGCATTCCTGCCCGCGCCCTTCCATCTCCAGGAAGCACAAGTCTCCCTCATAGAAAATCAGCGATGTCAAGAATTTTTCCAGCTTCCAGACCCCAACAGAGGCCAGCCTAGTGCTGTCAAGGAGGATATGCTGTGCGCCATGGATGTCACTAACAGAAAGTCAATGTGCCGAGTAAGTGGGACCCTATGCAGAAGGCCCACCCGGGCTGGGACACCTCTCTGCTCCAGGACTGTCAGTCTCCTCTGGACCCTCCCCCAGCCACATCTTCCTCTTCATCGCTGACCACACAGCCCGGGGTGTCAGCGCCCCTAAAGGGCATGAGCCCATCCGCTGGGCTCCACTGTTGCTTTCACCCGTGTTGCAGTACAGCCCACAAAGCAAATGTCATGGGTGGTTCTGCTTGAGGAAGTCTTAGAAACATGAGACCAGCACCCAAGGGATCCCCTTCCTGTCCCGACTCTCCCAGAGGAGCCCCACCTCATGTCTACAGCACTGATGGGCTTTCATGCTGGGACTTCACTTGAATGCACACCAGACAGGCCACACTCTGGGCTGGTCTTCCCCACGCAGTGTGTTCATGAGATTTGTCCGTCCCACCATGTGGATGCACCACAGTATGCTGAGCATTTGCATGGTTTCCCTGAGAGGTCATTGCAAATGGTGTGTTTTTTTAATATTTTTTATTTTATATTAATCATAACAGGTTATTCTCTCTTATCCCCTCATCTCTGCTCCCCTTACTCTGGAGCCCCTCCTCAGTGGCATTATGGTTTTCACTGTGGGGTCATGAAGGCTTTAGTCAGTCCCTGTGATATAGTAGGAGACCATGCCTCAGGACATTCCTCCCCACTCTGTGACTCTTACAGTCTTTCATCTCCCTCTTCTACAATGTTCCCTGAGCCATGGCAGGCCTTTGACAGTCTCATTTAGTGTTGAGTTCTCTGTAGCCTCTGGATTTCTGTTTTGATAGGTTTTGATTGATCACCATGTTTGTTACCATCAACCCAGGGCTAGCTGTCAGGCTAGCAGTGAGAGCAGTGTTCACGTCATCACTTCCCCTGCAGTTTCTCCCGGGCCGTGGCAGATGTGGTAGAGCTGGCATATCTCATGGTGGGCAGTCTGCTAACCTCTTGTCTTATTGATAGATCTTGGTTCTCCTCAGTTTTCTCTGCCATCTGTACAAGAAAGCAGATTTTCCAAACAAGAGTGAGAGCAGCTTGAGTTAAGGGGGTTTGCAAATTTGAGAGAGGTTTTTTGTTTTTTTTTTTTTTTTTTTGTTTTTTTTTTTGTTTTTTTTTTTGGTGTGCAAGCCCACTCTTTTCCAGAGAGCAGTGAGGGCTTCTCTCTAGAGTCTCTTGAGTTTCCTGGCAACAGGATTCTGACTTGGTTTCTCGTATTAGGCATGAGTTCTTTCCCACTAGGGGTCCTTCATGTCCCATCAGAGTTGGTCACCTGCAGAGGTGGGCCATATTGCACCAGTGTGCACTTCTTGACCAGCTGGTGGATTTTGTAGTCGGCAGGGTCCCCCGCTTGTTCATGCTACTGGTGACCGCTGTCCTCCAGCAGCTCCCACAGGGCTCTTCAGCACTAGGAGGGCTGGCCAGGAGGGAGCTAGTTTCCTTTTCAGTATTCCGACGTCCTCTGGCCACGGCCTGTGGTGTCTTACTCATTAGGACCTTACCTTTTAGCTCTGGCAGGTAATCAAGTGTCTTCCTTGCATTGTTTGGGGACCTCATGGATATCCCAGGCCATTGATCACTGTGGGGGGCAGCCCAATTCTGGGCCTGAGGATTTACCAGCCAGAGTCCATAATTTTAAATTAAGCTTTTACCACCTTATGTCTGGACTGCCCCCCTCACTCTTTTTTTTTTTTTAAAGTATTTTTATTTATTTATTTGAGAGAGAGAGAGAGAGAGGTAGAGGGAGGGGCGGGGAAACAGACAGACAGAGGAAAAATGGGCATGCCAGAGCCTACAGCCACTCCAAACAAACTCCATATGTATATGCCACCTCGTGCATCTGGCTTACATGGGTCTTGGGGAATCAAACCGAGGTCCTTTGGCTTTGCAGGCAAGTGCCTTAGCCGCTAAGCCATCTCTCCAGCCCTCACTTTTTTATTTTTACTCTGTCACAATGTTTAATATTTTACATCTTCCTAAATGAAATGGATGATACTTCTCTCCCTTTATGGGTGGTTATATCTTGTAGAATGCTAGCCAGAATGAGGGTTTCTATGGGGCTGATTCATGTTGTCTTAACTTTTTGGTAATTCCTTCCCCATCGTCCCTACCCACTACCCTCTAAGCCCCTCCCCTGATGTTCTTTTCCTCTCCTAAACCTGTCAGATAACTCCTCCTCTCTCATTTCTTACTTCTCTTGGCCTCATTTTAGTTTTATATTGCTTATATTCCTGTTACTTACCGCCATTTGCACTCCTTTCCAATTTACCCCTGTTAGGAACCACTGATGAGAGAGGACATGGAGTGTTTGTCTTTCTGTGCCTGCGTGACCTCACTTAGAATGCTTTTTTCCCAACCCCGTTTTTCCGCAGCTTTCATTATTTCATCTCTCCTGACTGCTGAGTAGACTTCCCCTGTGCACATGTACCACATCTTGGTTGTATGCTCTTCAGTTGATGGGCATCTGGGCTGGTTCTAGTTCCCAGCTCCTGTGTATAGAGCAGCAGCATACTCGAGCAAGTATCTCGGTATAGAGTGGAGGCTTTAGGGGTGTGCTCAGGAGTGGTCGATCTATTTTCATCTTTAACTTTATTTATTTATTTTATTTTTTGTTTTTTCGCGGTAGGGTTTCACTCTAGCTCAGGCTGACCTGGAATTCACTATGTAGTCTCAGGGTGCCTTGGACTCATGGTGATCCTCCCACCACTGCCTCCCAAGTGCTGGGATTAAAGGCATGAGCCACCACACCCAGCTCTTTAAGTATTTTTTTTTTTAATTTTTTTTTGTTCATTTTTTATTTATTTATTTGACAGCAACAGACATAGAGAGAAAGACAGATAGAGGGAGAGAGAGAGAATGGGCGCGCCAGGGCTTCCAGCCACTGCAAACGAACTCCAGACGCGTGCGCCCCTTGTGCATCTGGCTAACGTGGGACCTGGGGAACTGAGCCTCGAACTGGGGTCCTTAGGCTTCACAGGCAAGTGCTTAACCGCTGAGCCATCTCTCCAGCCCCTTTAAGTATATTTTTATGAGAGAGAGGGAGAGGGAGATGGAAAGGGAAAGGGAGAGGGAGGGAGAGAATTGGTGTACCACGGCCTCCAGCCACTGTAAGTGAACTCCAGATGTGTGCATCCCTTTATGCGTTGGCTTGAGTGGGATCTGGGGAGTTGAAAATGGCTCTTAGGCTTTGCAGGCAAGCGCCTTAACCACTATGCCATCTCTCCAGCCCCCATTTTCATCTTTTTCAAGTGCCTCCAATTCTGATTTACGTAGTGGTTGTTCCAATTTGCACTCCCACCAGCAGTGGGGTAAGGGTTCCATTTTACCCAAAGCCTTGCCAGTATTGATTTTTTTTTTTTTTTTAAGGCAGGGCCTCTCTCTAGCTCAGGCTGGAATTCACTCTTTAGTCTCAGGGTGGCCTTGAACTCACAGTGATCCTCCCACCTCTGCCTCTGCAGGGATTAAAGGTGTGCACCACCATGCCCAGCTTGCATTTGATTTTTTTTGAAATATTTTTATTTTATTTATTTGCAAGCAGAAGGTGGGGGGGAGAGGAAGAGGAAGAGAGACAGAGATAGAGAAAGAGAAAAGTGCAACAGGTTCTCTAGCCACTGCAAAAAAAGTCCAGATGCGGGCGCTTCTCTGTGCATCAGGTCCTGGGGATCAAACCAGGGTCATTAGGCTTTGCAGACAAGCACCTTAACCACTGAGCCATCTCCCCAGCCCTCATTCGAGGTTTTGACGAAGGCCATCCTAACTGGGGTGAGATGAAATCTCAGAGTTGTTTCAATTTGCATTTCACTGATGACTAAAGATGTTGATCTCTCTAAGTGTGTAGTAAGTAGCCAATTGTATTTCTTCCTCTGAGAATCCTCTGTTTAGTTCTCCACCCCATTTTCTTTCTTTTTTAAAAAATATTTTATTTATTTACTTATAGAGATTGAGAGAGAGAGAGAGTCATATATAGAGAGAATGGGTGCACCAGGGCCTCTAGCCATGGCAAATGAACTCCAGACACATGTGTCACCTTGTGTATTTGGCTTATGTAGGAAATGAGTAATCAAACCTGGGTCCTTAGGCTTTGCAAGCAAGTGTCTTAGTCTCTAAGCCATCTGTCTCTTCAGACCCTCCGCCCATTTTTGATTAGGTTGTTTGACTTTTTTATTGTTTAATTTTTTTTAATATTATTGTTTTATTCATAAGCTTCAGTCTTTATTTATTTATTTATTTATTTGAGAGTGACAGACACAGAGAGAAAGACAGATAGAGGGAGAGAGAGAGAATGGGCACGCCAGGGCTTCCAGCCTCTGCAAATGAACTCCAGACGCATGCGCCCCCTTGTGCATCTGGCTAACGTGGGTCCTGGGGAACCGAGCCTCGAACCGGGGTCCTTTGGCTTCACAGGCAAGCGCTTAACCGCTAAGCCATCTCTCCAGCCCATTGTTTAATTTTTTGAGTGTTTGGTTTTTTGTTTTTTTTTGTTTTTGTTTTTTGAGGCAAGGTCTCACTCTAGCCCAGGCTGATTTGGAATTTACTATGTAGTCTTAGGGTGGCCTTGAACTCTCAGGGATTCTCCTACCTCTGCTTCCCAAGCTCTGGGATTAAAGTTGTATGCTACCATGTCCAGCAATATTTTATTTATTTATTTGAGGCAGGCTGGGGGAGAGAATGAATTTATACACCAGAACCTCTAGCTGCTGCAAATGAACTCCAGATGCATGTATCACCTTGTGCTTGTGGCTTATGTGGGTACTGGGGAATTGATTCCTTAGACTTTGTAGGCAAGCCTCCAATCCTTGAGTTCTTTATAGATTCTAGGTATTAGGCCTTTGTGGGAGGTACACTGGTGAAGATTTTCTCCTATTCTGTGGGATGTTTATTGACTCTGTTAATGGCTTGTCTGTAAAGTGGCTTTTTAGTTTCATGAGGTCCCAGTGGTTGAGTACTGGTCTAATTTCCTGTGTCACTGGGGTCTTATTCAGGAAGTCTTTCCCTATGCCTATATTGGGGAGTGTTCTCCTTGCTTTTTCTTCTAGTTGAGTTAGAGTTTCGGGCCATATAGTGAGGTCTTTTTCCACTTAGAGTTGACTTTTGTGCAGAGTGAGAGAAATGGGTCTAATTTTATTTGTGTACACGTGGTTGTCCAAGTTCTCCAGCACCATTTGTTGAAGACTCTGTCTTTTCTCCATTGTGCATCTTTGGCTTTTTTGTCGAAGGTCAGACAGCTGTAGTTGCTTGGATTTAGAGATGGGTCTTCTATTCTAGTCCACTGATCTGTGTGTCTGTTTTTGTGTCAGTACCGTGCTGCTTTAGTTACTATAATATGTGGTAGTATATCTTGAAATCAGGTATGGTGATACTTCTGGACCTGTTTCTGTTGTTGAGAATATTTTTGGCTATCTGAGGCCTGTTCTTCTATATGAATTTTTTTTTTTTTTTTTGAGGTAGGGTTTCACTCTAGGTCAGGATGACCTGGAATTTACTATATAGTCTCAGGGTGGCCTTGAACTCAAGGCAATCCTCCTACCTCTGTCTCCTGAGTGCTGTGATTAAAGCCGTGTGCCACCACGCCCGGCCCCTTCTTTATGAATTTTGAGAAATGGTGTTTCAGTGCACAGAGCTTCATGTTTCGGTTGGGGTCACACTGGCAGTGGAATTGCCCTGCCAGGATGAGATAAGCACGTCCAGCTCTTGTGTCTAACTCCAAGCAGCTCTCTGATATGGTTGTGTTCATGTTTATTCTACCTGTGGGGAGATTTCAGGACGCCCACAGGCTTTGGACTGTCCCCGTTACGTAACGCCTGTGTGCACACTGCCTGCAGTCTCAGACTTCCTTCCCAGCGGGGCTCACCCAAGGGCCCTGCACGTGCTGCCCAGTTGCCTTCCTGACTCTCACCCTCAAGCAGCCTCCTTCCGGCCTCTGGGCTTGCCCTCAGCAGAGGTAGCAGCTGGCTCCTGCCCTTGTTCTTGTCGCTTCTCATCCTGATGCCACAGTCCACCACTTACTTATTTGCCTTAAATTTTTTTTTTTTTGGTTATTGTTTGATTTGTGTGCGTGTGATGTATGTATTTGTGCATATGTGTGTACATGTGCATGCAGATGCCTGTGGAGATGTTTGCAACCTATGTGCTGGCGGCCACAGGTTAGATTCAGGTGTCTCCCTTGGTCACTTTCCATCTGATTTTGTGAGATTGGATCTCTTGCCTGACCCAGAGCTCATTGATTCAGCAAGACTGGTTGGTGAGCTTCAGGGATCTGCCACCAAGGGCTGGGGTTACAGACAAGGGCTGGCACACCTAGATTTTTTTGAGGATTCTGAGGATCTAAACTCAGGTCTCATGTTTGTGCAGTAGTCACTTTACCAACTGAGTTATCTCCCAAGATGCCTCCTCCTTCGTGACATAATTTCACTGTGCAGCACAGGCCGGTCTTGAACGTGTGATCCTCCTGTCTTTGTCCCTGGAGTACTGAGATCACAGGCATGCTGCATCCAACATGCCTAACGTTTTGAATGGAAAAGAAGGGCCAGGCATGGCATGTCCTGTGTGCTGACGAATTCCAGCTGACCCCTGCCAACTGTAACCTGTTATGATACTCCTGGAGCTGTGGCATGACCTTTCCACCGGATCCCCAGAACACATGTTCACAACCTGCACCAGCACACCTCGCCTCTCTGCCAAGCTCCCCGTGTCTGTGGCATGGCTGGCATGGTCAGGCCTCAGGGCCCCCTCCCTCCAGTCTTGGCTCAGAGAAGCCCTCTGATGGCGCAGACAGTGCAGCCCTTCCAGGGCTCCTCTGTCAGCCGTGCACCCCATGAACATGCGTGTATGCAGGTGTGTGCCCACACGGATGTGCCACCTCCTCTCCGGAGCATGCTGTGGACAGCGGCTGCTCAACTGTGTCACTCAACACATGGTTGGAGGCGTGGGGGGCATGTTCCCTTGAGACCCACTTAAACATTATTTGCAAGGAGAAATTGAGAGAGAGAGAATGAATATCTATGAGTGAGTGCATCAGGGCCTCTTGTCCCTGTGAACTGACTCCAGATGCATGCACTGCTTTGCATTTGGCCTTGTGTGGGCACTGGGGAATTGAACCCGGGCCATCAGGCTTTTCAAGCAAGTGCCTTCAACCACTGAGCCATCTCACCTAAGACCCAGGTGCGATGCTGGGCTGAGCCAAACATTCACCAAAGCCCACAGACAACGTATACGGGTGGTAGCCCAGCAAGCCAAGCTGTGGAGCCTCAGAGGCATCTTGACCTCAGGTGGCGGGCATGGGGCAGATGTTTGACTCCTAGAAGTCTCTCCCCCTGTCAGTCTGGACTGTGCTCACAGCTAGGTGGGGCCTGGGGTCCTCTTGGCATCTTCGTGGAGTGGGTGTTTTGGTCCCTGACCTAAGGATATTGAGCCTTGGGCCTCCCATGCATAGACTGTGTAATTGCCCGTGAGGTGCCGATTAACACCAGTCAGACAACAGAGACTCTGGCACCCATCTCCATCCTGGGCAGTGCGTCCTCTTCTGCCTTGGACCCACTCCCCATGTTCTCTCTCTCTCCTCAGGGAGATTCTGGGGGTCCCCTCGTCTGCAGAGTGAATGACACTTGGTACGTGGAGGGGTTGGCCAGCTGGCACTCGGCATGTCTGTACCCGGTCACCGTGCCCAGCATCTACACCAAGGTCTCATTCTTCTCCAAGTGGATCAAGGATCACCAGCAAGCCACGCCTGATCCTGACCCTTCCATGGCGCCTCAAGAGGAAAAGCCCCCTGCTCTGACAGGCTGGAGAAGTGCGGCCACTGTCCTCACACCCACCCTGCTCACAGCCCTGCTGTCTTCTCAGACCCTCCTCCTGCAGCTGACTTGGTACAGGAGTCTGCCATGGGCCCACAGCAGCCTGCCTTCCAGCCCATCTCACCACGCTCCTCACTGAGCACAGGCCTGCCACACTTACACCGGTGGGACTTAGTGTCCGTGTGACGTCACTTCGGCTCCAGGCCTGGCAAAATAAAAACAACTGGAGACGCTGGTGACTCCTTTCTCCGACCCGTCAGCGCCGCTCCTCATGCGGTCCCCAGTTCACCCCTGCAGTGTCAGAAGGTCTCCCTCCTTCCTGCCCAGGGACAGTGGAGGAGTTAATTGGGAAGTCAGGCTGCCCAGCTAGGAGCCGAGTCTCTGCTGTTGGGCAGGTGGATTCCATTCTGCAGATAGGGCCCCATTCCTGCACCCATGGGTGTGTGCTCTTTCAGAATGAGACCCAGTGCTGGGGCCATTGCCTCACCACATGGAGGGAGAAGCCAGGGCCCCTGGTGCAAGCCCGCAGGTGGCCTGAAGGAGCATCTCTTGGGCCCACAGGTCACTGAAGCTCTTCTGGAGAAGTTGAAAATAGACTGTGAAGGGCCCTGCGCTCTGAGGGCTTCCCATGCTCCCTAGAGCTCTTCTCCAGGGCTCTGCTTCCTGATGCTGCCCCCCACCCTAAGGCCCACCATCCTGGTCAGCAGCAGCCTGCCTCCCAATCCCTGTGGGCAGAAGCTTGGCAGAGCCAAGAACTGCTGGCTCAGTGCCCAGCTGACCCTGCAAACTGTGTGTCACCGCAGCCTAACTAGTCACTGGGAAGGGCTCTGACCACAGCCCCACCCTCCAACAGGAACTGTGGGTAAGGGAGCATCTGGGGTCCCTGCAGGCCCAGGGGGATATAAGAAAAATTCAGATGCCTTGAGCAAATTATTCTCACACACACACAAAAATCACAAATGTCAGCCGGGCATGGTGGCGGACGCCTTTAATCCCAGCTCTTAGGAGGCAGAGGTAGGAGGATCATCGTGAGTTTGAGGCCATTCTGAAACTACATAGCGAATTCCAGGTCAGCCTAGGCCAGAGTGAGACCCTACCATGAACCCCCCCCAAAAAAAATTGTTCTTGCACCCATTTGCACCCAAATCTCCAGACCAGCAGGTGAGAAGACACCAACTCCTGGGTGCATAATCAGAGCACTGTGCCTGGTTCACAGCCCTCCGCTGCCAGTGTGAAGACTCTTTTCCAGGTGCCTCCCCTTGCTTCCTCCCTCATCCCTTCAGTTTTGTTTCCTCTGCCTAGTCTATGGCTGTGTATGGGTATCTGCTCCTATGACATCAAGGTTCCATCCCTGTGACAAAATGCTTGAGGACTTCATTGCTGAAGGAACTAAGGTTGATTTTGGCTCATGCTTTCAAAAGGTTCAGTCTGTGGTCTGTTGGCCCTGTGGCCCTCAAGTGGGGTGGCACAGGATACCATGGCACTAGCAAGTGGCAGATGAGGTATGTTCACCTCGTGGTGGCCAGGAAGCAACAAAAAGGAAGAGGAAGGGTTTGAGAGCCTGATGTTCCCTTTAAGGACAGTCCCTCAATGACAGAACTTTCTCCCACTAGGCCCTGCCTTCTAAAAGTTCCACCACCTCTCAGAGCCACAGGCTTGTCACCAAACCTTTCACCCTGAGAATTTCAGGTCAGCCTGAGCTACAGTGAGACCCTACCTTGAAAAACTAAACTAAAAAATAAAAAATACTGTGCATCTGGCTTTATGTGGGTACTGGACTAGATAATCAAACTCAAGTCCTTTGGCTTTTCAGGCAAGTGCCTTAACTGCTAAGCCATCTCTCCAGTGCTTTTGTGCATGTGGGAAAAAGATTTATTTTGGCTTACAGGCTCAAGGGGAAGCTCCATGATGGCAGGGGAAATGATGGCATGAGCAGAGGGTGGCCATCACTCCCTGGCCAACATACGTGGACAATAGCAACATGAGAGTGGGCCAAACACTGGCGTGGGCAAACTTGCTATAATACCCGTAAGTCCATCCCCAACAAGTTTATAGGGGACACCTGAATCACACCACTGTATTCTGTCTCTGGTCCCCACAAACTGATAACCATACATGATATAAAATGGAGTACATTCATCCAACTTAAAAAGTCCCTATAATTTTTATCAATTCCAATGATGTTCACACATTTACATAGTCCAAGATCTTCTAACCGAGCCATAATACCAAACAAACAAACTCCAAAAAACCCATAATGGCACAGAATAAACATCTGTAAAATAAGGCATTGGACATAGCAAAGAAATACTCAAGTAATACATGATTCAAACGGGCAAACACCAAACTGTAGCTCCAAGCCCAGTAACTCTAGCCAGTCTCCAGTTCTTTTTTACTATACAAATTTTTATTTATTTATTCATTTCATTTTTAAAAATATATTTATTTATTTGCAAGCAGAGGGAGACCGAAGACAGAGAATGGGCACACCAGGGCCTCTAGCCACTGCAAATGAACTCCAAATGTATGATCCACACTGTGCATCTGACTTTATGTGGGTCCTGGGGAATTGAACTCTGGACGTTTGTTAGACTTTGCAAGCCAGCACCTAAACCTCTGTGCCATCTCTCCAGCCTTTTTTGTTTCTTTGAAGTTTTCAAAGTAGGGTCTCCCTTTATCCCAGTCCCAGGTTGGTCTCAAACTCACAGCAATCCTCCTACCTCTGTCTCCTGAGTGCTAGAATTAAAGGCATGCACCACTATGCCCAGCTTATTCTTATCTTAAAAAAAATTTAAATTTATTTCTAAGTAGAGATAGAAGAGATACAGAGAAAATGAGTGTTGCAGGGCCTCCAGCCACTGCAAAGAAACTCCAGATGCGTGTGTCACTTTGTGCATCTGGCTACAGGTGGGTACTGGTGGACTGAGCCTGGGCTTTGCAGGCAAGTGCCTTAACCACTGAGCCATCTCTCCATCCCTGTTCTTATCTTCTTGAAAGAAAGAATTCAACCCAAAGACACAGGTAATGTAAGCAGCAGTTTATTGAGCAAAGTGATTGTACTCCCCCCGCTGAGATGGGAGCTAGCTGACCAAAGAAGTATCAGGTTCTAAAATGTACACTTTAAAGATTTCAGGTATATGCCAAAGTAAGGGAAGGAGTGAGTGCTTTGCAATGCTGCCTTCCCGATACAAAGTGATCATGGTATTCATGACCTCTCAGTGGCTGACACTACTTACACAAATCCTGCACAATATAAAGGGAAAATGGATGATATCAAAATAGAAGAGAGAATAGGGCTGGAGAGATGGCTTAGTGGTTAAGCGCTTGCCTGTGAAGCCTAAGGACCCCAGTTTGAGGCTTGATTCCCCAGGACCCACGTTGGCCAGATGCACAAAGGGGTGCACGCATCTGGGGTTCGTTTGCAGTGGCTAGAGGCCCCGGCATGCCCATTCTGCCTCTTTCTTTGTCACTCTCAAATAAATAAATAAAAATAAATAAAAATTAAAAAAATAGAAGAGAGTAGTTAGAAGGGAATCAATGGAGGTCGTGTAGTGAGGGCAGAAAGGGGGTGGGGGAGGGGATTACAGTTATGGTATATTGTCTGTGTCATCAATCACAAGTGTTTTTTTTTTTTTGAAAGAGGGTATTTTGACAATCAGAAGACATAGCTACCAGGATAAGCCATAGTTTCCTTGGTTACCACCATCTGATTCCTTATCCATCTGGCCTTACTGTCACCCAAGCCCGTGAATGTCACTGACATCACCCAGGAAACCAGAAAAAAGGAGGCAAGCTTCCTCCTTGCTCCTGCTTCTGCCCACCCTTCCTTTGGCTCTTACATTCTTTCCACCTCCTCTTCTGCAATGGACCCTGAGCCTTGGAAGGTGTGATAGAGATGTCTCAGTGCTGTCACTTCTTCTGTCACTTCTCAGCATCATGGTGATTTCTGAGTCATCCCAAGGTCAACGACATCCAAAAACAGAAGCTTCTCTAACCAAAGGTGAGGGTAGCATTAATACATGGGTATGAACATTAAGAGAAGTGCTTACTGGGCAGTTTTCAATCATTCTTTATATAAGCTTGGTTTCTGACCTGGGTTTAGATTTGGCAGAGCTGGGGGTAGGGGTCCACGTTGCTGGATGACTGTGATGTGGCAGGGGCCTATCTTCTGAGGTCACTCAAGTGTGCCCAGTGCCCCCTCAGACCCATCAGAGAGGAATACAGGGTGGAACAGGATTGGCTTCGAGTGTTCAAACACTGCTTTGGATTCCTTATAATGAGGCTTGGGAAGCAGGATGATGGCTGAAAATGCTTATTACACGACACGGGGATTTATCTGAAGTTTTAGTTCATGACAGAACAAGCAACTCCATTAATCTACAACATGGAAAATGAGAGCAGATGCCCAAGTCCTGGGTTTCCAGCTGGCATGCCACGGTGCCTTCTGGAGTCAAGGGCGGAGGAGGCTCTGTCAGTTGACTGTGACCTGCAGGAAGGCGCAGGGCAGCAGGAAGAGAAAACGCAGGGCTCCCTGCCTGCTCAGTCCACTGGAACCGGCGGGGAGAAAGGCTCTGGGGTCTGCAAGAGAACATGGGGATGTGTGAGATCCACTGTGAGAGGTTAGGCTCTAACGAGTAGAGCCATGTCTGTTCCCATCCTAAGACCCTCCCTGTCTTGGTCTGAGCAGAGCTCCTCTCTGCCAGGGACCTCCCAAGGCTGTGCTCACAGCTGCTGACAGGAAAGGCGCCGCTTTCTCTCAGCCTCTGTCTTCATCCTTTACAGGACTCGGTGGTAGAGTACTTGCCTAGCGTGTGCAAGGTCCTGGCTTTGAAACCAGCATTGATTGAACGAACAAACATCCAGTAACAAAAAAGTTCTGTTCTCTACACCGAGGGATACCTGGAGTTTTGTGGAACAGAAAGAGCCGAAGGGGAATAGCTGTGTTGTTTTCAGAGCCTTTCTAGTTCAGCTACGCAGAGCAAGGTGGCCTACCCGAGTATTCTATGTCACCTGACCATAGCAAATGATTTGAACTGGAACAATAAAAAAAAAAAAAAACAGAAAACAAAAAAACAAAAGGCAGAAGTGGTGGCACACGCCTTTAATCCCAGCACTCGGGAGGCAAAGGCAAGAGGATCGCCATGAGTTCGAGGCCACCCTGAGACTATAGAGTAAATTCCAGGTCAGTCTGAGCTAGAGTGAAACCCTACCCTGGAAAAATAAATAAATAAATACATAATAAAAAATTAAAAAAAAAAACAGATTGCAGCCATCTGTTTCACAGACAGCCTGTCGTTCCCCACATTAGTCCTGACACTATTGCTCTGACTTGGGACAGCGTATTAACCAGGCGGCAGTGGCCATCCCTGAAGCTCCGTGCATCGCAGCGTTTCAGGAGCATGAGTCCGGCCCTCGCATTGACGTACGACGCTATCCTCATGCGTGGTGACAAGGTAGTTTGAGAATGTTCCCTACCCAGTGGAAACAGGCGTGAGCACGAACAAAATCTCCATTTATTCTTCCTTTTCACTAACCTACAAGGCTGATGCATGTGACCCCATTGGGGTCAAACGCCTTGACTATTTTAGTCAACCCTGAAACTGCTCTTAAAGCTGGTTCCTCGAATTGGAACCTTGTGCACCTCTGGGTGACTTCACAGGCTGTTCCAGACCATGCCTGGTTCTTACAGCCGGGTGTGGTGGTGCACGCCTTTCATCCCAGCCCTGGAGCAGAGGCAGGACGGTCAGTGCGAGAAGAAGAGGGACAGCGGGCAGAGGGCTGTCCCTGCCCAGACTCGGTCCTCCCGTGTCCTTAGTAAGGCTGTCTGGGACAAGGGGATAGAAGAGGGTTGGAGGAGCTGTGTCAGTAACCGTCCTGTCCCCTGTCCCCTGGAGAGGTGTCCAGGGCTGCCTGCAGTGAGAGGGGGCAGGACGGTGGCTGAGGGCTTCTCCCGGGCAGTGCTCCCTGGACGCCTGACCCACCGGCGCAGGCCGGTTCCTGCGGACGAGGGGAGGCCTTGAGAACAGGGGGCCTGACCCTGAAGGGGCCCGTCCTGCCCCAGGGCCACCTGGTCCAGGGTAGGCGGCGCGGGCCGGGCTGGGCATCTCCGCGCGCAGACTCGGCTAACGTGCCTCCCGAGCAACTCCGTCGTCGGCCCCCGCAACTGCAGTGGCCCGGCTGGGACGGTACGCGGAGCTCCTAAGCCCAGAGATGCGGGCAGCAGGACCTCGGCAGACAGTTATTCTAGAGCATGCGCGACGCGCTTCGGGAGCGACACCGGCCCTGCCCTGCCCTGCCCGGCTCAGGGGCGGCGGCGCGCTTACCGCAGCGGCCCGGCGTCTGGCGCGGGAGGCAGCGCAGCGCCGCGAACGCGCAGCGGCACAGGCGGCAGCCGCGCCACGTCCAGGCTCCGTGTCCCACGGCGCCGCAGTCCCTGCGGGGAGACGGCGTGAGCGCGCGTGCCCGCGGGGTCCCGCCCCCCCGCGCGCCCCCGACCCTTCCCCGTGCGCGCCCCCGCCGCTCCCGCCGCGCGCCCCCGCGCCCGCGCCCGCGCACCTGCGCCTCCGGTCGTGCTCGCAGCGGCGGCCCGTGAAGTGCGCGGGGCACACGCAGAAGCTGCCCAGCACGCACGTGCCCCCGTTCCGGCAGCAGCGCGCTGCGAGGCCCGCACCTGCGGGTCACCGGCCTCAGCTCCGCTCCGCCCCGACCACGCGGCGCCGCGGCGGGTCGGAACCCAGCGCCCGGGACGGGCGGGGCGGGGCGGGCAGCCTCCCTCCTCCAGGCCGTTCATGGGCTCACGTCTCGGGGCCCCGCTGGACGGTGATGACCCCCCAGGCCTCCCAGGCGGGACCACCCGCGGCTGTGTGCCGCCGACCCCCGGGGACTCCTGGGGCGCGGCTGGGTCGTCTCACTCCAGGCGCTGGCATCTCTGCATCGGGTCACCGGACGGACAAGCAGGTCCTGCCCTCCGCCTGAGACGGTCTGGGAGCGCAAGTCCGCCCCGCCGGCGGCCCAGGGCAGATGCACAGGGGCTTGTTAATGAGATCGTTTCGGACCCAGCGCCTCACTGGAGGTTTTCAGACTCTTTAACCTCGTCACGTGGCGCGTGGCTTGGCCACGCTCTCCGAGTTTTCGTTTGGGCCCCCGTTTCCCCCGCTTTGCTTTTCCTGACCTTGCCCCCCGGGCCTGGTGACCTGGGCCCGCGAACCGGGCTGCGCTGCGGGGACTTACCCTCTCCCGAGGCGTAGGGCCACCTCCAGCCTTCCCCGCGCCCGCTGTCCCGGCTCAAGTCGCTCAGAGTCCTGCTCAGTGCTGTCGCCTGCAGCTTTGGAGCTGCCATTTCGCTGCCTTCTCTGTCACCTGGGTGCTTCTGTCTCTGACAGCCTGTGAAGGACGCCAGGACCCCAAAGAACGTGAGACTGAGAAGACCAAGGCGCGGGTGTCTTATCCCGCGGAATCTGAGCCTGAATCAAACGCTTCTTACCGCTTCCCAAACGAACGATCTGCAATGTCAGAGCGATCACACGCAGAAGCCTAGAGTAGTTAAACAGAATCAGTCATTTCACTATGGAAATATAAAAATTACTAGCAGGGCATCCGTCGTACATTCAAAATACCGCCCAATCGTGATATAATGATTTATAAATTATTTAGCAACTAAGATGCAATCATTTTGGGACTTGTACACTTTCCCCAATGCTGTTACAGCTTAGGTAAGTTTGGAAGTGGACAGTGTACATTTGGTCAATAAGCAGGAAGGGTGGCCCAGACATTGCAATTTTCCCTGAGAATTTTAAAGCCCCATCCTGGATGTAAGGTCTGCATGACTTTTGTCGTTACCTCACGTGCTGCCTCCAGGTCATTTTGCCACTGACACCTAGTGTTGGTGTGAGCTCTCGCGCTCTCTCACTCTCTCTCTCATTGGAACACGAAGTTCAGTGTCCACAGAGCTGTGTGGGTTGCCTCACTCCAGGTGCTGGCATCTGGTCACAGGAAGGACAAGCAGGGAGGCACCTGCAGGTCCTGCCCTCCGCCTGGGTCAGAACACAGTGAGGGAGGTCCTTGAGTCCCCCTGAGATGGCTCTTGGCCAGGCCTTCTGGGCCATCTAGGAGCTTGAAGGGCTGTCCTCCAGTGGGTCCTGCTGGAAAGGGGGTGGGGACAGGGGACAGCCTGACTGCCTCACAGCTCTATTTTCAGAGCTAACAACATCAGGGTGGCCAATCCCTGATGTCAAACATTGCTGACCAAGATAAGAGCCCTCCTTACCCCCACTGAAAAACAAACAAACTTCAAAGATTCAAAGCCCATTGTGAACTTTTTGTTTTGTTTTGTTTTTCTGAGGTAGGGTCTTCCCTGTAGCCCAGGCTGACCGGGAATTCACTATGTAATCTCAGGGTGGCCTGGAACTCATAGTGATCCTCCTACCACTGCCTTCTGAGTGCTGAGATTAAAGGGCCACCAAGCCTGGCCCAATGTGAACTTTTAAAAATCCTTTCTTGGCAAGTGGAGGATTTCTGTGTGCATTGCTTGTGCTGGGAGGTACTGAGGGGCCCAGCTAGAGAGGGAGCCTCACTGATCCCCAAGCCCCCAGGGTCTAACCTCCTTCATGCTGAGCCTGAAGGCAGAGGGGCCATTGCAGGCCTGCACCATGAGGGACAATATTCTGCCATATGGAGCCCCTACCCCGTTTTACTGCTCCAACCCTGCGGCGCAGAGGCCGTTCTTACCGTGTACAAGGTGAGGAAAGTGAGGCTTGAGTGGCTGAGCCCTTGGCTAAGCTGTCTCTCCAGTTCATTGCATTAAATTTTCGGAGTTTACCCTTCCAAGCATGCACAGAAGCTGACAGAATAATCCAGTAGATTCAAATTCACCAGTTATTTGTCATCTTTGCAGTTTGACTTCCTCTTCACCTATTTTCAAAGGGCCGGTTGCAGGCATGTGATATCACAGGTGTCTAATAAGTGTGTTTATTGCACTTTGCTTGCTGATTGTAGTAGCAGGGGCTGATCCGGGGCCTTGCGCATGCTAGGACGGCGCTCTGCCCCTGAGCCACACCCCAGCCCCTCAAGCGAGGTTTTCAAAAGCCGTGCTTTATTAATGGAATCTGTAGGGAAAGGAAAGGAAGGAAATGCCTTGTGTGTGAGGCAGGGTTGAGAGACAAGGAACAGACAGGAGATGTCCCCTCTCTGGCTGATGGCCTAAGAGCTAATCAGCTCTGAGGAGCATCAGAGGTGAGGGCCTGGGGTGAGAGATGCTGATAATGGGTGTCACCCTACTGTCACTGGCTCCAGCAGGCCTTTGTGGCCCAAGCTGGGCCATTACTCCCTGTGAAGGTTTCTGCATTCACCTCTATTTCCAGTCTTGCTGGTGAGGAGGCCAACAGGCAGGGGTTGCCTGGCCGTGGCTGCCGTGGGGGCGGGGAGCAGCCCCTGTCTTATTATCAGCTGTAAAGAGATAAGACTGGAGCCACCAAGCCAGATGGAGAACACAGGAGGAGGAGAGCTTTGGACAAGCCAGTGAGAGTCTTTGGGAGATACCCTGTCTGCTCTTGCTTTAGACAAGAATGCTCTGTCTCCAACCTTTGGAAATATATTTCTGCTGAGAAAATAAATATGGCTTCTTAAGACACCTCATCTGTAATATCTTGTTGTGGCAGTAAGAAAGGAAAACAGAAGAGGTTTTAGATTTTCCATTAAAAAAATTGTTTTTGTTGCTAGGGTTTAAGCTCGGGGCCTGGCAAAAGCCAACCCCGTGCCACACGCCTGGCAACACAGCATCGGTGCCTCCCGCCACTGTGACATAGTATGTAGCTTAGCAATTTTTGGCAACTCTAGATTTATTTCTCTCCATAGATTTCTTTCAAGTTCAGAAAGCAATTTTACCTGGGGTCCTTCTATACATTTCATTAATAATTAGAACCTTGACAGGCACAGTGGTGCACGCTTTTAATCCCAGCATTTAGGAGGCTGAGGTAGGAGGACTGCTTTGAGTTCAAAGCCAGCATGTGACTACATAGTGAATTCCAGGTCAGCCTCGGCTAGATTGAGACCCTACCACAAAAAACAAAGAAAGAAAGAAAGAAAGAAAGAACTTTGCTGACCCTCTCATAGGCATTGGCATTGGCCTTTGATGTTCGTTAAGTCAAATGGTGAATCAAGACTGATGTTGGTGTGGCTTTCTGTTCCTATCAGGAGGTCCAGCACTGTTTAACAGATGGGAACACGATCAATTTTCATTATGTTCATATATTAAAGTTGTCAATTTAAAAAAAAGGGCTGGAGAGATGGCTTAGCAGTTAAGCACTTGCCTGTGAAGCCTAAGGACCCTGGTTCAAGGCTTGATTCCCCAGGACCCATGTTAGCCAGATGTACAAGGGGATGCATGCGTCTGGAGTTCGTTTGCAGTGGTTGGAGGCCCTGGCACATCCATTCCCCGCCCCCCTTCTCTCTCTCTCTCCCTTTTCCTCTCTTAAATAAATAAATAAAAAGAGCTCCAGCTGGGCATGGTGGTGCACACCTTTAGTGCAGCACTCGGGGGACAGAGGTAGAAGGATCACTGTGGGTTGAATCCACCCTGAATGTCAGGTCAGCCTGGACTAGAGCAAGACCTTACCTCAGAGAACCAAAAAAAAAAAAAGGTCCAGCAGAGTCTGAGACGCTTACCTCAGTACACAACTCCAATGACAGAAAATCAAGTGACCAAAAAGTCATGTCTCCAAGCAGCCAGCTTTCACTACCCACCTCCATGCTCCGCATGAGGAGACTGGGCAGTGCTTGCAGTCTCACACACACCACGATCAGGCAGAGTGAGGCGAGGGACCCTCGCTTTGCATTAAGCAAAAGAATTTCAACAACAATAAAATTGCAACAGATTTCCTGCTGGCGTGCTGGCTGGCCGGAACTCTTTGAAAACCAATGCATCCTTCTGCAGAAGTGAACATTGCCTTGCCAACATGCTTTGGACTATGTGGTCATTCCCGAACCCTAGACTCATTTCTAACAACTGGGACACATAAAGCTGTGAGCCAAATTACTGTATTTGTCAGCTGGCTATCTCAGGAATGATAGCAATAGAAAACTGACCTCACAGACAGTCAGAACTCAGACATGGGCCAGACAAATGCTATTAAGGGCAAGTGGAAATAGATGCATGTGACACCATGCCCAGCTCCATTCATGTTTTGTGAGTAGTATTATTAACTCTGTCATTTAGAAATGTAGCTTTAGGGGTTGGAGAGATAGCTCAATGGTTAAGGCGCTTGCCTGCAAAGCCTAAGGACCCGAGTTCGATTCCCCAGTACCCACATAAAGCCAGATGGACAAGGTGGCACATACATCTGGAGTTTGTTTGCAGAGACTACAGGCCCTGGCTGTTGGTTTAAGATCTAGTCATTCTCTCTCTCTCTCTCTCTCTCATTCTCTGTCAAATAAATAAGTAAAATGTTTTTAAAAATGAAATGTAGCCTTATGCTATGGATTAATATGGAATAATAATTTCTAGGGGACAGTGTTCTTTCTTCTTACAGTGCATGTATTCTTAACACCATGTAACCTCAAAACATCAGACCTGAAAAAAATAAAAAGCTGCCTATGCAACACAAAGTTCTGCTTTTTCTCCAACCCTTACTTATGAGAATCGAAGAACATCTAGATCAGTGATTTCAAAACAGTCCAAGAGGAGAGATGGCTTAGAGGTTAAGGTGCTTGCCTGTGAAGCCTAAGGACCCAGGTCTGATTCCCCAGTACCCATGTCAGCCAGAGGCACAAGGTGGTGCATGCATCTGGAGTTCATTTGCAGTGGCTGGCGGCTCTGTAGTCTCTGTAGTGTCCATTCCCCTCTCTCTCCCCCTCTCTCTAACAATTTAAAAAAAAAAACACATAAAAGACTCCAAGATGGCCAATTCAATGAGAAATTTTTGTACTGAGAAAGTAATTGTATTTGGAACCACATAGATATCTTTGATAAATCTTACAAGACATTGGAGCCACATTTAGTTAAGTTTATTGGCACTTTCTATCCTCTTGTTATTGGAGTCCTCAGCCTTATGGTCTGGCTCTTGGATCCAATATCTTACCAGCATTAAGATAAAATGGTATCACAAACAGAGAAATGGAAAAAAATAAGTATATTTACAGTTTTGGCCAAAACTAGGGAGAGAAATTCTCAACCAGCTCCTGCTTGCCTACAATCGTGTCATGACCTATGGCAAAGATATACCAAAGACAGGAAGCATGCATATAGAGATGGGCTTCCTCCTGCCCCATGCTGGTGGCCCATCCTCACTCTCAACAAGACAGGTGAAAGGGCCCAGCTCTCCACGGGGCACTGAGCAGGTGTTGAACAGTGTGACAAGCACCATTAAATGAGATTAAAAATTAATATTAGCTGGATATGGTGGCATATGCCTTTAATCCCAGTACTAAGGAGCCAGAGGTAGGAGGATCACTGAGCTTGAGGCCAGCCTGGAAGTATAGAGTGAGTTCCAGGTCATTCTGAGCTAGAGTGAGACCCTACCTCAAAAAAAAAAAATAAAATAACATTAATCTTGGGACTAGGGATCAGCTTTGTGGGTAAAGTGCTGCCCAAACACGGGGACCTAGTTTGGATCTCTAGAACCCATGTAACAAAAAGCCAAACCAAGCTGGATGTGGTGGCGCACACCTTTAATCCCAGCACTGGGAGGCAGAGGAAGGAGGATCACTGTGAGTTCAAGGCCACCCTGAGACTCCATAGTGAATTCCAGGTCAGCCTGGACTAGAGGGAGACCCTACCTCAAACAAGAAAAGGAAAAGAAAGAAAGAAAGAAAAGAAAGAGCCACGCCTGGCAGTGTGGCACCTACCACCCCAGTGCTGGAGAAGTGGTGTCGGGAAGCGACCCAGGACCCACTGGCTGCTACTGTGGCCAAATCAGTGAGCGCGAGCTTCAGTGAGAGACCCTGCCTCGAAGCATAAACTGGAGAACGGAGGAGGAAATCCAACATCAGCCTCTGGCCTCTACACACACATGCACACAAGCCCCTGCGTGTACACGTGCGCCCCCACACATACAAACACACATATGACAAGGCATTAATATGAGTCTTAATGAGTTCTTATTGTCAGCACTCTCTCTGATGTTTGTTTTCCTGTAAATCCACAGAAAAGTTGGGGCAAATTGTGTCTAATTGACAACTGTTTACCTCTCCATGGTTGGGCTGTGCCTTAGAGCAAGAACTGTTAATCAGATAGACAGACAGACTCCCCTTATGCCAGCATTTCCCACGATGAATGCCCTATACAGGCCCTGAGGAAGCTGCAAGAGAGTGGCCATCACTTGTTGCTAAATGCTCAGACATGGGTAGCTCCAGGATGACTCTTTCAAACTTTCAAACAGGCTGTGCCAGACCTTCCCTGAAATGCAATCCCATCCTCTATTTGCCCAAAGGCCTGCTGTGACAATTAGTATACATATCTCTTTCCTGGCCATATATCTTTTTTTTTGTATTTTATTTTTAAAGCTTTTTTTTTTTTAAAGCCACGAGTGATTTTTTAAAGCTTTTAATTTTTAAAAAATATTTTAAATTTATTTATGTGGAGGGAAATAGAAAGGGAATGGGAACACCAGGGCCTCCAGCCACTGCAAACTCCAGACACGTCTGCCACCTTGTGCATCTGGCTTAGGTGGGCCCTGGGGTATCAAACCTGGGTCCTTAGGCTTTGGAGGAAAGTGCCTTAACCAGTAAGCCATCTCTCCAGCCCTTCTTTTTTATTTTTATTCACTTTTATTTATTTGAGAGAGAGAGAATTGGCTGCAAGGGTATTCCAGACACATGTGCTACATTGTGCATTTGGCTTTATGTAGGTATTGGAGGACTGTTCTCGTGTTTGGTGTGATAGCATTGGGCTTCAGTTACCAGCACCTTTCTGTGTTTGTCCTTTTCATTTCTAAAGTCTGCCCTTGAAATTCAGGAGATGCTAGCAGCTGCTCCCTGTTGTCCTCCTCTTTTCCTGAAGTATGGTCTCGCTTTAGCCCAGGCTGACCTGCAACCCACTATGTAGTCTCAGGGTGGCTTCGAACTCATGGTGATCCTCCTACCTCTGGTTCTTGAGTGCTGGGATTAAAGACGTGTGCCACCACGCCAGGCTGAGTTCTTTCTTTTTTAAAAGCATGTAATGATTGCCCCTGTATTATACAGAGGATGGTGATGATAACTGACTAAATCAATAACTAAATTTTAAAAATGCCCACTAAGCTTGGCGTGGTGGTGCACGCCTTTAATCCCAGCACTCGGGAGGCAGAGGTAGGGGGATTGCTATGACTTTGAGGTCATTCTGAGAATGCAGAGTGAATTACAGGTCAGCCTGGGCTAGAGTGAGACCCTACATTGAAAAAATGAACCAGCAAACAAACAAACAAACAAAAAATGCCCACTGAGGCTCCTACTGGTGGGGTCATTGCTGCCAAGGCTTCTTTTCAATGATTAGCAAGTCAGCATGATCTACTGAGGATCAAAATCAAAAGTAAGCAGAAAAAGGCAATTGGACAGAACTTTTAAAAATTTATTTATTTGCAACAAGAGAAGGAAGGAAAGAGGAAGGGAGAGAGGGAGAGAATGAGGGAGAAAAGGAAGGAGGGAGGGAGAAAGAGAGAGAATGGGCAAGCCAGGGCCTCTTGTTACTGCAAATGAACTCCAGATGCAGGCACAACTTTGTGCATCTGGCTTTACTTGGTTACTGGGGAAGTGAACCCAGGACATCAGGATTTGTAAGCATGTGCCTCCAATCAAGAGAAGCTTTTCTTTTTGAAAAAAAAAAAAGTTTATTTTTATTTATTTGTTTGAGAGCAACAGACACACGGAGAGAAAGAGATAATGGGCGTGCCAGGGCCTCCAGCCACTGCAAACAAACTACAGATGCGTGCACCCCCTTGTGCATCTGGCTAACATGGGTTCTGGGGAATCGAGCCTCAAACAGGGATCCTTAGGCTTCACAAACAAGCGTTTTTAAGCCATTTCTCCAGCCCAAGAGAAGCTTTTCATTGGATCAAATATTGCAACACCAGAGTCGTTAACCTTATTTTTGGTCTGACAGGATGTTCCCCAGTTTAAGGGACAGGATTTGCCTCAGTGGCTTTTGCCTTGCATCTCATCTCAACATTTAAAGCCATAAGGACAACAACACATGGTCCAGCACAGGACCTGCAGCTCATAATAAGGCAAAGAGCCTGCTTACAGACTCCAAAGACAGTGTTTATCCAATCACAGCTGACTTCAATGCAAACGCAGTATTGCATTTGCACCAATCACAGCAATGTCCATTTTGCACCAGGCTGAAGCTCAACATTGTTCTCAAGACCAGTGAATTTGGCAAGAGCAAAAGACAGGGAAGAAATTGCAAGTAAAAGGCTCTCTTTCAGATGAGCCAGAGCTGTGAAAGACCTGGCTTTGCCTCAGTACTGTCCTGGGCCACATTAGCTGTGGCCGGCAGCGGGAAGGTGGCTGACTTCAGCTGGAAAGCAACAAGACCAAAGTCATCACTTACAAGGGTGGAACAGGTATCCAAAGGGCTGGGGGACGGGAGAGGCCAGCAAGCACAGGGTGTGTGCCCCTGGTGAGAAAGGGGGGCTGCCCCTCCCAAGGCCCATCCTGACATGGCCAGGGTCAGAGAAAACTCTGGGAAGACAACTTTTTCTGTCACTTGAGTTGGTTATTGCCTGGTCACTGATTTAAAAGTCTCAGACTCCTTGGGGAGCCTGGAAGGTCACCCCTACAATAATCTGAATTCACCATTTGATTTAGAGAATGTCAGAGGGCTGGAGAGATGGCCTAGCGGTTAAGGCACTTGCCCGAAAAGCCCAAGAACTCATGTTTGACCCTCTGGGTCCCACCTAAGCCAGACGCACAGTGATGCAAGCACACAGTGTCACACATGCACACAAGGGGCACACGTGTCTGGAGTTCATTTGTAGCAGCATGTGGGGAGCCCCTTGGCCCACATGGCCAAGGCCTATGGGGAGAGTACCCCTGGCCAAGCCCTAAAGATGGCGCCTGACGGAAGTTCAGTGCTTGGGACAAACAAGTCCATATTTGGAGGAGTTTGCCATCTCTGCCGCTCATTGGTTTCTGATGCTCGTCTGGAGGGGTTGCGTGGCCTGGAGTGATTGGGCGGAGTGAGTGTGCTTATAAGGAATCCCCGTACAGGCCACCACTTGTCGCGTCCGCCTCGACCAGCAAGGAAGACACAACCACCAGTTCTTCTTACAGCAGTTTATTCAGGCAACTTCAAGCTTCATCTCCCCCGAGCCTCAAATCTCCAGGTTCCATGCATCCAGACACACAGCGACACAAGTGTGCGCACATGTGCACAGGGAGGGGCACACGTCTGGAGTTCAAGGAGCAGCTGAAGGCCCTGGCAGGCCCATTCTCTCCCTCTTTCAAAATAAGTAATATTTTTTAAAAGGCCAGTCTGTTGGGCTTCCTTCAAAAATAAAATGGAGAGTGTCAGGAGGCTGATGGCGGTGCCGATGAAAGAATCAGCAAGATTCTGTTAGTGAAATGTCCGTGGAAGACCCCCAAGTAAAGATGCGCTCTCAACTTCTCGGCAAGCTGTGGAGAAAAGCAACTCTAGACTTGCCGAAACGTGCTAAGCTGCTAATATTTCACAGTGGTGGGAGGCACACAGTGTGTCGCTAGGCGCACAGCACAGGTTAATCTCCGCCAGGCCATGAACCTAACCCCCAGCACCAAAAACTGTTTTTTGTTGTTTTTAATGGGAAAGCCTCATATATTATTCCACTTTCACAAGAATTTATTTCCTCTCAGGTTGGAGGCAGGAAGTCCTTGTCCAAAGTGTTGGGCAGATTTGGTTTCTCTGGAGGTCTCCCTCAACTGGCTGTCGTCCTACTGAGCTCTGCAGAAGACAGACAAGACCACAAGTTCATCCGCAGATGTCAGATCAGCCTCCAACACTCTGCTATTGAAAATCAGCCAAAAACGACAGAGCACTAGCTGGCACACGAGGCCCTGGGCTCAGCTCTTGGCAGAAAGAAAAGGACAATCCTCACAGGAGACATCCAGGAGAGCAGTATTCCGTGGAACAGGAGGTGGCTCCCCAAATGCGCCTGGGGTTTGAAGGAAGCCACACTGCATCCCCAGCACATGCACATGTGCAGCCATTTGGACTGATCCTGGCTTCAAAACCATTCTAGAGAATTCCTTCATAGCTGATTTGCAACCCAGCATCTCCCTGGGTGATTGATTAGAAAGCCGAGGACATGACCGGGGGCGGGGGACAGCATTGGAGCCTGTGTCGGGCAAGGGGTGTCCCAGTTCCCACACATTTTATGACTTAGAATGTGCAGCAGAAGCTGGCTTGGTGGCTCCAGTCTTATCTCTTTACAGCTGATAATAAGACAGGGGCTGCTCCCCGCCCCCACGGCAGCCACAGCCAGGCAACCCCTGCCTGTTGGCCTCCTCACCAGCAAGACTGGAAATAGAGGTGAATGCAGAAACCTTCACAGGGAGTAATGGCCCAGCTTGGGCCACAAAGGCCTGCTGGAGCCAGTGGCAGTAGGGTGACACCCTTTATCAGCATCTCTCACCCCAGGCCCTCACCTCTGATGCTCCTCAGAGCTGATTAGCTCTTAGGCCATCAGCCAGAGAGGGGACATCTCCTGTCTGTTCCTTGTCTCTCAACCCTGCCTCACACACAAGGCATTTCCTTCCTTTCCTTTCCCTACAGATTCCATTAATAAAGCACGGCTTTTGAAAACCTCACTTGAGGGGCTGGGGTGTGGCTCAGGGGCAGAGCGCCGTCCTAGCATGCACAAGGCCCCGGATCAGCCCCTGCTACTACAATCAGCAAGCAAAGTGCAATAAACACACTTATTAGACACCTGTGATATCACATGCCTGCAACCGGCCCTTTGAAACTCCATGGAAATGGGTGAGGAGGAAGTCAAACTGCAAAGATGACAAATAACTGCAGAATCTGAATTCACTGGATTATTCTGTCAGCTTCTGTGCATGCTTGGAAGGGTAAACGCTGAAAATTTAATGCATGGAATTGTGTGGGAGAGGTTTGATTTTAGATATTCCTTTTAAAACTTAATATTATCAGAAAGCAGGAAAGGTGCTTGCCTGCAAAGCCAAAGGACCAAGGTTTGATTCCCCAGGGTCCAGGTTAAGCCAGATGCACAAGGTGGTGCATGCGTCTGGAGTTTGTTTGCAGCGGCTGGAGGCCCTGGTGTGCCCACTCATTCATTCATTCTGTCTGTTTGTCTGTCTGCATCTGTGCCTGCCTCTCCATCTCTCTCTTTCATATAAATACATAAAAATAAAATGTTTTTAAAAAGTATAAGGAAGCTATGATTTATATAGCATTCTCTAAAAACAGTTTTAGACCATTTATACAAAAGTTACACTCCTTCAGTTTATGCATGATTTTATTTTTTTAATTTACTTTTATTTTTTATTTATTAGAGACAAAGACAAGAAGAGAGAGAGAGCGTGCGCGTGCGCCCAGGTCCTCACGTTTGCATGGAAAGCACTTTATCCGCTGAGCCATCACCTCCCAGCACAGGCAGGGCACCACAGAAAACCGCCACTTGCCTAAGAAGCCTTTTTGTAAGAGTTCACATTGGGCTTTGAATCTTTGAAGTCTGTTTGTTTTTCAGTGAGGGTAAGGAAGGCTCTTGTCTTGGTCAGCAATGTTTGACATCAGGGATTGGCCACCCTGCTGCTGTCAGCTCTGTAAATAGAGCTGGGGAGGCAGTCAGGCTGTCCCCTGTCCCCATCTCCTCTCCAACAGGACCCACTGGAGGACAGCCCTTCAAGCTCCTAGATGGCCCAGCAGGCCTAGCCAAGGGCGGTCTCAGGGGGACTCCAGGATCTCCCTCACTGTGTTCTGACCCAGGCGGAGGGCAGGACCTGCTTGTCTGTCCTGTGACCCTATGCAGAGATGCCAGCGCCTGGAGTGAGACAACCCAGAGAGCTCTGTGGACACTGAACTTCATGTTCCTATGAGAGAGAGAAAGGAAGAAAGAAAGTGAGAGAGAGAGGGAGAGAGACAGAGAGCTGCACCAACACTAGGTGTCAGTGTCAAAATGACCTGGAGGCAGCACGTGAGGTAAGGACAAAAGTTATCCAGGTGGGGCTTTAACATTATCAGGGAAAATTGCAATGTCTGGGAAAATTGTACAAGTTCCAAAATGATCGCATCTTAAATGCTAAATATTTTATAAATCTGTATAAATCCATAGTGAAATGATTGATTCTCTTTAACTACTCTAGGCTTCTGCGTGTGATCGCTCTGACATTGCAGATCGTTCGTTTGGGAAGCGGTAAGAAGCGTTTGATTCAGGCTCAGATTCCGCGGGATAAGACACCCGCGCCTTGGTCTTCTCAGTCTCACGTTCTTTGGGGTCCTGGCGTCCTTCACAGGCTGTCAGAGACAGAAGCACCCAGGTGACAGAGAAGGCAGCGAAATGGCAGCTCCAAAGCTGCAGGCGACAGCACTGAGCAGGACTCTGAGCGACTTGAGCAGGGACAGCGGGCGCGGGGAAGGCTGGAGGTGGCCCTACGCCTCGGGAGAGGGTAAGTCCCCGCAGCGCAGCCCGGTTCGCGGGCCCAGGTCACCGGGCCCGGGGAGCAAGGTCAGGAAAAGCAAAGCGGGGGAAACGGGGGCCCAAACGAAAACTCGGAGAGCGTGGCCAAGCCACGCGCCACGTGACGAGGTTAAAGAGTCTGAAAACCTCCAGTGAGGCGCTGGGTCCGAAACGATCTCATTAACAAGCCCCTGTGCATCTGCCCTGGGCCGCCGGCGGGGCGGACTTGCGCTCCCAGACCGTCTCAGGCGGAGGGCAGGACCTGCTTGTCCGTCCGGTGACCCGATGCAGAGATGCCAGCGCCTGGAGTGAGACGACCCAGCCGCGCCCCAGGAGTCCCCGGGGGTCGGCGGCACACAGCCGCGGGTGGTCCCGCCTGGGAGGCCTGGGGGGTCATCACCGTCCAGCGGGGCCCCGAGACGTGAGCCCATGAACAGCCTGGAGGAGGGAGGCTGCCCGCCCCGCCCCGCCCGTCCCGGGCGCTGGGTTCCGATCCCGCCGCGGCGCCGCGTGGTCGGGGCGGAGCGGAGCTGAGGCCGGTGACCCGCAGGTGCGGGCCTCGCAGCGCGCTGCTGCCGGAACGGGGGCACGTGCGTGCTGGGCAGCTTCTGCGTGTGCCCCGCGCACTTCACGGGCCGCCGCTGCGAGCACGACCGGAGGCGCAGGTGCGCGGGCGCGGGGGCGGGGGGCGCGCGGCGGGAGCGGCGGGGGCGCGCACGGGGAAGGGTCGGGGGCGCGCGGGGGGGGCGGGACCCCGCGGGCACGCGCGCTCACGCCGTCTCCCCGCAGGGACTGCGGCGCCGTGGGACACGGAGCCTGGACGTGGCGCGGCTGCCGCCTGTGCCGCTGCGCGTTCGCGGCGCTGCGCTGCCTCCCGCGCCAGACGCCGGGCCGCTGCGGTAAGCGCGCCGCCGCCCCTGAGCCGGGCAGGGCAGGGCAGGGCCGGTGTCGCTCCCGAAGCGCGTCGCGCATGCTCTAGAATAACTGTCTGCCGAGGTCCTGCTGCCCGCATCTCTGGGCTTAGGAGCTCCGCGTACCGTCCCAGCCGGGCCACTGCAGTTGCGGGGGCCGACGACGGAGTTGCTCGGGAGGCACGTTAGCCGAGTCTGCGCGCGGAGATGCCCAGCCCGGCCCGCGCCGCCTACCCTGGACCAGGTGGCCCTGGGGCAGGACGGGTCCCTTCAGGGTCAGGCCCCCTGTTCTCAAGGCCTCCCCTCGTCCGCAGGAACCGGCCTGCGCCGGTGGGCCAGGCGTCCAGGGAGCACTGCCCGGGAGAAGCCCTCAGCCACCGTCCTGCCCCCTCTCACTGCAGGCAGCCCTGGACACCTCTCCAGGGGACAGGGGACAGGACGGTTACTGACACAGCTCCTCCAACCCTCTTCTATCCCCTTGTCCCAGACAGCCTTACTAAGGACACGGGAGGACCGAGTCTGGGCAGGGACAGTCCTCTGCCCGCTGTCCCTCCTCTTCTCGCACTGACCGTCCTGCCCCTGCTCCAGGGCTGGGATGAAAGGCGTGCACCACCACACCCGGCTGTAAGAACCAGGCATGGTCTGGAAAGCCTGGGAGGTCACCCAGAGGTGCACAAGGTTCCAATTCGAGGAACCAGCTTGAAGAGCCGTGTCAGGGTTGACTAAAACAGTCAAGGCGTTAGACCCCAATGCGGTTACATGCATCAGCCTTGTAGGTTAGTGAAAAGAGGGAATAAATGGAGATTTTGTTCGTGCTCAAGCCTGTTTCCACTGGGTAGGGAACATCCTCAAACTACCTTGTCACCACGCATGAGGATAGCGTCGTACGTCAATGCGAGGGCCAGACTCCGTGCTCCTGAAATGCTGCGATGCACGGAGCTTCAGGGATGGCCACTGCCGCCTGGTTAATACGCTGTCCCAAGTCAGAGCATAGTGTCAGGACTAATGTGGGGAACGACAGGCTGTCTGTGAAACAGATGGCTGCAATCTGGTTTTTATTTTTTTATTTTTATTTTTATTTTTTGGTTTTTCGAGGTAGGGTCTCACTCTGGTCCAGGCTGACCTGGAATTAACTCTGTAGTCTCAGGGTGGCCTTGAACTCATGGCGATCCTCCTACCTCTGCCTCCCGAGTGCTGGGATTAAAGGCGTGCGCCACTACGCCCGGCCTTTGTTTTTTAATTTTTTATTATGTTTATTTATTTATTTTTCCAGGGTAGGGTTTCACTCTAGCTCAGACTGACCTGGAATTTACTCTATAGTCTCAGGGTGGCCTCGAACTCAAGGCGATCCTCTTGCCTTTGCCTCCCAAGTGCTGGGATTAAAGGCGTGTACCACCACTTCTGCCTTTTGTTTTTTTGTTTTCTGTTTTGTTTTTTTTTTATTGTTCCAGTTCAAATCATTTGCCATGGTCAGGTGACATAGAATACTCCGGTAGGCCACCTTGCTCTGCGTAGCTGAACTAGAAAGGCTCTGAAAACAACACAGCTATTCCCCTTCGGCTCTTTCTGTTCCACAAAACTCCAGGTATCCCTCGGTGTAGAGAACAGAACTTTTTTGTTACTGGATGTTTGTTCGTTCAATCAATGCTGGTTTCAAAGCCAGGACCTTGCACACGCTAGGCAAGTACTCTACCACCGAGTCCTGTAAAGGATGAAGACAGAGGCTGAGAGAAAGCGGCGCCTTTCCTGTCAGCAGCTGTGAGCACAGCCTTGGGAGGTCCCTGGCAGAGAGGAGCTCTGCTCAGACCAAGACAGGGAGGGTCTTAGGATGGGAACAGACATGGCTCTACTCGTTAGAGCCTAACCTCTCACAGTGGATCTCACACATCCCCATGTTCTCTTGCAGACCCCAGAGCCTTTCTCCCCGCCGGTTCCAGTGGACTGAGCAGGCAGGGAGCCCTGCGTTTTCTCTTCCTGCTGCCCTGCGCCTTCCTGCAGGTCACAGTCAACTGACAGAGCCTCCTCCGCCCTTGACTCCAGAAGGCACCGTGGCATGCCAGCTGGAAACCCAGGACTTGGGCATCTGCTCTCAGTTTCCATGTTGTAGATTAATGGAGTTGCTTGTTCTGTCATGAACTGAAATATCAGATAAATCCCCGTGTCATGTAATAAGCATTTTCAACCATGAGCCTTTCTTGTCTCGTGAGCCTCATTTGTAAGATTTCCAATGGAGACATGACTGATCCTAGAGGCTCAACCTGTTCAACTCTAAATTCCTCTCTGATGGCTCAGAGTATGCACTGAGCAAGCCCTTACTTGTTTCTGGGAAAACTACCTAACCAGAAGCAGCTTTAGGTAGGAAAAGGTATATTTTTGGATTATAGTTACGAGAGGAAGTGTTCCCTGTGGTGGAGAAGGAATGGCAGACCTGAGCAGGAAACTGGGAGGAAGTTTGGAGAGAGCAAGCTGTCATGGCCTGTAACACCTTAAGGCCTGATCTGGTGCTGCTTTCCAGTAAGACTCCACTTGCTAAAGGTTCCACAAGCTACGGGAACAGCATCACCAGCTGGGGAATTGAGCACTGAACACATGTGTCTTTTACTTTCCAGCCGCACAATGGATGTGGCCCTCCTAGGTCATGGCCACCTTGAACAGTGTGGGCCTAACCCCTGTCACCGTAGCCGAGCCAACAACACCCTAAGTTATCCACAGTCTCTGAGCCCATAGAAGAGCAGGTGCCCTGCCCCTGAACACTGCTCTGGGTCTGTCGAGGAACGACAGACTCTTCTGGCACCTACCTCCTCCTCTCCAGCAGCATTTAGCTCTTTCCTGGGGCAGTCACAGCAGCTCCACAGAAAGCAAAGTGTCTTCCAGCGTCAGACAGAAACAAGGAGACCAGGAGGGTAGGGGATGTTTGTTTTTATCTGAAGAGATCCAAGGCAGCTCCCTCATCTCCAGACCCCTGCCTACCTGTGGCAGGCCGCTGCTCAGTTTGAACCCTGACCTGGAACCTAGCATGTATAAAAATGGCTGGAGGGGCTGGAGAGATGGCTTAGCCGTTAAGGCGCTTGCTTGCAAAGCCAAAAGACCCAGGTTCAATTCTCCATGGCCCATGTCAGCCAGATGCACAAGGTGGTGCAAGTGTCTGGAGTTTGTTTGCAGTGGCTGGAGGCCCTGGTGCACCCATTCTCTCTAAATGCCTCTCTCTCTCTCTCAAATAAATAAAAATAAAATTTATTTTTTTAAAAAGAAACTCTCTGGAATACACCATACAGCCTGAACGGAAAAGTTAATTGATCAAGGTTGATATTTGACAGACATTATAAACATCATTTTGACCATTCAAAGCTGGCACTGGGCATGGGGGCAGCATGTGAGAGCTTGTGGGTTACACCATCAGCATCACACACAGAAGCTCGCACGAAACTAGATGCTCTGAAAGGTCCAGGCTTGCTGTGCAGAACTCCACTGAGCTGTTCAGCTCCTCATATGGCTTTAGTGCCTAAGCCTGAATGCCACAGGTGTTTTCTAAGTTTATAGTGAATTAGTTTGCTGGTGTTTTCAACCATTGTTTTTGAAACTAAGCATTGAATGGAATGTTCCAGTGGGGTCAAAGAAAGGTAGAGTAGAATAGAGATGACTTGGCGTTATCTCTTTTTTTCCTCTCTCTCTCCCTCTCTCCCTTCCTTTCGTTCTTCCTCCCTCCCTTCCTCCCTTTTTCTTTCTCTCTTGCATGTGTTTGTATGTGCTGTGCACACATGTGTGCATGGGTATGCTCGTGTTCACACATGCACATGAGTGTATTTGTTGCAATGAGAGTCTCTTGCTTGAACCCCGAGTTTTCTAATTTGGCTGGTCTAGCTAGCCAGCTTTCCCTAGAGATCTCCCATCTCTGCATGCTGCAGTTTCAGACACAGCCATGCCTGGCACTTACGTGGGTACTGGGAATCCCAACTGCGCCATTTCCCTAGCCCTCTTAATTGACTTAAGATAAAATAATTATGCAAGTTTTGATATATAAATATTTTTAGGCAACAAATAATTTCTCATCTCAAAATTAGTTCAAATATTTACAAGTATCTTCTGAGCAGTTTAATAACAGAAAAAAAACTGACAAACTTCGCAAATGTATCCTAAGAACTAACATGAATATATGTTTGTGCTATGTACAAAATTCATGTTTATAAAATTTTTGGTGCACAGTTGAAAATGTACTTAAGCAAACATTGGTAGAGGGCTGGAGAGATGGCTCAATAGTGCTTGCCTGCAAAGCCTAACAACTTGGGGTTCAATTCCCCAGTACCCACATAAAGCCAGGTGCATATAATGGTGTGTGCATCTGGAGTTCATTCGCAGTGTCTAGAGGCCCATTTTCTCTCTCGCTCACTTGGTCTTTTTGTGCTTGCAAACAAATAAAGATTGTAAGAGCCAAAGGAAGGGTAGGACCCCTTACAACATGCTCCTCCAGACACAAAATGGCCTGGATATCCATGACCTCACCGTGCCTGACACTACCTACACAAGACCATCATAAGAGGAGGAAAAGATCACGACATCAAAATGAAAGAGAGACTGATTGAGATGGGGAGGAGATATGATGGAAAATGGAGTTTCAAAGGGGAAAGTGATAGGGGGAGGGAGGGTATTACCATGGGATATTTTTTATAATCTTGGAAAATGTTAATAAAAATTGAGAGAAAAAGAAAAAGAAAAAAGTTGGTAGGCAAAAACAAACAATGTCTCATTTTTTTAATTTATGAGGGAGAGAGAGAGCCAGAGTATGAGAGAGAATTAGCAAACCAGGGCCTTAGCCAATGCAAATGAAGTCCAGACATGTGCACCACCTTGCTGCATGCGCCACCTTGCGCATCTGGTTTACATGGGTTCTGGGGAGTCAAAACTGGGCCCCTAGGCTTCACAGGCAGGCGTCTTAGCCATTGAGCCTTTTCTCTAGCCCTGTCTCAGTTTTAATAGGTTCCCTCAGGGAACAGACCTAAAGACGTTCCACATTGGAGGGACAGCGAGGCTGCAATTGTGGTAAACAGAAAACCAAGAGCTGTCCAGTGTCAGCGTGATGTAGGGTTAAAGCACTTGTTCACATTTAAATAGAACATTAGGGCCTGTGATTATGGATCCCTATAGAGGAATCACAGTCTCTTTCTTTCTCTCTCTCTCTCTAGTGTGTCTTTGTACAAGGCTTCCCACATTCTAGGCAAATGCTCTACCACTGAGCCATATTTCTAGCCCATAGTTCTTTATTATAAGAAAAAAAGTGTATTCTTGAAGTACCTATCCACCCATCCACTTATCCACTAACCAGCTAAGCACTTGGTTCTAAAATTCACTGGAAAGGAAGAAGTCCTTGGGAGTGAACACAGCTCTGGGCCTCACAGAACCATCACATGCATGTGGCCCCATCTCTGTCCTCTGCTGTTGGGAGCAGACGGGCCGCCCTACCAGCCCACTATCGTGTCACAGCAGGGGCCTGCTCAGAGCTCTGTCCAGCTACGCCGTTGATAGAAGAAGGCTTACCTGGCCAGCTTTGCCTATCCCAGCATACCCTGGCAAAGTAGGTTGTGTTGCTGTGAGCCTACGCACGCCCGCATGGAGACGCAGAGCGAAGAAACGGTTTGCACCAGTGACAAGAGCAGCCTGATCCTGTATTTGAGTTGACCTCAGAGCCCCAGCAAAGGCCTAAGAGCTGAGGGGACCCTCCATTTCTCCCCCAGCCTGGTTGCAAGTGGACTCTGGCTGGGAGCCTTCAAAGGCCACACAAACACATACATCTTTTCAGTACATGGACCGAAGGTTTTAGACTGATCTTACGTGGAATTCAGCCTTGTTTTTCCTTTTTCTATTGCTGCTTTTGCGTTTTGCAGTGCTGGGGACAGAACCCATAACCTGGCATTTCTTTTTTTTAAAAAATTTTTTTATTAACAACTTCCATGATTATAAAAAATACCTCATGGTGATACCCTCTCTCCCCCCACTTACCCCTTTGAAACTCCACTCTCCATCATACCCCCTCCCCATCTCAATCAGTCTCTCTTTTTAAAATTTATTGTTTATTGTTTATTTTTATTTTATTTGAGAGTGACAGACAGAGAGGAGGAGAAGAGAGAGAGAATGGGTACGTCAGAGCTTCCAGCTACTGCAAACAAACTCCAGACGCGTGCGCCCCCTTGTGCATCTGGCTAACGTGGGTCCTGGGGAATATAGCCTCGAACCGGGGTCCTTAGGCTTCGCAGGCAAGCGCTTAACTGTTAAGCCATCTCTCCAGCCCTCTCTTTTACTTTTGATGTCATGATCTTTTCTTCCTCTTATGATGGATGGTCTTGTGTAATAACCTGGCATTTCTAAGCAAGAACTCTACCATGGAGAAGCGCTTCCAGCCATGGAATCCAGCTTTGAATATTGAAAGGTGAATCCAACAGGCTTTACAGACACAGAGCTTTGCCATCTCACTTGGTCTGCTACTGGAAAGAAAAACAAGGTGCTGTCTTGACAGTGTTCAGAAGGTGAGGCTCTAGCCCTCTGTGGTTGCCAGCTCTCATGGTGTCAGGGATAGATGGATACTGCAAGCTGAACCTTGCCTAGCTGAACATGGGGGAGGGGTGGAGCTGGGCTTGGAGAGACCTGTGGCACTTCCACCAGAGCCATACACTGAAGGGCAGGAGGGTGTCACATGTTTGTCTGCATCAGTGTTTTTATTGATTGATTGATGTTTCTATTTATATCTTTATTCGTGTGTATTTGTGTTTGTGTGTGTAACGTGATGTGTGGTTTGTGTGTGTGTGTGATGGGGGTGGGTAGGCTCATGGCTGGAATGGAATGATGAATGTCCTATTCCATCTCTCTACTGCTGCCTGGAATTGTTTTGAACCTGCGTCTCCTTTTATTAATTCCAGAGCTTGTGGGCCCCCCCCTGCGAAATTGTGATTACAGGCCCACATGGCCATGCCCAGATATTTTACGTGGGATCTTTGCAGACCCTCATGCTTGCGCAGCAAGTACACCTGACACTGAGCCATCTCTCCAGGCCTGCACCAGTGTCTGATCAATATTATTAGTATAATGTTTACACAAAAACTACCCAACTTGCTGTGGGGTTGAAAAGGTCACAAGCTAGAATGCCTGTAAAACAGGCTGGAGAGATGGCTCAGCAGTTGAAGACACTTACTTGCAAGGCCTGATGGCCCAGATTCAGTTCCCCAGTGCCCGTGTAAAGCCAGATGCACTAAGTGGCACGCACATCTGGGGATTGTTTTCAGTGGCTGATGGGTGCGTCCATCTGTACTCAATCTCTGTCTGCATTTTCTTTGTCTCTCTCTCAGGTAAATAAAATACCTTCTTAAAAGATGCCTATAAGACACCTAACCTGTGAAACAATAGCTTAGTCACACAGGGCACTGCAGGGTGCCAGGTGCTTCTCTCATGATTGTGGGGCTGGTAGGGAGTTGAGGGAGGGGTGTGACCCACACTGGTAGCCTGGGAACAGGGCTAAATGCAGAGTTCAGAATGTGGCTTCTACCGAGTGCCCGTCCTTTCTGCACGACTGCAAAGTCAGAGACTGCATTATTTTTTACCATGGGCAGAATTTAAGTAATAATGAAATATGTGGCACTTCTTTTTGTAGATTCCATGCTGGTTCTCAGGGGAAGGCATGTTGGAGATGGAGCCCAGAGCCTCAGTGTGCTGAGCATGTGCTGTGCTGCACACCTAGCTTGCTCATGGTCATTTCTGTCAAGCCTCATGTCCACATCCAATCGACAGCTGTTTGTTATTGAGAAGGGGTCTTGCCAAATCACCCAGTTGGCCTCAACTCAACATCCTCTTGGGCCAGCCTCCCCAGAGTGCTGGGTTACTGGGGTGCACTACCGTGCTCCATCCTCCACCCTGAAGTTTTTATGTGATCCTAATTACACACGTGGAGTTTCATTCCAGCTCACTGGCTCTTCCTCAAGAAGTTTATTGTCATTCAATCTAATGCATGATCTACTGGTAATCTGCTTCCAATTCCCATACAAGTGATGTTAATTATCCTACATGGCCTTTGCACTACCTACTGGGCAACTTCACTCTGGACTCATGAATGACTTTAAAAAAAATATTTTATTGGGTTGGAGAGATGGCTTAGCAGTTAAGTGCTTGCCTGTGAAGCCTAAGGACCCCAGTTCTAGGCTTGATTCCCCAGGACTCACGTTAGCCAGATGCACAAGGGGGCGCACGCATCTGGAGTTCATTTGCAGTGGCTGGAGGGCGCGCCCATTATCTCTCTCTTTCTCTCTATGCCTCTTTCTCTCTCTGTGAATAAAGCAAATAAATAAAAATAAACAAAAAATTAAAAAATATTTTATTTATTTATTTATTTGCAAGCAGAGAGAGATAGAAGAGAGACAGACAGAGAGAATGGGTGCACCAGGGCTTCTAGCTGCTGTAAATGAACTCCAGATGCATGCATCTCTTTGTGCATCTGGCTTTACATGGATATTGGGGCATTGAACTTAGGTGGTTAGACTTTCTAGGCAAGTGCCTTAACCGCTTAGTTATCTCTCGGGCTCATGAATGACTTTAAAAAAAAAAAATTTTGTGTTTTGTTTTTTCAAGGTAGGGTCTCACTCTGGTCCAGGTGACCTGGAATTAACTCTGTATTCTCAGGGAGGCCTTGAACTCACGGTGATCCTCCTACCTCTGCCTCCCAAGTGCTGGGATTAAAGGCGTGTGCCACCACGCCCAGTTTATGAATGTCTTTTTTTTTTAAATTTTTATTTATTTATTTATTTGAGAGCGACAGACACAGAGAGAAAGACAGATAAAGGGAGAGAGGGAGAATGGGCGCGCCAGGGCTTCCGGCCTCTGCAAACGAACTCCAGACACGTGCGCCCCCTTGTGCATCTGGCTAACGTGGGACCTGGGGAACCGAGCCTCGAACCGGGGTCCTTAGGCTTCACAGGCAAGCGCTTAACCCCTAAGCCATTTCTCCAGCCCTGAATGTCTTTTTTAATGCAGTAGTTTGTTTGCTGATGGTCCTGGGACTGTTGGAATCAGACGCAGTGAGACATGTGATGCTGGGATGGAAGCGAGGTCTCAAGCAGTCCCAGAGCATGGCAAGAACCTTTATTGCAGGAAGGAACGTGTGAAGCCTGGAGAACAGTCAGCCTTGGCTACTTTTAAGGCTTTCAAATTAGTCACATGAGCGAATTTACGGCTTGAGTTTGTGAATTGTGTAAAGCACGGTACTTTCAATAGATGTGGTTTGTCCTCTGGGTTTTAATATTTTCCCCACAAACAACACAAAAACCTGTCCCTCATTTGCTTTAGCACTCCCTGCCCATGAGCTGCTTGTCCCAGAAATCCCGCTCTGTTCTTGCTGTCACTGATGAAATGTGAAAGCAGGCGACACCCGTAGATAGGACGCGCTAAGAATTTCAGAGGAGCCGGGCGCGGCGGCTGTAATCCCAGCCCTCGGGAGGCGGAGGTAGGAGGATCTCCGTGAGTTTGAGGCCACCCTGAGACTGCATAGTGAGTTCCAGGTCAGCCTAGGCTAGAGTGAGACCCTATCTTGAAAAACAAAAGCAAAAGCAAAAACAAACAAACAAACAAACAAGAAGAATTTAAGAGATAACACCAGTGGACTCTGTGGGAGAGAGGCATTGGTGGCCGAGGTGGGGGTCCATATTCAAACTTGGAAAAGGTTCAGAGGAAGGAGAGGAGGGCACTGTCACCAGGAGCCCAAGCCATAGATAGGGGGCCTGACTTTGAGGAGTCCCCATCGATCAGGTCGCATCACTCGCTTCCAAGAATGTAAGCACACGTTTTGGTGAGATTAGAAAAGGAACTTACTATATGTAGAGTCACACTGGGAAGCCAGCATCCTCAGGCCAGTCTGGGGGTACCAACATGAGCTTTAGGTTTAAGCAGGGTTCCCCTAGGTTGGGGTGAGAGGTGGGTGCAGCTCAGCAGCTCTGGCCAGGCTGATCAGTTGATCCTCATTCTGGGATTGACCACAGAGAGACTTACCTGCGTCAAGGAAATTGCTTCTGCTCATGGCAATGTTCATTTGCTTCCCCAGATGTTCCTCTATCAAAGACTGTTTCTGGAAGTGGGGGGTCCTTCAGGGGTCCCATCCTGAGGTAGTCCCTCCCATTTAGGAGGACTGAAACCCTGGGCTGGTCTGACTGCAAGGCTCACTGTTTCCAGTAGGTTTGGAGTACTGGCTGGAAGTTTTTGGGTGCTGCTGGAAGGGGTGAGGGTGAAGGAACAGGATATTGTAAAAGCTGTCAGTTGATAATATACAGCAAGTTCCCTGGTTACGCTTATCTTTGTGTCTTCACACTTGAGAAAAGGTAACATAGGATAGGTAAGTTCTGGGTTGATCAGACCTGTCTTGCCAGTTTGGAGGCAAACATTCTTTCACTCCTAAAGTGATTAGCTTGCCTACATGCAGAACTCTGCAGGAATCTGACCAAAAATTTAAGCAATAAAGGAGATCTGAGGCTGGGGAGATGGTTCAGCAGGTAAAGGCACTTGATTGCACCACCAACCACACTGGGTATGATTCCCTAGTACCTGTGTAAATCCAGATATACACAGTGGCATTTTCACACCTATTCTTTTTTTTTTTTTTTTTTTTTTTTTTTGGTTTTTCGAGGTAGGGTCTCAGTGTAGCCCAGGCTGACCTGGAATTCACTGTGGAGTCTCAGGGTGGCTTTGAACTCAAGGCAATCCTCCTACCTCTGCCTCCCGAGTGAGTGCTGGGATTAAAGGCATGCGCCACCATGCCCGGCTAAGACACCTATTCTTTCTCTGCTTGCAAAGAAACTTATTTTTTTTTGCGGGGGAGTGGTGGCTGGGAAGATGGCTTAGTGGTTAAGGGCACTTGCTTACAAAGTCTGATGGCCAGGGTTCAACTCCCCAGTACCTACACAATGCCAGATGCCCAAAGTGACACATGCATCTGGACTTCATTTGCAGTGGCCCTGGTGTACCAATACTCTTTCTTTCTCTCTCAAATAAATAAATAAAATATTTTAAAATACATTTTTTAAAAAAATCAAGGAGATCTATACAAAATGAAGGTAGAGGGCTGGAGAGATGGCTTAGTGATTAAGTGCTTGCCTATAAAGCCTAAGGACCCCAGTTCGAGGCTTGATTCTCCAGGACCCACGTTAGCCAGATGCACAAGGGGGCGCACACGTGTCCATCCTGTCCTCTCTCTCTATCTGCCTCTTTCTCCCTCTCTCTCTGTCCTTCACTTTCAAATAAATAAAAATAGACAAAAAATTTAATTTTTTTTATTTATTTGCAAAGACAGAGAGAGAGAGAAAGAGAGAGAGAGAAAGAGAGAGAGAGAGAGAGAGAGAGAGAGAGAGAGAAGATGGGTGAGCTAGAGCCTTTTGCTGTTGCAAATAAAACTTCAGTCACTGCCTTGTGCATCTGGCTTTACATGGGGACTAGGGAATTGAACCTGGCTCAGCAATTGAACAGAACTTTATTGACCCATGACTGGCCTTGCTTGCTGCACAAGCATTGGACCCAAGTCCAACCCCTAGTACCATCACCTGTAGCCCCACTGCTAAGGAGGGAAGCAGAAATGGGAGAATCACTGGTTCTTGCTGGCCAGCTAGTGTCGCTAAAAAACAGCAGCTCCAGGTTCAGTGAGAGATTCCATCTCAAGGAAGCAAAAACTAAGGCAATAGAGGAGAATATTTGACTTTCTATTCTGGCTTCCACACACATGCATACAGTGCGCACACACACACACACACACACACACACGGGATCTCTAAGGGGAGAAGAGGCGAGAGGCATGGAAGGACAGGCTAGCTTTTTAAAAAATTTTTTTTATTTTTATTTATTTATTTGAGAGCGACAGACACAGAGAGAAAGACAGATAGAGGGAGAGAGAGAGAATGGGCATGCCAGGGCTTCCAGCCTCTGCAAACGAACTCCAGATGCGTGCACCCCCTTGTGCATCTGGCTAACTTGGGACCTGGGGAACCGAGCCTCGAACCGGGGTCCTTAGGCTTCACAGGCAAGCGCTTAACCGCTATGCCATCTCTCCAGCCCCAGGCTAGCTTTTTATGTGAGGAGCTAGCCCACTGCTGCAAGGATGGAAGCTTCCTATTCCATGGACAAGAAGTTCCAAGTTTTACAAGGTCCTTGCTTCCTCTTCCCTTCCTTCTTCCTTTCCTTCCGCTCTCCCCTCCTTCCTTCCTATTTCCTTCCTTTACACTTTACTATGGTGGGAATTGAACTTAGGGCCTCATAAATGCTGGGCTAGAGCTATACCATCAAGTTACATCCCCAACCAATTAATTTTATTTCAATTTTTTTGGTTTTTCAAGGTAGGGCCTCACTGTAGCCTAAGCTGACCTAGAATTCACTATGTAATCCCGGGATGACCTTGAATTCACAGTGATCCTCTATCTCTGCCTCGTAAGTGCTGGGATTAAAGGTGCCACCATGCCCAGCAAATTAATAATTTAAAAAAATGTTTTATTTTTATTTATTTATTTGAGAGTGAGAAAGAGGGAGAGGGAGAGGGAGAGAGAGAGAGAGAGGGAGAGAGAGAGAATGGGGGCACTAGCTCCAGCTGCTGCAAATGAACTCCAGATGCCTGCACCACCTTGCGCAGCTTGCTTATGTGGGTCCTGGGGAATTGAACCTGGGTCCTTTGGCTTTACAGGCAAGTGCCTTAACCACTTAAGCAACTTTTCCAGCCCAATAATTCTTCTTGAATAATTTTTTTTCACTTGTATGCTCCCAGGACCGTTTATGGGAAACTTCAGCTTTTTAAAAAATTATTTATTTACATATTTGTTGGAGGGGAGAGAGAGAAAGAGAGAGAGAAAGAATGGACACACCATGGTCTCTAGCAGCTGCAAACAAACTCCAGACACATGCCACTTTGTGCACTGGCTTTACGTGGGCACTGGGGAATCCAACCCAGGTCATTAGGCTTTGCAGGCAAATATATTAACTGCAAAGCCATCTCTCCAGACCAACTTCAGCTTTTTACACATGTAGCTTTTAGTTTTTTTCATGTTCTCTGGCAGTGGATCCAGAGAGCTGTGCTGGAAGAGACACTCCTAGCCAGGAGTCCTCCTCCTCCTCCCAAGCAGTCTCTCACTTCAGTCCAGGCTGCCTCGAAGCTCACTCTGTAGCTCCAGGCTGGACATAGACTCATGATGACCCTCCTACCTCACCCTCCCAAGTGCTGGGACTACTAAAGGTATATGCCTCCAAGCCCAGCTTCTAGCCAGGGGTTCTAATTTAGTAAAAAACAATAAACGAAGGAGATAAGCAGGGGAGTTTTAGTCACTGGCATCTACAAACTTGAAATACTGCCTGTTTCTACTTTCTCTTCTGCCTCTCTCTCTCTCTCTCTTTTTTTTTTTTTTTTTTTTTTTTTGAGGTAGAGTCTCACTCTAGCCCAGGAGGACCTGGAATTTACTATGTAGTCTCAGGGTGGTCTCGGAGATCCTCCTACCTCTGCCTCCCGAGTGCTGGGATTAAAGGTGGCGCCACCACGCCCGGCTTTCTGCTGTTTGTTTTTGAAGCATGATCTTGCTATACAGTGTAGGCTGGCCTGAGACTCCCAATTCTGCCTTAGCATGGAGAATGCTGGGCATCCAGGTGTATACCACCATGCTCAGCTTTCTTCTGGTTCTTGCTTATTTTCTTCCCATGTTTTGGTGGTTATTCATTTTTTTTAAGTTAAAAAAATTATTTTGTTCATTTTTATTTATTTGAGAGCTACAGACAGAGAAAGAGGCAGATAGAGAGAATGGGCGTTCCAGGGCCTCCAGCCACTGCAAATGAACTCCAGACTCATGCGCCTCCTTGTGCATCTGACTAACGTGGGTCCTGGGGAATCGAGCCTCGAACCAGGGTCCTTAGGCTTCACAGGCAAGCACTTAACTGCTAAGCCATCTCTTCAGCCCTTGGTGGTTATTCTTCTCCATGGAAAAGCCAATTACTCTTTGTGGATTCCCTGGAACCTAGAACGAATGCACCCTCCCCTAGAGCTGCTTGGGTCTGGTTTCTGCCCGGGGTTTGAGGTGCCTGTGGATGTGAGGTCACCTGAGACCACATTCACAATTTAAGGTTGCCTGCTGACCCCAGCCCTGCCTCCACCCTGACCAGTCCTACCTTAAGTGTGAGTTTCCATCGTTTTCTGCCTCCTCCTCTTCTGCTGGGGGCAGCCTTCCTTCAGAGGGCATGCCATGATAGAATGCTCTCACCCTGAGGGTGGAGCTCCCTGGGGTCACCGTGGGGAGTGTCTCCCCACAAAACTGCCGAGATGCTCACATCTGCGTCAGCTTGACTGCATGACGAGGTGCCCGACATTGGGTCAAACATTACCACGGATGTGTCAGTGAGGGTATGTTTTGATTTTTTTGGTTTTTCGAGGTAGGGTCTCTCTCTGGCCCAGGCTGACCTGGAATTCACTATGTAGTCTCAGGGTGGCCTCAACCTCATGGCAATCCTCCTACCTCTGCCTCCTGAGTGCTGGGATTAAAGGTGCGCACCATCACACCTGGCGGGTATTTTTTTTTTTTTAGGTGAAATTAACTTGTACATTGATAGACTTTGAGTAAAGTGGAGTTCTCTCCTGAATGGGGCAAGTCTCCCTACATCAGTTGAAGGCCTTAACAGAATGAAATCTTGATTTCCTATGGGCGAAAAGGACTTCTGCTGCTCCTGGACGAGTGCGTGCACTGTGGGCTTTTCCTCAATGTCCAGCCAGGTGGCCTTCAGACAGTTAAAATACTCCTGCTGGGTTCTTTCTTTGTGGATGTGGCTGAGCAATGAGGTGGCACACAGATGCTAATGCCACTGAAAGCTCTTTATTCCTTCCCTTTCCAGGAGTGTGGGTGTGGTGGTGGTGGTGGGAGGGACCGCGTCACACAAGGCACAGCACAGTAGGAAGTGGTGTGTTTGCTCAGGTGGTGGTAACAGGAGCAAAGAGGAAGTGAGCTCCAGAGTCTTTCTTATGGTGTCCTGGGTGAGGCAAGGAATGGCAGGCTGATGCGGGCTATGGATAATAGATAGTGAGACCGGATAGGCAGGGAATCAGATGGTGGTAACCAGGGAAACTGAAGCTATATCCTGGTAGCTGGGTCTCCTGACGGCCCAAATGCGCCTTTGTTTAAGTACCCTTCAAGCGGCAGCTAGTTTCTTACCGCTCTATCAGAAACTCAGGTGCAGGCCACTCGTGTGCACTAACAAATGCTCTATGTTCTTAAAGTTTACTAAAACATGTTCATGGGGCTGGAGAGATGGCTCAGCAGTTGAGGTGCTTGCCTGTGAAGCCCAAGGACCCAGGTTTGAGTCTCCAGGTCCCACATAAGCCAGATGCACATGGTGGCTCATGTGTCTGAAGTTGCTTTGCAGTTCCTAGAGGCCCTAGCACGCCAATTCTCTCTCTATATATATCTCTCTTTGTCTCTAATAAATAAGGGGAAAAAATAGGGGCTGGGGAAATGGCTTAGTGGTTAAAGCATTTGCGTGCAAAGCCTAAGGATCCCGGTTTGATTCTCCAGTCCACCTAAGCCAGATGCACATGGTGGCATGCGCGTCTGGAGTTCGTTTGCAGTGGCTGAAGGCCCTGAGGCACCCAATCTCGCTCTCTGCCTCTTTTTCTCTATCAGATAAGTAAAATATTTTAAAAAAATAAATAAAAATAAAAATATGTTCATTCAGGTTTTTATATTTTCTCTCTCCTTCTGAGCTTTTCAAGCATACCATAGGAAGAATTTCTTAAGGAAAGATCTAGTCTACCACTTTAGTGTTACTCAGCTCAGGGATATTCATTAAAGCTTTGTTTCAGCATGTGTATGTGTTCTATTGTGGTGTGGCATGCACACATGTGTGCAGACACACACTCCCACGCGTGCGCTCACGTGGAGGTCAGGGGAAAATGTTGGGTGGTCTCCTCTATTACTCATCCATGTGTTTCCTCGAGTCGGTCTCTCACTGAACCCGGAGCTGCCATTCTGGTCAGCAAGCCCCAGTCATTCCCCACTCCTCAAAAGATCGGGGTTCCACACATGCACAGCTGTGCCCAGCTGCTTGCATGGGTGCCAAGGAATCCAGCTCAGCAGACCGGAGCCTCCCAGGCCCTCATGCTTGTACAAGAGCTCTGACTCATGGAGCCATCCCCACATTGAAACGTCTTAAAAGTCTACGACACAGAACCCAGTGGCCACCTCACCTTGGTTCAGGCTGCTTCACTCTCTCTGGCCTGTACTACATCTTTGCTTCTCTTTGCTAAATAAATTTCTGCTTAAACTGCACATATTTCTTGGCTGAATCCTTTTCTTCCAGAGCCAAGATCTGAAGAGAGTTCCATCCCAGGAACATCATTCTGGCTCTGTGACTTGGATAGGCAGGTGTGAGTTGACGGTGGCTCCTAACCCGAGAAAACCTCGTGCTCAAGTCTTAAGTGTGTATCAGCCACTCTGACTCATCCACAGACTTCATTCTCTTAAAGAAATTTATTTGCAAACAGAGAGAGAGAGAGAGAGAGAGAGAGAGAGAGAGAGAGAGGAGGGAATGGATGCACAGAGCCTCTTGCCATTGTAAACTAAATCCAGTCTTCAACTGCTGAGCCATTTCTCCAACCCCTTCCACTTTTTTTTTGAAACAGGCTCTCATGTATCCTATGCTGGCCTTCAACTCATTATGTAGCTGAGGATGACCCTGAACTTCTGTTTCTTCTTTCTTCAGCTCACAATTACTGGAATCACAGGCATGCCCCACCATGCCAGGTTTATGCAATACTGGGGACAGAATCCATGGCTTTGTCCATACTGGGCAAGCACTCTACCAACTGAATTCTACCCTCAGCTACCTGAAATTGCCATCCCGTGGCAACTTGAAGGACCCGGCTTCATGTGAGTGGAGGTCGGGCTACAGGTGACGGTGCTAGGCCATGTTTCCCAGTGAGTACTTGCTTCTTTTTGCTCATTCTTAATCTTTGATTGACTTACTCTTTTATTTTCTAGCCTGAGGCCCTCTTAGTATTAAATGATCACCTCAGGGGAACCCTTCAGAGATTTCTGTTGCCCATTCCTGAGTTAGATGATAAAAAGTTTCTCAAAAATATATCCTCAAGTAGTGATCATCTACCTGATATCCTGAGCCACCACTTGCCTCCACTAAAAGTCAGAGGAGGGGCCAGAGAGATGGCTTAGTGGTCAAGGCACTTGCCTATGAAGCCTAAGGACCCATGTTCAACTCTCCAGATCCCATGTAAGCCACACACACAAGGCTGAGGCAAGCATAAGGTCGCACATGCCCACTAGGTGGTGCAAAAGTCTGGAGTTCGATTTCAGTGGCTGAGGTCCTGGTGCACCAATTCTCTCTCTGTGTGTGTCTCCCTCCTTCCCTCTCTCTTGCTGTCTCTAAAATAAAAAATATATATTTTTTGAAGTCAGAAGAATACCTTTTTGAGATGATCTGACTCTGGAGTAACACCTGAGGGAGCTAATTTTGTGAATCCGCACATTTTGGATCCTAAACACATTAGGATGGCAAGCCTCTTCTTCAGGCATTTCTTGCAGCCTCCTCTCTCTCTACTACTGTCTACAAGTCGTTCCTTGGTCTCCTCTGACATTAACACTGTCTTCTTTCTCCCTTCCTTCCTTCCTTCCTTCCTTCCTTCCTTCCTTCCTCCCTCCCTCCCTCCCTCCCTCCCTCCCTCCCTCCCTCTCTCTCTCTCTTTCTTTCTTTCTTTCTTTCTTTCTTTCTTTCTTTCTTTCTTTCTTTCTTTCTTTCTTTCTTCTTTCTTTCTTTCTCTGGTGGTATGGAACTGAGAACTTCCAGGTATTCAGCTGTTTTTCCAAACCCCCTTTCAAAATCTTGGGTTGTTGCACGCACCATGCACAGTTAGCGTCCAGGCCTTTCCTCACATGCTTAGTCAGACCTCCTGAGGCGTGTCTCAAGGTGAGTCTAAGCAGGTTCATTTAACCCGTTCATTAAAGTCTCAATCATTCCCTTTCACATAGATGCCCTCCTGTCATGGACTATTGAGGGTGATCAGGATACTAAAAGGGTATAAAGTTGGTAGGATGCCCAATTCCAGGGGTCACTCCCAAGCCCTGGTCACCTCATCTCAGAGTGGAACATGTGGTTGACTGAATCCAAAGCCCCCCCATGGAGATTGCTTTCAGGAACTGAGGAGAGCATCTTGCTGGGTCCCAGTAGGAGTGCAGAGCACACTGGCCTGAGCCTGAATCCTCCAGGAAGAGGAGCACAAGGAAATTAGCAGGTAGGCAGGGGTTGGTGTAAAACAAGACCACTACATTACAGGAAAGAAGAAAATAATTCGCTCTGAGCCAAATTCAGTGACGGTGGCCAAGGAACACAGGTTCCAGTTACTCTGAATGACATGCTCCATCCTGGAAGAAGTAACATGAACTAGTTTAGCAAAAGACAGTCAACACATGCACCAGTTATCTAATTGGGGTCACAATGCAGGTGGACTACAAGATGGGGAAGTCATATCTATGGATTTTAGGTAGTACAGCATTCTTAGCTTTAGGGTTGGGGGATGGAGAGGCTTAAGCACAGTGGTGCTTTTTGAGTGTTACATAGGAGACATGAGGGTGTTGGGGCAGATGAAGAGGTTTACAGGAAATCGCTACTAGTTGTTGGGCCTTGAGAGGCCCGGACAGTGAGGCCTAGTGGAACTTCCTGAGCCTAACTGCCTCCGCCCAGCTATGACTCAGCAGGGAGCCAAATGGCCTCTGGACTGCTACTTCCACACAGGAAATTAGAATTCCTGGCCCTGTGCACTTAGAACTCAGCAGGCTACCACGTGTATACATCATCTGTGGGCTTTGGTGAATGTTTGGCTCAGCCCAGCATCCCACCTGGGTCTTAGGTGAGATGGCTCAGTGGTTGAAGGCACTTGCTTGAAAAGCCTGATGGCCCGGGTTCAATTCCCCAGTGCCCACACAAGGCCAAATGCAAAGCAGTGCAGGCATCGGGAGTCAGTTCACAGGGACAAGAGGCCCTGATGCACTCACTCATAGATATTCATTCTCTCTCTCTCAATTTCTCCTTGCAAATAATGTTTAAGTGGGTCTCAAGGGAACATGCCCCCCACGCCTCCAACCATGTGTTGAGTGACACAGTTGAGCAGCCGCTGTCCACAGCATGCTCCGGAGAGGAGGTGGCACATCCGTGTGGGCACACACCTGCATACACGCATGTTCATGGGGTGCACGGCTGACAGAGGAGCCCTGGAAGGGCTGCACTGTCTGCGCCATCAGAGGGCTTCTCTGAGCCAAGACTGGAGGGAGGGGGCCCTGAGGCCTGACCATGCCAGCCATGCCACAGACACGGGGAGCTTGGCAGAGAGGCGAGGTGTGCTGGTGCAGGTTGTGAACATGTGTTCTGGGGATCCGGTGGAAAGGCCATGCCACAGCTCCAGGAGTATCATAACAGGTTACAATTGGCAGGAGTCAGCTGAAACTCATCAGCACACAGGACATGCCATGCCTGGCCCTTCTTTTCCATTTAAAACGTTAGGCATGTTGGATGCAGCATGCCTGTGATCTCAGTACTCCAGGGACAAAGACAGGAGGATCACACGTTCAAGACCGGCCTGTGCTGCATAGTGAAATTATGTCACGAAGGAGGAGGCATCTTGGGAGATAACTCAGTTGGTAAAGTGACTACTGCACAAACATGAGACTTGAGTCTAGATTCCCAGATTCCACAAAAATATCTAGGCATGCCAGCTCATGTCTGTAACCCCAGCCGTTGAAAGGGAAGGGAACGGAAGAAGGGCAGGCAAGAGAGAGGGAGGGAGTGGGGCAGAAGGGAGGGTTTGAACTTCGGACCTGCCTTAACTCCTTTCTGGGGCTGTAACAAAATACTACAGATAATTCACAATACAAAAACAGGTAATTTATAAATAGAAATTTGTTTCTTACAGTTCTAACAGCAGGGAAATTCAAGAGCAAGGTTTAGAATCTGGTGAGAGCTCAGTCTCCCTGAACCCAAGATCTTTCCTTGTCATAGCCCGTCAGCATGGAGGAATGTTGTCTGTTCATGTCACATGTCACATGGAGAAGACATGTACAGGCATGCTGCGTGATGCGCCTCTTTTTTAAAATTTAATTCAATTTAATTTTTTTTGAGATAAGGTCTTTCTCTAGCCCAGGCTGACCTGGAATTCACTATATAGTCTCAGGCTGGCCTCAAACTCACACTGATCCTTCTACTTCTCTGTTCAGAGTGCTGGGATTGAAGGTGCCCCCATGCCCGTCCGCCAGGCTGTGGGTACCTCTGTTACAAGGGCTGTAATCCCAATGACCTCCTTAGGGCCCCACCTCTTAGCACTATTGCATTAGAGATCACTTTTCCATGTGACTTTGGCTGGGATACAAATGCTCAGGCCACAGCAGAACCTAAGGAATGAATACAACTCATCCTCTTAGTTGAGGAGGTCAGCAAAGAAACATTTCTGACTTGCTCTTCAGCAGTGGTTGGTAAAAAATCCACAGAATTTGTGACTAAAGTCAATTATTGTGTAGATTGGCAATCCTAAATCAGAAACAAAAATGAGGGCAAACCTCAATTGTAAAACTGAATGGGCTGGAGAGCTGGCTCAATGGTTAAAGGTGTTTGCTGGCAAAGCCTAATGGCCTGGGGTTCAATTCTGCAGTATCCATATAAAGACAGACACCAAAAGTGGCATGCGTCTGGTGTTTGTTCACAGTGGACGAAGATCCTGGCACATCCATCCATGCATACACACACAAACAAATGAAAAATTTAAAAAATGCATGCATTTAAATAGGGATTTAGGGAGATGGTTCAGTTGGTAAAGTGCTTGCCACATAATTATGAAGACCTGAGTTCAGACCCCCAGCACCCACATAAAAACCCAGGCGGAGAGGCTGGTGGGCGTGTGTGTGCATGCCTGGGGAGGTAGAGGTAGGCATAGGAGGATTTCTGGGGCCTGCTGGCTAATTAGTCTGGCCAATTTGGTGAGCTCCAGGTTCAGTGTGAGAGTAGAGATTGAGAGAAACACCTAATATCTACCTCTACTTCCCCAGGCATGCACACACACGCCCATGTACCTGCACACATATGTGTGTATTCACATGTATATGAACACACATGCACACATCCATATATAACATATAACTTTATAAGAGCAAAACCCAACAAATAAAAAATAATACAGGGGAGAGGTGTGGCTGAATTAGTGACTGGGTGTGTAAGGACTTCGATCTGTGAGAAAGACATGAAGTGGAGGTCACTCAGACTGGAGTGGCTTGCTGTGGGAGGCCTCCTGACTGGTGGCTAAGTGGTCATGACGTATAACTGGTTAAGCCAAGGGAGAGTGCCCTGTGCTCAGGGTCTTTTGGACACAGGGACAGGAAGCCTTCTTGCCCAAGGAAAGGCATGACCTTTGTCTGTCCCACTCCTTTCTGCCTGTCCCCACCTCTGCGGCTTGGCCTCCTACTGGGATCAGACCCCCACAGCGTGCTCTCTGACTTCCCTCCTTGCTGCGGGCCGGCCACCCGAGCTATCGTGGACTTACTGGACACAGACCTCGGCTCTGAGGGGACTCCCTCCATCATTTTTGCTCCTCCTCCAAGACTGCCGCAGACCCCATACACTAAGTACTGGTGGGGAAAACTCCCTTTTAATTCCTAGTAACACCAGAAAGGCTCCTAAGGTAGATTCTGGAAGAGCCCACCCCCCAAGCCTGCCCAAACTGGCCTACCCGTTCTTCCAAGCCCACTGGGAGTCGTGGGCAGGACTCGTGGAGAGGACCCACGTGGTAGAGCGCTTTGGGGAAGGCTGGGGGGTGGGCAGGCGCTGGAGCGCCAGGGTGCAGAGGGCAGGGCCCCCACACCTGTTGTCTCCCAGGGGACCAAGGACTGGAGACGACAGGGCCTTAGGGATGCCAGAAAGCCCCGTGGTGGCGGCAGGAATGAGGGAGGCGAGAAAGAGAGGAGACAGAGGAGACAGAAGAGGTAGGGCTGAGAGAAAGAGAGCAGAGGAGAACAAAGCCAATCGCGGTCTGGGCGGTGGCGCCCGCGACGCAGTGGCGGCCCCGCGAAGCGCCCCCGGCCCCGCGCGTCCCCTCTCTCTCCTGGCGTCGCGGCTGGCTCCGCCCGCCGGCGGCTTAACCCTCGCCCGCCCGCCCTGCGCGGCCCGGAGCCCGGCGGCGGCGGCGGTGCGCGCGGGCGCCCTGCATCCCGCCTCCCAGCCGCGGCGCGGCGCCGGGAGCTGGCCGTGGTGCTGAACGCGCGGCTGCAGCTCGTACGGGGCGCCCGGCTCTACGGCGGCCGCGCCCTGCGACACTCCCGGGCACCCTTCCCCCGCCCCGCGGTAAGTCGCCGAGGCCCCGGAAGGCTGTATCGGTCCCTGACTCAGATATAGATCGGGGGTCGGGGAGGGGGTTGAGGGATGCTTGTGCGTCCTCTCGTGCGATGGGCGGCTGCATGAAGGAATGGAGATGGATATCTTTACTCCGTGGTACCCGGGCAAAGATGCGCAGGGCCTGGGCTCCGAGGGCGGGGACCGGTTTAGGTTGGGGCTGTACAATGGAAGAAACCCCCCTCTAGCCGACGCAGGATATTGGTGCTCATGTCTCTGCTTAGTAGAGGTTCACTCAGAGGAGGTGCACCAGCACCTCCTCTCCCCAAAGGACCCTCTTTGTCTCCCCAACGTGGGGGTGGGTGGCTCTCACCGCAGATTCTATTTCTGCTTTATTTCCCACCCCACCCCCAGCCTAGATCACAGGAGGTTTTGCATTTCACAGTGGCTTTGCCTAAGCCAGCAACAAGGCGGACTGTTACAGAGATACACCGCTGTCCGCTAGCCTCCACCTACGCCCACCCCAACCGAAGCCAGCCTTTCTTACAGCATGTACCCCTTTACGGCTCATCGCTGTGACTCGCACGGATGTTGGTGGTGCGGTGTTGGGGACTGGCAGGGAAGGAAGGCTGAGCAAATGCCAGCCAAACATCTTATGGCTCGAAGCATGTCCATGTATTGTCATTCCAGCATTTTCGTTTTGCTCTATAAAATCATTTTCATGATAAAAAACACGAAAAAAAAAAACAGGAAGGTGCAACATTACCTTCTCAAGGGGAAAAGAAAATCCGAGAGAGCTAAGCTGAAGTCAATCATTCAGAACAGGCAGTCAGTGGAGGACTTCATGTGTCAATTTCTGTAAATTCCTGTATCGTGTGTGCTGTGTGTCAGAAGGGCACAGGCATCTTGGAGACCATATTCTCTCCACTAGCCTCTGGGTGGCTTGAACCCATCTCCTGACCTCCTTTCTTTGCCCCAACTTTAAAGGTCCACCTGTAGCTAGCTCCCCATGAGTCACAGGATAAAGTCCAAAGCCCTTCTGCAGACCTTAGTTCTGGCCTTGTCCCACTGGCTTGCTGGCCTAGTCTTCATGGTTACTTTCAGATACTTACAGATTCTCTTCCTCTGGCACCTTGGGGCCTTTTGTGGAACGTGCTTGTGGCCTAGAATATGTCTCACACATCTTTGCATTGGTTGTCTTTTCCTGTCATTTAGGTTTTAGCTTAAAGATCAGACACCCTGAGATAGGAGGCATTAAATATATGCACTGTGAGGTCTCTGACCTCATGGAACTTGCAAGCTTCTCTTACAGATAAGAGGCTTAGCCTAGGCCCTTTATGTTTCTTGGGTCCATTTCAGAAAATATAGGTACAAATTATGTTCGTAGAATAACAAGTCCCAGAGCAGGTTGGGAAGATGTCTCAGTGGCTAAAACGCCTGCTGGGCAAGTATGAGGAAAGAGTTCCAATGCCTTAAACCCATGTACATGCCGGAAGTTGTGGCATGGCTGTACTCCCAGCCGTGGGGACACAGGGACAGATCTCCAGGGCTTGCTGGCTACTTAGACTAGTTTGAATAGTTGAGCTCTGGGCGCAGTGAGAGAGCCTATCTCATAAAACAAGGTAGACAGTGGTAGACAGAGAGATACCTGACCTCGACCCTGGCCCTTACGTGCATGTACCCCCCATATGCATGCACCTCTACACACGTGTCCAAATATATGAACATATATACACACACATGCACACCACACACACATACACATGGAAAAAGAATTCCACACCCAGTATCCTATTTAGGAAACTCATATGTAAATATATAGCCAAGGTGTCTCAACCACATAAAGTACTTCATTTAAATAAGTAATGACATTTTAACTGTCTACTGCAGTTGAAGTCATTGACCTTAACAATTTTCCATGCTGTTCAGGAGTGAGACCGAGCACTACACCAACAGTTGGCAGTGCTGAGCACTGGTTGGTAACCCCAGGGGACAGACAGTCTGCTTCCCTTTTGGAAAGAGAGATGTGGCAGGTGGTGGAGGAGGAAATGTCATGTTTTGTGTGAGTTTCCACTGACAGACCATTAGCCACGCAGTGCGCATCCTTGCAGCTGAGAACGTGACGGGAGCAGGCAGGCATCTGCAGTGGAAGGTGGCTGCTCAGTCTGCCTCCACTCAAGCGGCCGAGTAAGACGGATAACTAGAAGGAGCACTGACTAGAGGCCAGGCGATTGTGCCAGGACTGATGTGCGCAGTTCGTTGTTCTGAACACTGTGTGCAGGGTGCTAATTAAATCAGGAGCAGACTTGGTCATGTTATTGACTTTGAGTCCAATCATTTGTTGGGATGGAAGCTGTTGTTGAAGTTCACTTTGCAAGCTTAGAGCACAGTGGGATTTCCAACTCTGCAGGATTTTAGCTCAGTTGAGTGTTCTGAGGACTGGGGATCTGGTAGTTTTACCAGTGGAGAGCTCTGTCAGAACTCATCAGTTCTAAATCATCCTCACAAAGGCCTGGTTGGAGCTACCTCCAAGGATATGGCAACCACACTGCTTCTCAAACATTGACAAGGACAGGTGAAATAGAGATCTCCTAATAAATACCTGAAATTTCTTGCCATTAAAATTATATTGTTTTCAATGATAATTTTTCTTTAGTTTGTGTGAGCTACCTCTGCTGTCTGAAAGCTTTACTCTCATTGTATTTGCCAAAATGCCTCACGAGAAAACATTTATTAATCTACTTTTAGGTTTCTCATAAAAGGGAGCCTGAACCAGGTGTGGTGGTACATACTTGTAATATCTTTTTTTTTTGTTTATTTTTATTTATTTATTTGAGAATGGCAGACAGAGAGAAAAGGAGGCAGATAGAAAGAGAGACAATGAGTACACCAGGGCCTCTAGCCACTGCAAATGAACTCTGGATGTATGTTCCCCCTTGTGCATCTGGCTAATGTAGGTCCTGGGGAATCGAACCGGGGTCCTTAGGCTTCACAGGCCAGTGCTTAACCACTAAGCCACCTCTCCAGCCCCATATTTGTAATCTCAGTGCTCCGGATGCTGAGGCAAGAGGATGAAGAAGTCAAGACCAGCTTGAGCTACAAAGTGATGGGGAGAATCTTAAACTGTTGGTTCTGACTCTCAGATTCAAATCCCAGCACTTTGACTTACCACCTATGTAACCTGAGCAAATTCGTTTACTTTCTGAAATTTGAACTTGTTCTTTGTAAAGTGAGGGTTATAATAGTTTATCCTTTATATAGGTTATGGGGCAATCCACCTGGTTAGGCAGATATGACCAAGACACAACTTCGGGTCTCCTGACACCAGATCTCAGACAGTAACCATTCTACCAGGTGCGGCAGAGACCATCAGAGCTAGGGGAGGCCCTGTCTAGGATACAAAGGAATGTGTAGAGTGAAAATGGTATCTTCAGATCCATGGTGGGAAAGGCTTGGACACATGCCATGTGCCAGAAGGCAGAAAAAGCCACCACGGCAGCTTGAGGCTCTGTGCCCTGCCCAACGTGTCGCCAAGCACTGAGCTTCATCTGGAGCCAAGCCTAGGTTTTGTGGCTCTCATGCGTAAGGACACTTCTTTTCTTATTTCCCAGCCAAAAGTCCCAGGTGCCACCTGGAGGAGAAGCGCTGGCCACAGGTGGTAGCAAGTGGCAGGAGCTCATGTTTCCCTGTGTTGCTAACATCACCAGATGGACTTGGGTGGGCTCTGTGCCCATCAGGTCTCCATGCAGGAGCTCTTCACGGGCCCTGGCACTGACTCGGGCAGCTCGGAGCTGCCATGCTACCGTCTGGAGGCGGTGGTGAGCCTTCTTCGGGGGTGGATCTGCAAGGCCTACGAATGGACACAGCCACTTACTTTCTGCCTGCTTCGTCTTCCTCACAGGCTGAGAGCTGGAGTAAATGGAAATAGAGGATTGACACAGAGACATCCTGGAGAGTCAGGCAGAGAGCAGATCTGTTTTAGGTGTAGAGAGCTCAGGAGAGGCTCTGGTCATGCTCTGGCTTTGTCCTCTTTCACTGAGGTCCCCTGGCTTCCCACACTTCAAGGGAAGCACGTGTAAACAACTAGACTCTTCTCCCCCATGCCAAGGGCCCTCGATGGTGATACCATGACAGTTCCTGACTCTGTCTCTTCATGTGGCTGCTGAATCTTAGGGCTCCTCCTTTAGAGCCTGTGGCTTTGCTCATAGAGACATTCACCTGCTCCCTGTCACAGTCAGCCTAGGCGGCTGAGATGAACTTCCAAACCAGGCCCAATTACGCAGGAAGGGAATGTCTCTGAAGCTTACAGATTCAGGGGAAGTTCTATAATGACAGACGAAGCTGGCCCACTTTCACAGGTCCATGCTGAGTGGGAAAAAGCCACCACCAGTGCCAGCAAGCACACGTCAGGAACACAAGGCTTGACTCCAGCCAACCCCCAGCGCTTTGCATATCTTTAGGCTAGAATCCAAATCCAGCCCCACATCTCGGGGCTGGACCCTAAGATTCCCACAGTGATGCCTCCTCCAGCCAGGTGGCTGAATATCTAAATTACAAGCTTTTAAAAAAAGATTTATTTTTATTTATTTACGAGGGGGGGGGTGAGAATGGGCACGCCTTGCAAAGGAACTCCAGACCCATGTGCCACCATGTGCATCTGGCTTACATGGGACCTGGAGAATCGAACCAGGGTCCTAAGGCTTCTCAGGCATGTGCCTTAACCACTAAGCAATCTGTCCAGCCCAATTACAAGCTTTAATAAACTCCTGACTCTATTGGGGGGCATCCATTGAAACACTACGCTCCGCACCCTCAGTCCCTTTGGTTCCACTTCATGTATTCTGTCCTCTACCCAGAGGCTGGCTGCAGCAACCTCCTTAATGTCCTGGCTTCCACCCCCTCATCAGGGGACTAAAGCAGTGCTTTGCTAAACTCAGGGTAAGGCCAGATTCCCCAGCTGCATCGGGACAATCAAATCTTTAGCATGGTGCCACCAAACCTCACTCCCACCCAGCACTTTCCCCATGGGAGATCAGGGTGGACCTCCAAAACCACCTCTGGATAGAATCCAGTACTAGTTTCTGTTGGTGACAGCTGCCTATCTTTCTGGCCATGACGCTGTATGTCATGTGCCATGTCTTACTGCCCCTCCCACATGCCTCCTGCGATTCTTGGTTGCCTCCAGGAAGACTGAGTCTTGCGTCCCATGGCAGGTGCCTGGTCCTACCACAGATGGTCAACTGCCTCAGGCGTGGGAGGCGCCATGCTTGGATCCTCTGCTCCATACATTAAGAAAGGCTATGTTATGTCCCTCCTGTGTGAAGGTGGATGGAAATACTATTGGTGAGTGCTGGGACCTGGAGATTGGAGTCTGAATTGGCTGAATGAGCTGGGCAAACTGAGAGCCCATGGATGCAGCCATAGCCAGGCCAGTCACTGCTCATTTTGGTCCCTATGATGTGGTTTAATGGATCAGGGCCTCAGCTGTGTGTGAGGTGGAGCAGGGTGCCAGGGTAGGAGGTACCATTTCCCTCTTATATTAGTTACCTTTGTCATTGCTGCAATAAATACCTGAGAAAAGCAATGTAGGAAGGAAGGGGGGAGGGAGGAGGGAAAGAAGGAAGGAAGGGTTTATCTGACTTCTGGTTTGAGGGGATATGGCCCAAGGTGGTGGAGGAGGATGGAGGCAGGAGGAGGAAGGGACTGGTCACCTGACATCAATAGTCAGGAAGCAGAGAGATGAATTCTGGTTCTCCCTCAGCTCTCTCCTTTTTACTCAGTCTGGAACCTCAGTCCACAGTTAGGATGAGTCTTCCCACCTCAATTCTCCCAATTCCAGAAAGCCCCTTAAAGACATGCACAGAGATCTGCATCCCGGGTGATTTTAGATCCTGTCAAGTTGACAAATGAGATTAACCAGCACACCTCTCCCTCGGACCAAGGAGGACTCACTGCGCCTGAAGCCCCTGCAGCTGAGTGAGTGCTGGGACCCCACGGGCTTTCTGATGTCAGGAACTAAGTGCCTCCTGCTTTCCTCCACAGAGGCCAAGGTTCTGGCACCATGGAGCTGAGGCGAGGAAAGACCTTCATCAAATCCAGCCTGGTGATTGCCCAAGAGAAACCCAAAGAGCCAGCAGCCCGTGCTCCGGTGAGGGAGGACGAAGGTCCCCGCCCACGCTCACTGGGAGCGCAGCCAAGACCTTGCAGCGAGAAGGGCTCCCAGACCAGCCCCTGTGCCCAAGGGTATGGAAGGTGCCCCAACAAGGAGACACAGTCCGACCCTGAGGTGGGTCCTGCACCCATCTGTGGAACTACCTTCAAACTGATGCGGAAAAGCAGGACTCACGACAGTGTCCCTGGAGCTGGAAAGGCAGCTGCCGCCACGGCGCACATGGTGGGCAGCGTGAGCTTCCCAGAGACCCCCAGTGGCCAGCGGATGATTGACTACCGCCACTTTGTGCCACAGATGCCCTTCGTGCCGGCTGTGGCCAAGAGCATCCCCAAAAAACGGATTTCCTTGAAACGATCCAAGAAGTGCTTCCGAAACCTGTTCCACATGCGCAGAAGCAAGACAGAGAACTTGGGCTCATTGGCGGCTAAGGGGACGGGGCTGCCGTCCCCTGGGATCCCCCTGGGCGCAGCTACAGCCCGAGGCAAAGCCGTCCTCTTGGCAGGGGAGGGGCCGGGGCTGGACAGCCTTTGCCAGGACCTGTCTGATTGCGAGCTCATGCCTGACGCGTCCTTTGACCTCTGCGGTGCCCTGTGTGAGGATGTGGCCTCACTCAAAAGTTTTGGCTCGCTCACAGGCTGTGGGGAGATCTTTGCAGATGGAAGCTCGGTGCCATCTCTGGAGCTGAGCGGATCCCCCGTGAGCCCAGCCCAGATGCCCCAGGCCCTGGAGAGCACCCCTCCCGGGGGCCCCTCCCAGGGCAGTGTGGAACGGCTGGCGTCACCTGCCCAGAATGAGGCGTCCGACTTCTCCAAGTTCTGGGACGGTGTGAACCGCTCCGTGAGGCAGCAGCAGCGTGCCCTGCTGGGCCCATGGTCGGCCAGCCCCCAGGGGACAGGGACAGAGCAGCCCAAGCTAGATGCAGCCGGGTTGGCTGAGCTGCCCCTGTTCCCCTGCAGGGGTCCCCCGAGTGGCTCCAAAGCCAGCTCCATAGACACAGGAACCCCCAAAAGTGAGCAACCTGAATCTGTGTCCACAAGTGACGAGGGTTACTACGACTCCTTCTCGCCTGGCCTGGAGGAGGACAGGAAGGAGGCTGTGAATACCGGCACCCCGGCGGCTGCCTTCCCAAGGGACAGCTACAGTGGGGACGCGCTTTATGAGCTCTTCTATGACCCCAGCGAGGCTCCTGTCGGCCCCAGCCTCGATGATGACCTCTGTGTGTCCGAGAGTCTGTCGGGGCCAGCCCTGGGGACGCCCCTGTCCATGTGCAGCTTCCATGTGGGCGCAGAAGAGAACCTGGCGCCAGCCCCCGGCCCTGACCTGCTCAGCCAGGGCTTCCTGCAGAGCTCTTGGAAGGGCAAGGAGTGTCTTCTGAAGCTCTGTGATACGGAGCTGGCCATCACCATGGGCATCGTCAACTGGCTCCGTCGCACCCCATCCGCCCCCACCCCGGCCTCAGGGGAGCCCACAGCTCCACCTGGCCCTCATAGAGTCCCTAGGGGACCGGCAGAGAACCCAGAAGGCAGGAGAAATCACACCTTAGAGATGGGCAAGGCCATGGTGTGTTCGGTACCCAGTAGACAGGAGCTGTGGTCAAGTCCGGGAACCAAAGACCTGCTTACTAAAGAAAGGAAGGCCCCAGGGGAGGCTGGCAAGGGAGCTGGTATCCCATCTAAGGACTCCGCTCTAAAGGAAGGGACACAAGAGTGCCCTGAAACTCTGTCCTCTGTGGGGTCTGCAGCCATCACAGCAGATATTTCCAACAAAAGCAAGGATCCAGCCTCACTCGTCTCTCCCAGCTCCCAGGAGGAACCTAGGCGGTCTGGGAACCCTAAATATCCCCAAAGCCTCTGGAGGCCAGGACACGGGACAAACACTTTAGATTCAGGGCCCAGGCTGGTCAGCTGTGTGGCCCGTGGGGCAGCCATGCAGACCTACCCAGATGGCCAGCCTCCAAGGCAGGACATGGACAGTGGCTTCTTCAGGCAGCCTCAGGCCTGGGGTGCTGACCCTGTGCAGCAGAAAGAGACCAGCCGAACCCCCAGTGGGGAAGACGCCTGTGGCCCATCCTCACTGGCCAGCCCACAGGACCAGAGATGCTCTGACTTCTTCCTGGACCTAAACCAGCTCAGGTTGGAGCCCACCAGGCTGGGTGTCCAGGCCTACCTCTCTGGGGGCAACCAGTCTCTGCAGCCCAGCCCCACGGCTCCAGGGCAGGCAGGACTTGGGGATAAGCCTGATCCTAGGTCTTCCTTGGCCCCTGCTGCCTGCCGGAGCCCCCAGCGTTATCCTCCAGACAAAACGGACCTCGCTTTGGACAGCCAGCAGTAGCGAGGGGGAGGGGTCTCCTGTGTGTGTGCAAAATGCTGCTGCAGCCTCTTGGCCTGAGAGGGTCTCCACTGTGGCCAGCAAGAAGGTGGGGCTCGCAGGCCACCCGTGGCAGAGGCCCACCGGTGACACAGCGTCACCCACATCGGGAGCTGCACATTCGTGACCACATTCAGAAGAGGCCAGGACCCACATCTCCATCTCTGTTCCTGACGCGAGGACTGTCTGGGGGTAGTGAAGGCCGGGCTCAGGCACGCGGGACTGGGAAGAGTAGGGTAGGGTATTTCCACGTGGAGGCATCCTTGCTTGAATCCAAGATCAAGAACAGCTGGAAGCTACGGGTTCCTCGCTGTTCCTCGTGGGGCAGCCCAGACAGGAGCTTAGGCATGTGGCCCATGGGCAGATCCATGCCTGACTCCATTGTAAATGCGGGTTGAAGCAACCAGTCTGTTTGCTTGGGGTGTGTGAGAAGTGTGGGGTCTGAGGCTTAGGGGATTGAGCTCATTAGGATCTACTGGCCTCATCCTGGTCTATTCTTTGTCCAAGACAGGGGCCCACAACATTCTGGGACCCTGAAGGGTTTTTCCTTGGGAATAAGAAGTGAACCCATTCCATCTCAGCAAGAACCTCAAAGCAGTAACTCTGCCCCTGCTGGCCAGGCATGCCCCATCAGCGTCCCCGGGTTCTGTGTCCGAGATCATTCCACACAAGCAACGACTTCCCTCAACTTACACTCTAGCGGATGCCTTGCATGACACAAAGCCCTTTGGGAAGGAAATAGTGGTTGCTCTGCCCAGTTCTGCCATTCTGCCTTGGAGTAACACAGGCCTTGACTCTGCGCCCTTCCTACGGCCAGCACCCCTGTCCCTTTTCCAGAAAAGCTCCTTGTGGGTGGAGCTGTGACCTCCATCTTCAATTGGAAACCCACAACACACGCACAGTGCCCAGGCATTAAGAATCGTAGGCGCCGGGCGTGGTGGTGCACACCTTTAATCCCAGCACTCGGGAGGCAGAGGTAGGAGGATTGCTATGAGTTCGAGGACACCCTGAGACTCCATAGTGAATTCCAGGGTCAGCCTGGGCTAGAGTGAGACCCTACCACTAAAAAACAACAACAACAACAACAAAGAATCATGACAGGAGCTGGTGACCCCGGTGTCTCCAGAAGGAGCAAGAATCCTTTCTGGCTCTGCATCAGGGTGGAGCAGGTGCGGGGACAGAAGTCCCAACCACTTCCTATAGGATTAGATTCTACCTCAGCCAAAACAGCATCTGGAGGCAAAGGATGGGGTGCTACAGGGAGCTTTGAAATGTGCTTCCAGAGTCATGTGGAGGGCAGACTACTGGAGAAGTCACTTTTGTGTGTGTGTAGAGCTTCCATGGGAAGGGAGGGGTGGCCTCTTCCCTCCCCCCGCCCCTCCCCCTGCCCCAGACAGCACAGGCTCAACACCTAAATGCTGACACTTAATTTCAGGCTAGAAACGCTCTCCTAGGCCTGGTCTCTACCAGTTCACAGGATCGAGGAGGGACCTGGGACAGAAAGAGGCCACTTATAATAGCTTCAAGTAAAGTGCTTGCATGTAAGTGTAAGTATGAGGACCTGAGTTCAACTCCCAGGATTCATGTTAAAAAAAGAAATCTAAGCATGTTGGCACGTGTTTGTAAGATCTCTGAGGCTTGATGGCCTGGTTGGTTAGCCTCAGGCCAATGAGAGCCTCTATCACAAACAGAGGTAGACAGCACACCTCTGCCTCCCACATATGCATTGCACACACATGAACACATAAACATGCATACGTATGTTCACAACATACATATATGTACATTAAAAGAAACTGGCCCCACACTCAATCATGACATTGTGAGCCTGGCAGCAACCTAAGGCAGTTCGTGTTTTCATTTTCTGACCCAGGGACTGAGACACAGCTCATGTGACCTGCCTATGGACACACGGGTGTGTGGGGGGCTGTGGGCTTCAGATCCCCCAGCTCTGCATCTGGCTCTGGACCCTCGCACCGGTCTCCCACAGCTGGGGCCCCTCATAGTCTTCACCCCTCCTTCTTCTAGGCCGCAGATGCCTAAGCACCCTGGGGTGGGAGCCACGTGTTTCCGTGAGCTGGGAGCCGGTCCTCCCTCAGGCGCAGCCCCGCGGCTCTGAGCTGTGCCTGACAGAGAAAGCACTCAGTAAACACTCTGAAAGAATGAGGTGTCAAAATGGGCATTCGGGTTCTATTGTCTCTGAGTGTTGCGTCTGGAGAAAAACTGCATTGAGAAACTCTGCTTGGGAACCAGACAGCTTCGGCCGCCAGGGGGAGCGCGCTCCCCCGCCGCCCTGTGATACAGTGACTTACGGTGACGTTGAAGAGCCCGGCCAGGCTGGAGAGCGCTTCCGAGCGCAGAACCAGAGGCTGAAGACGAGCTCCGTTGGTAGGGCGTCGGCTCCGCAGGCACGAGACCCCACGTTTGACCCCCAGCACTGCGCAAGCTGGGCACGGTGCCGCCCACCTAGGATCCAAGGCAGGGAGATCAGGAACTTAGTGTCATCCTTAATTACATAGCAAGTTCTTGGCCTGTCTGGGCAGGCGAAGGGCAGGAGCACTGACAGGCATGGTAGGGGGCAGGGTGGGCGAGAGGGAGGGTGGGTGGAGGGAAGGTTTGGGTGGGGTGGGGGAGTCCAAGAGATCTTGCAACAAGTGTGAAAGCCAGGTCAAGCTGGAAGAGCCTGAAGACTGTACCCTGGTTCTTATTATTTTATTCTCTTATTGTGTTATTTTATTTTATGGAGTTGAATATGTGAGATAAAGCTCATAATCACAGAAGAAAAAAAAACAGCAAAACTGAAATTTCTGTCTTTCCTTTCTTACTCTTCTGTTGTTGGGAAATTAATTCACAGCTAGCACAGCCAACCCCACTGATGAGAAGTGCCCTGTCTTGCATCCTTTCAACCTCTGCTGCGTGTCTTCAGACCCTCTCAGAGTCCCATTACGTGAACATTGTGAACCTTACTTTCATTTCATTTTCTTACTGCAGAAAGTCCCCTCCGGGCTCAGCAGCCTGTCCTTATTATGGTTAGCAGTTGCAGACAGTCTCAACTAACCAACTAAACACCTGCTAGTTGGGGGTTTACTTGTGTGTGTGTTCATATGTCAAAGGGCACTCAATGTGTGTGCAAGTGCACATGCGTGTGAGCCAGGAGCAGATACCGGGTGTCTTCAGTAGTGCTCTACTTTTTTTTTTTTTGAGACAGGGGTCTCTCATCCAATCTAAAACTCACTGATTTGGCTAGACGACCTAGCCAGGGCAAGCCCTGGGGTTCTTCCCCGTCTCAGGCGCTTGCCACTACACCCAACACTGACGTGGGTGCTGGGGATCTGAACTCAGGTCCTCAGGTTTCCACCACAAGCACTTTACCCACTGAGCCGTCACCCAGCTTGTTACTTCCCATTTTTGTTGTTCCAAACAAGGCTGTAACACTTGTTCTCCCAGCTGATCTCAATCCAAGTGCTTTTCAAAATGGTTAAAGCAAAACCTACTTCATAAAGACACAGTACCCGAAGTCTCCACATAGTGTATGCGAGTCTACTGGGCCCAGAAGAAAGGACTCAAAGCCAAGTTCCTTTGAGCCCAGCGGTCCCAAGCACGGGAAGTGATCGGGCTCTGCCCAGCAAGGCTGGAGCGGACACCTGTGCTCTCGTGTCCATCTGACATACCTGCTGGGATCTTGGCGAGCTCCAGGAGTGAAGAGAGCCGGGGATTCAGGAAGATGAGAGGATAAATATGACTGAGTTGCAAAGGAGAGCATGGAGACTCTGACGCCGTGCGTGGGGAAGAGTGCTTCCTTCCCAAGCCTCGGCCACAGGCAGGAGGTTGAGTGTACCCCAAAATGAACACAATTCTCTGCTGACGCCAGTTACCTCTCTTCATGGCTAAGTGAGCCATTATGTTCTGTCGTCACAGAGATGCCGTGTGGTGGCACAAGGCACAAAAGGTGGGGGTGTGTGGATGTGGAGTGGGTGGCCATGGCGGAGCACACCTACTCCCACATGACCCACACATTCAGCTCGATTGGCCAACAAGGACCAGTTTTCTTCAAATGCCGGTCATCTGAGGTCTGGCACCCAACACCAAGTGCCAAGGAACACATCTCTCCTTCATTAAACTTGTCTCTGGGGTGCTGGAGAGATGGCTTAGAAGTTAAGGCACTTGCCTGTGAAGCCTAAGGACCCATGTTGGTCTCTCCAGATCCCATGTAAGCCAGATGCACAAAGGTGCGGCAAGCCCAAGGTCACGCATGCCCACAGGTGGCACAAGCGTTTAGAGTTTAATTTCAATAGCTGAGGCCCTGGCACACCAACTCTCTGTCTCTCTCTAAAATAAAAAAAGTTGAAATAAATAAATGAAAACTAAATACATCCATCTTTCCCTTTCTCTGTACACTATGTTGTTTTCTCCAGATGGGGATGGTGAGCGTTTGAATCTAGACACATGTGACCAGGACTGCAGGTATCGTTCCTTGTGTCCAAGCCTGATTTCCTGTCAAGCTTCCCGTGAGGCTGTAAGTGACCTTCAGCCCAGGATAAAAAGGGGGTCTTCTTCTTGCACATGGGGCTAGTGAGTCCACGTCTCCAGGACTCCCATCACATCTGCACCTGGCATAAGGCTTGTCAGAGGCATTGGTGGTGGCTAGGGAGACCCCTGTGCCAACACAATGGAAGGTTTAGGGAAGCCTGTGGACTGTAGGTGTGGAAGCCCAAAACTTGCAAGGTTGGTCATTTGTGTTCTGAAGGTGAACTTGTGCTCACTGTGGTGTGGGGCTCGAGCCCAGGAGCTGCCACTTCTCCAGGCCTGTGCAAAGCTGGGCAGGCGGTTGGTTCAACAGAGGCTCTCTGTGACCCCCCCCTGGGTGGAGATCCGGGGCTCCTGCTGAGGAGTGCCTGGGGTGTCGTGGAATTTCCCACCAGTATATTTCAGAACTTCAGGCTCTGGTGCTTTTTTCCCCTAGTCCTACAAGCTACCACGTTTCCCCGTGCCAGGTGACAGGCTCGTCCCTGCTTTGAGTCACAACTCTGGGTAGCGTGTATGTCTCCAATTCAAAGACGAGGACACAGACGTAGGATGGCTCACAGTACTATGCTTACCAAAAATAAGGCTTTCCTAGTTGGCCGCGTTACCTCACTGCTGGCTGGGAATCTGCATTCCCAGGGCCGGGAGTACTGGGGAGTGGGCGGCACGCCTCCCAGGGTCCTAGCAGTTCAGGCTGCAGTCCCTCAGGCCACTCCAGGGAGCTCTCCGCGTTCCCTGGCAGGGCGTGCAACAACGCACTGCTGGATATTGGGGGACCAAATGCTTCTCAGTTTCTGAGGCAACACAGCATCACTTATGACCAAGGTGGTCAAAATACCCTGGGCGTAGTCCCGAGTAACCCCTGGCTGTGTGACTGGCCTGGCTCCCCTGACACTCGGCAGTGCCCCCTGGAGGACGCATCAAGGAGAGCAGGGGTAGTCACGAGATGCAACCTGCTCTCTCTCCCAGGGTCCCACGAGGGCGCTGCAGCCCGCGGAAGCGACGGCGGGCACGCATTTAACCCGAGCAGGCGGCGGAGAGGCCGCCAGGAGCCCTGCGCAGCTGCCGATTCACTGCACCCGCACCGCTCTCTGGCCCCAGGGGAGATGACTGCGCCGCGCCGAACCGGAGCTTACCCGTTCTTCTGTTCTGCGGAGGAGGGGAGCTTGCGACAGCTTCGCGGGACCCGGGGCTGCAAAGAGCCGGCTCGTCCGCACAGGCCGCCCGTGCCTGCTGCGAGGTGCTCTTCGCCAGCCTATGCCGCCCGCTGACCATGCCCTCGGTGTGAGGGCCGCGATGAGGGGCAAGGAGCGCTGGCAGCACAAGCCTAGCAGACACTGTGTGCGCAGAGGGTGGGCGGCATAACGGATGGGCTTCCAAAGCCACCTGGCACTGATACCCGGGCCACCAGGGGTGAATCGTCCTGAAAGGACTCTGCCTTAAGAGGGCAGCCTGGACAAGCTTATGGGCATAGCGAGAGTAGCGGCTGAGAAGCAAGTGAGCATCCAGGAAGTGTGGGGTCCTGCTTGGAGTGATACAAAGAAGACCACAGACGCCCCCCCCCCCCAGTCCCTCACCCATCTTGTGTGGTGGCCTCCGTGAGAGAGGGTATGGACATTTCCCTGGCATTCAACTCATCTCACTTGCACGGGCCTGGCTGAGTCAGCTCTCAAGGGCCCAGGATACAGACCCTGCTCCCCCTCCCTTTGCAGCACGGTTCAGGACGCTGATCAGACAGTGGAACGTGCATTCACCTTGTCATTTGAACTGCACTCCCTTCTTTAAATAAAAAAATTAAAGTGATTTGTTTAGTAGGTATATCAAATAACAGGTTTTATTATGTGATATTTTCTTTTTCCTCCTTCCCTTTCTTTCTTTTTCTTTTCTTCATTCCTTTATTCTTCCTTCCTCCCTTCTTTCTTTCGTCCTCTTTCTCTCCTTCCCTTTCTTCTTTATTTCTTTATGAGTCCCAGACTGTCAAATTAAATATGTAGTCACAAATGACATTGAACTTGTGATCCTCCTGCCTCCACCACTCGAGTACTTGGATTACAGGCATGGACCATCAAGTTCAGTTTATGACGTGCTGGGGATCAAACCCCACAAGCCCACTTTTTAAAATTTTATTATTTTATTTTATTTTGAGACAGGGTCTCACACTGTAGTCCCAGCTGGCCTGAAACTCACTTTGTAGCCCCAGCTCGCCTCAGATTCCCGGGTGCTGGGGTGGCAGGTGGGAGCAGCCCGGCCTGACGTTTCCATGCGTTTGTCTCTGTCCCCTGGTCATAATCGCCCTTCCATACTCCATCCCCCCCCCCCCCCGCAGTTCCTTCTCTGTATGGTTGATTTCCAACTTTTGTCACTTTTGTTTGTTTTTTCGAGGTAGGGTTTTCACTGTAGCCAGGCTGACCTGGAATTCACTATGTAGTCTCAGGCTGGCCTCACACTCACAGCGATCCTCCTACCTCTGCCTCCCTAGTGCTGGGTTTAAAGGCGTGCGCCACCACGCCTAGCCTATCTTTTGCCACATTTTTAACATCAGGAACAACAGGCAGCAGGACAATGTCCCTCCTCTTTAAGGATATGAAACACATGCGCGAAAACATACAAACCCTGTTGAGGAAACTTTAGAAGGTCGAAATACATGGAAAGAATTCATGCTCGTGGTTTGGAAGACTTAATATGGAGGTGGCACTCTTGCCCTAAGTACCTGTAAAACACAGTGCTTAGCAGAACTAAAGCAGGTCAATCCTCAAACTCATAGGGAATTTAAAGGCCTCTGAATAGTCACAACAACCCTGGCAAAGAGGCCTCACACGACCCAATTTCAGAACTTCCTACAGAGATACCATGAATAAAATTGTGTGCTATGGACAGAAGATAGATATGTAGACTGATGGGATACAGCTGAAATGAACTCTTATATCCACAACTACTGGCTTTAAGCACAGGGAGCAATTCAATGTGGAAGAATGGTTTCTTCAACAAAAAACAGAGACAACTGTATTTCTACATGCAAACGAGTGAAATTGGACCCTCTGTCCCATATCATGTTCAAAACAGAACTTCACATGGGGTAATGACACACACAGAAACAAAATCCCAAAACCACTTAGAAGAAAAAACATGGGGTATAGATATTTTTGCCCTTGGACTTTGCAATGGATTCTTAGATAAAATCAAAAGTATGGCTAACATACAGGAAATAGATAAATTGGACTTCATGAAAGTCAAAGTTTTTAATTCATCAAAGGACATGATCAAAAAATTCAAACATGGGAGCCAGCATGATGGCTCAGTGGTTAAGACACTTGCCTGCAAACCATAACAGCCTGAGTTCGATCCCCTAGTAGGCCACATAAAGCCAGAGGAACAAAGTGATGCCTATGTTTGGAGTGGCTATAAGCCCTATGTGACCATTCTGTCCTTCTTCCTCTTTCTTCCTCTATCACTGCCTCCCTTTCTCTCTCTGCAGGCAAATAAAATGTATTTTTTTCAATTAAAAAGTTCAATGAGGGGCTGGAGAGATGGCTTAGTGATTAAGCATTTGCCTGTGAAGCCTAAGGACCCTGGTTCAAGGCTCGATTCTCCAGGACCCACATTATCCAAATGCACAAGGGGGTGCATGCGTCTGGAGTTCATTTGCAGTGGCTGGAGGCCCTGGGCCCATTCTCTCTCTCTCTGCCTCTTTCTCTCTCTATCTCTCTCAAATGAATAAAAATGAACAAAAAAAAGTTCAATGACAGCTATCAGAATGGAAAAGACGTTTTAAAATTTATATATCTGATAAAGAGTGTAATAGCCAGAATAGATTTAAAACTCCTTACAGCTCATTGACAAAGAGAAGCAGCCCAATTTAAAAATGGACAAAGGATTTGAACAGGTATATATGGTGGCTTGATTCAGGGGTCCCCCATAAACTCAGGTGTTCTGAATGCTAAGTTCCCAGCTAATGGAGATTTGGGGATTAATGCCTCCTGGAGGCGGTGTATTGTTGAGGGTGGGCTTATGGGTATTATAGCCCGTTTCCCCTTGGCAGTGTTTGACACACTCTCCTGTTGCTATTGTCCATCTTACATTGGCCAGGGGTGATGTCCACCCTCTGCTCAGGCCATCATTTTCCCCTGCCGTCATGGAGCTTCCCCTCAAGCCTGTAATTGAAATAACTCTTCCCCTTTCCTCCCCAAAAGCTACTCTTGGGCACGTGAGTCAGTAATGCGAACCTGACTGCAACAGCATTTTTCTAAATATAACAAATAAGCCACACGTATATGTCAACTTGTTCCATATAGCTCCTCACTAGGGAAAGGCAAGTCAAGGTCATAATGAGGGGCAATTTCACCTACTAGGATGGCCACACACATAGTGTGACTACAGGTTTTGCAAGTGCATGCATGTGTGAGCACGTTGAGGTGATAGGCAGCCTCAGTTGTCCTTCCACAGGAAGGCTATCCACATTCCTTTATTTTTTCTTTTTCTTTCTTTTTTGTTATTGACAACTTCCATAATTGTAAACAATAACCCATGGTAATTCCCTTCCTCCTCCCCCTTTCCCCTTTGAAATTCTGTTCTTCATCATATCCCCTCCCCCTTTCAATCAGTCTCTTTTATTTTGATGTCATCATCTTTTCCTCCTATTTTGATGGTCTTGTGTAGGTAGTGTTAGGCACTGAGAGGTCATGGATATCCAGGCCACTTAGTTATTTACTTATTTTAGGTTTTTTTGTGGTAGGGTTTCGCTCTAGCTCAGGCTGACCTGGAATTCACTACTATGGTCTCAGGGTGGCTTCAAACTCATGGCGATCCTCCTACCTCTGATTTCCAAGTGCTGGCCACACCTGGTCACACTCAGTTTTTTGTTTTATGACAGGGTTACTCACTGACCTGGAATTCACCAATTAGGTTATTTCCACCTCTCCAGTGCTGGAATTGAAAGCACCAGCCAATATTCTGGGCATTTTTTTTTTCTTTTTTTGAGGTAAGGTCTCACTGTAGCTCAGGCTGACTTGGAATTCACTATGTAGTCTCAGGGTGGCCTCAAACTCACAGTGATCCTCCTATCTCTGCTATAAGGCATGTGCCACCACACCTGGCTTATTCTGGGCATTAATATTATTATTGTTATTATTATTTTATTTTCATTTGACAGAGAAAGAGGGAGTGAGAAAGAAAGGGGGGGGGGAAGAAGAGAATGGGTGCACCAGAGTCTCCAGATACTTCAAACGAACTCCAGATGCATGTGCCCCTTGTGCATCTGGCTAATGTGGGTCCTGGGGAATCTTACCTGGGTCCTTTGGCTTTGCAGGCAAATGCCTTAACTGCTAAGCCATCCCTTCAGCCTTATTCTGGGCATTTTTATGTGGGTTTTAGAGATTGAATTCTGGCCCTCATGTTTGCCAATTGAGTTATCTCCCAGCTCTCAGCTTGCTCCTGGCTTACATCTTCCTGTGGCATACTTGTAGCTGGGCGTTGGGTCCATCCTGGAAAGCTGGTTGGTGCTGGAAAGGCTCTCTGAGGTATTTTCATCACTCTCTGAAACAGTCTATGAGTGGAAGGAGCGGGTATGATGGACAGGATCAGTGTCATGGAGAATGCCTTTGTAGTAATCAAAAGTCCTGGCTCCTGCCAGGCTCCGTGGGAGGGATTTGAAACCCTATTCGGTGCTTGCATGAAGGTGGAACAGTTGTTTGGGGACATGTGGGACAATGTCCCCAAATGTTCCCATGACGTTTGAAAGCCACATGCTGGCTGCATCAGTACATCAGTAGGAACACATGCCAGTAGCATTCTCACAAAACGATTTTCCAGTGACACTGCTTGCTGTGTTTATTCTCAGACTCACCTGGAAGCGCAGGGGTCTGTAGAGGACGCCTCTGTCTTTGTGTTCTAACTGACTGATCACTTCTCCCATTGCTGAGTCTTGGGCATTCTAAAAATCAATCCAGCAATGAATAAAAGTGCTGAGTTTTTTAAAACCCAAATTGCTTTTATCGCTTGCCTGTGAAGCCTAAGGACCCCGGTTCGAGGCTCGGTTCCCCAGGTCCCACGTTAGCCAGATGCACAAGGGGGCGCACGCGTCTGGAGTTCGTTTGCAGAGGCTGGAAGCCCTGGCGCGCCCATTCTCTCTCTCTCTCCCTCTATCTGTCTTTCTCTCTGTGTCTGTCACTCTCAAATAAATAAATAAATAATTAAAAAAAAACCCCAAATTGCTTTTATAATTAATGGAGGTATGCTTTGTCTCAAAGGGTTAGTGACTAAGGAATTAGCCTAAGGGGGTAAACTGGGACATTAGCTTCTTTTTATTCTACCAAATATATTGCTAGCCATGAAAAATTGATGAATTAATTCATTGAGTCAACTCTAAAATTTCCAATGATTCCTGCCACTCAGGAACCCAAATACAGTCATACTCTCAGCTCTAATATAGGAAGGGTGACTAAAATGACTGCTTTTCAGCTCTGGGCTTCCCAATGCTGAGGTCTCTGAGGCCAGGCAGGCAGAGCTCTTCAATGGTCAAGGACGCCTGTTCTGCAGTGAGAGGACTTCTGTGTGAGTCTTGGCTCCACTACTTACTTGGCATTTTGGAAGTTACCTAACTTTCCTGAACCTTCATTCCTGACTGTAACATGGGGGAACCTAGCCCCCAAACCCTAGGTTTAAAGATAGCTTTGTTAGGCAGATAGGGTGACTGTGCCCTGAAAGCATCCTGGTAGTCTTCACTTCCTAGGGATCAAAGGATGATCTGACTTCTTATCTCTTCCCTAGATATATGTTTCCCCAAAGAAGCTGGGCCCCTCCTGAGAGGGAGGTCTCCTTTCCTAGAATTTAAATCTAATCCTAACATTGTGGTTGGTCAAGTTCAGCCCCCAGAACTTGGCATCATGGCTGGCCTCTTCCTGAGACAGCCCCTAGCCCAGACCAGTCAGCTGTCTCTGGCTCACCTGAGCAGGAAGGTAGGGCGCACCATCATAAGGTTATCAATGCATTTACCAGGGAAGCGGAAGGGGCAACTTCTGTTGGTGGCCTCCAGGTTTTGGTGTTCCCCATTGTCTAGGCCCAGCTGGGCTAAGACAGGGGAGAACGCCCTACCTCTACTTCCAACAGGCTCCTTACCCGGCCCTGCCCTCTACCTTGTAGGAGTTCATTGTACTTTTTCTTTCTTTCTAACTCTCCCTTTAAGGTTTTTCCAGGTCTACCACATAGGGTCTCAGACCACATGGGTGTATTCATTTTCCTTCCCTTGACTCTGTCCTTCCGTCAATAAATATAATAATTATCCCTTTCAGCCTTATTTTATTCAATTTCTTTGGTTAAAAGTAGATATGAAAGCTGGAGGGATAACTTAGCAGTTAAGGTGTTTGCCTGTGAAGCCAAAGGACCCCGGTTCGATTCCCCAGGACCCAAGATAGCCAGATGCACAAGGTGGTGCATACATCAGGAGTTCGTTTGCAGTGGCTAGAGGCCCTGGTGTGCCCATTCTCTCCCTCTTCCTCTCTGTCAAATAAATAAATAAATAAATAAATAAAATAATTTAAAAAAAGACAAAAAATAGTAGATATGAGGGCTGGGGAGATGGCTTAGCAGTTAAGGTGCTTGCCTGCCTAGGCTGAGGGCTAATGTTCAGCTCTTCAGATGCACAAGGCCACACAAGCGTGCAAGGTAGCACATGCACACTAGGTGGTGCAAAGGTCTGGAGTTTGCTTGCAGTGACTGGAGGCATTGGTGAGCCAATTCTCCCCTCCCCTTTCTCTTTTTCTCTCTCTCATAAAATAAGGCCAGTCTGTTGGGCTTGCCTCAAAAAAAAAAAAAAAAAAAAAAAAAAAGACATGAATCTAGGGGTTGGACCCTTTGCACCAAGTAGAATAAGAATTAAGGGCTGGAGAGATGGCTTAGCGGTTAAGCGCTTGCCTGTGAAGCCTAAGGACCCCGGTTCGAGGTTTGGTTCCCCAGGACCCACGTTAGCCAGATGCACAAGGGGGCGCACGCGTCTGGAGTTCGTTTGCAGTGGCTGGAAGCCCTGGCATGCCCATTCTCTCTCTCTCTCCCTCTATCTGTCTTTCTCCCTATGTCTGTCGCTCTCAAATAAATAAATAAAAAATGAACAAAAAATATTTAAAAAAAAAGAATTAAATGAAGAACTAAATGAAAGTGACATGTAAGGCACAATTCCTGGCATACGGAAAACCTCCACTAAGTGTCGGTTGCCGTTACTTTTGGTTGCCCAATACTGTTTGGTTCTGGGTTGGCCCCCAGGGCCTCAGGAAGGACAAGCCCATGCTCTACTGCTGAGCTGCCCGCCGCCCTCAGTCACCGTGCTTTCCATTCTTCCATAAAAATGCCATTTGGGGAGATGCCACAGCCGTGAGAGGTGCCAAGCCTGGAGACCTAACTTTGCCTAGCTGCCCACATTCTCTTTGAAATGCTAATCATGCAATGAAGCCTGTTTGTTTCTCATTAAATAAACTGTTTTATGTAAAATGCATGAAAAATGAAAGCAGCAATTTAAAAGAACAGAATTTAGCAACCTCAAGTACACCACATTAACCTCTGGGAATAATTCCTTTCAACCTGTTTCTGCGTATCTGTCTGTGTTAGATCTTTAATATTCTGTTATTTTGTGAGCTTACTTAATTTTCTGAAGCTTTTGCAAAATTGTGACATGTATATATGTGAGAACATAAACTGCTAGATAAATGATAGATGGATTATTGACAGTCAGATGATAGATGACAGAGAGCGTCTTTAAAATAGCTGGTAATAACTTCAAGGGGTGGGTGCCCCCCAAAACAATGATTGAGGGCTGACAAAGCTGAAAGTAAGAAATTTGTTTCATGATTTCAAATATCTATCAACGAACATATGTTACTTTAACTCTCTGATGTCCATTCTTTTCAAGTTAAAATGTTCAACGAATGCATATAATTTTAAATATATAGCGTTTCCAGGAAATTTGAATGAAATAGTGCATTTAAGAATGAGGATAATAAGGGATGGAGAGATGGCTTAGTGGTTAAGCGTTTGCTTGTGAACCCTAAGGACCCCGGATTGAGGCCCGATTCCCCAGGACCCATGAAAGCCAGATGCACAAGGTGGCGCATACACCTGGAGTTCGTTTGCAGTGGCTGGAGGCCCTGGCGCGCCCACTCTCTCTCTCTCTGCCTCTTTTTCTGTCCCTATCGCTCTCAAATAAATAAATAAACAAATAAATTAATTAATTAAATAAATTGAAAAAAAGGATGAGGATAATAAGCAATTCATGACTTTTTGAGCAGCAGTAGTCACTGTAGGGGCTGGTAAAAAGGCTTAGTGGCGAAAGGTGCTTGCTCGCAAGGCCTGGTGGCCCAGGATCCATTTCCCAGTACTCACATAAGGCCAGATACACAAAGTGGCACGTGTGTCTGCAGCTCGTTGGTGGCAAAAGGCCCTGGTGTGTTAATACTCCCTCCCTCTTTCTCTCTCAAGTAAATTAATAAAAAAATATTAAAAGAGTAGTCATTAAGTTAATCAGCATGATTTGAATATTCACACGTTGTCCTCTGATCTAGCCGCCCCCTTCCTCCTTGGGCTTTTCTATAACTTAACTTAGCAACAAGGTAGCTGTGTTTGTACTTGAGGCTTTTTACCATGGACACTTTTATTTTATCCTATTATTTGCTTATTTATGTGACAGAGAAAAAGAGGAAGAGAGAGAGAGAGAGAGAGAGAGAGAGAGAGAGAGGGAGGGAGGGAGAGGGGGAGAGAGAGAAAGAGAGAGAGAGAGGGAGGGAGAGAGAGAGGGGGGGGGATGGGCCCATCATGGCCTCCAGCTGCATGCGCCACCTTGTATATCTGGTTTACCTGGGTCCTGGGAAATCAAACATGGGTCCTTTGGCTTTGCAGGCAAGTGACTTCAGTGCTAAGCCATCCCTTCAGTCCATATTATTCCTTTTTTTTTGTGGCATGTGTGCGTGTGTGTGCGGGATGGAGAAGGTGCAGTGAATGCACTTGTCATCCTTGCGCAGGGGCCATGCGAATCTTCTCTGTATTGTTCCAATATTAGTACATGTGCTGCTGAAGAGAACACTGGTGTGTGCACTTGCATGTGCCCTTGAACACCTGCTGCGCTCTCCTGCTGTGGCCTGTTCAGAACACCTGGACACCCCCTCCATCACTGGCCTGTTCAAACATCCCGACACCCCTCCATCACTGTCCTGTTCAAACATCCCGACACCCCCTCCATCACTGGCCTGTGCAGAACACCCCGACACCCCCTCCATCACTGGTCTGTGCAGAACACCCCGACACCCCCTCCATCACTGGTCTGTGCAGAACACCCCGACACCCCCTCCATCACTGGTCTGTGCAGAACATCCCGACACCCCCTCCATCACTGGCCTGCTCAGAACATCCCGACACCCCCTCCATCACTGGCCTGCTCAGAACATCCCGACATCTCCCTCAATCACTTTTCCACCTGCTCATGTTTGAGCCAGAGTCCCTCACTGATCCCAGAACTTGCTAGTTTTTCTTTTCTTGAGCTCCAGCAATTCTTGGGTCTCTGGCCCTCTACTGGATTTGGGTTGTGCATGCATGTGGCTGTGTCCAGCTGTTTATTGGGCCCTGGGGACCAAACTCCAGCAGTCTCTCTTGTCTCCTCAGGTCCTCATGCTTGCACAGGAAGTCCTCTTGCTGCTGAGCCATCTCTTCAGACTGACATTTATTGTTAATTGTTGATATTATTATTATTATTATTTTTAAGAGAGAGAGAGAGAGAAAGTAAGCACACCAGGGTCTCCAGCCACTGCAAATGAACTCCAGATGCATGCGCCTCCTTAGGCATCTGGCTTATGTGGGGCCTGGAGAATTGAACTGGGATCCTTTGGCTTTGCAGGAAAATACCTTAATCGCTAAGCCTTCTCCCCAACTCCCCAAACTTTAAAAAATTATTAGTTATTTATTTGACAGAGAAAGTGAGAGAGAGAGAGAGAGAGAGAGAGAGAGAGAGAGAGAGAGAGAGGGAAAAAGAGAGGGGGAGAGCTAGCATACCAGGGCCTCCAGCCAGTACAAAAGAACTCCAGACGCGTGCGCCTCCTTTTGCATCTGGCTAACGTGGGTCCTGGGGAGTCAAACCTGGGTCCTTTGGCTTTGCACAAAAACACCTTAACTGGTAAGCCATCCCTCCAGCCTAGGAGAAACATTTTTAACACACACAAACACATCTTAAACTAATACAAATGAGTGGATGAAATAAACATTTGCCAATTAGAGTCAGGATAGCAGCGCCCTCTGCAGGGAGAGTCATGGAGAATGCATTGCTATCAGCATCAATGGTGAGCTGACATTCTCATCTTTGCCCAGCAGAGTTTTATTGACTTATTTGCTTCAGTTTACTGCATGATCCAATGATAGCAGGGATCAGGGTATGGATCAGTAAGCAAAGGAAGCAGGTTCATGTTGAGAGGGGGATAATGCAAATTGAGCAATATTTCCTATAAAATAACTATTCAGCTCAAAGAAAAAGTGTTCAGTTTGTATTTTCAACCAAAATGGCTTTTTTTTTCTCCCTGCTACTTAGCTGTCAGATGGGGCAAGAAATGGTTAGAAGAATTCCCAGAAAAGCTGTAACTTCCCTGGTTGCATTAAGATGTGAAGTAAGGACTCTACATTATTTGAAAATCAAGTGCTAGGAAACAGGCTGAGCAGGGCATTGGACCAGTTAGCCCCAGAAGTCTGTCTGACAGTTTGCAATGACAAAGGCTCCTGCAAGAGCCGCATGCTGTGCGGTAGCCTATGGCGTGCCTCATCAGGTCCCCATGTTGAGAGTGCACAATTTCAGAGCAGAACCGAAGGCCACAATGGGCATTTCCAGTGCTGTCGCCCCTATCCTGAGGATACTGTGCCCACCACTGTGGATTTTGAGAGCAACGGAGGCTTTCTCGGCTGTGGGTGGGCACGGTTTGGATGTTAGACAGTGGGATTCTGAATGGTTATTAAACCCCCAAAGCCAGCGATTTACACGTTCTTCTTCTCTGGGTCCTGTAAAATGGGGAATGAGGGTGGAAGGAGGGCATTCAGGGAAAGGTGTGCAAGCAGGACTTATCGAAGAGAGCTAGAACAATGCTTCCCATAGAAAGGGACAAGGGGACTCAACAAGACTTGCCCTTGCGATGGCAGTGGCCTTTACAGGTTTGGGGCAAGTTTAGAGTGATGACTCATGTAGAAATTAAGTATTGACAGGAATAGATCGTGACAGGTCTATAGAAACACACCTGGAGTGGAGGTCTCTGGCTGGCAAAAAGGTCAGCAAGCATTGCTCATGCGCAGGCGAGTGCAGGAAAGGCTGAGAACACTGGGCCAAGGCAGGTGGTCGGGCTGGTGTCCTGGTGAGTTAGCGTCAGACATCCAGGCAGATCACAGCTTATTGCTCCTTGAGGGTCTGTGACCCTGACTGAAGTGCCTACAACGTAAGCTACTGGGCCCTTCTTTATCATGAGGGTTGGCTGACTGGTAGATGTTAGAAAAAGGGTGCATGGATCACCCTCTGCCCTCCCTTGCTTGGCTTTTTCTTTGGTTCAAATTGAGAACTTTATTGTACGAATTTATTGGTCATATTCCCACTGGGTTTTACTCTGATGTTCCCTCTCCCGGCCACGTTCTACGGAGGCCCTCCTCAGTGGGATTATCAGTAACCACTGTGGGGTCAGCAGTGCACCAGTTAGTCTCTGTGACGGGGCCCAGGCCTCAGAGCATACCTTCCCAGCCGGCGGCTCTTGTACTCTTGCTGTCCTCTCTGTTTCCTGAACCATGGCTGGCATGTTATAAATCTCCTTTAGTGTTGAGCTCTCAGTAGCCTGATTTTCTGCTAGGATATCTACCACCATCTCCCTACAAAAGGTTCTCTGGATAGAAGTGGGAATAACACTCATATTTAATATTCTTATTTATTTGCAAGGAGAGAGAGAGAGAGAGAGAGAAATAGAGAAGCAGCACGAATGGGCACCCATGGCATCCAGCCTCTGCAAACGAACTCCAGATGCACGAGCCACTGTGCATCTGGCTCTGAGTACTGGGGAACCAAACCAGGGTCATGAGGCTTTGCAGGTAAGTTCCTTAACTGCTCAATCATCTCTGCAGCCCAGAACTCATATTTAATGCACCTCTTCCTCTGCACGGTTTCTGGCTTGACCTTCGACCAGGTTGATTTGACCTTGGGGCAGCTTGTTCCAGCCCTGAATGTAACAGGATGCCCACTTCGTTTTACAGTTGCTCTTTCTTCACCCAGATTGCTTCAGTCCCCTCTTCTCTCCTAATTCTATACATAAAAACTGATTATTATTTTTAAAATATTTATTTATAAGCTGAGCATGGTGGCGCATGCCTTTAATCCCAGCACTTGGGAGGCAGGGGTAGGAGGATTGCCATGAGTTCAAGGCCACCCTGAGAATACAGAGTGAATTCCAGGTCAGCCTGAGCTAGAGTGAGACCCTACCTTGAAAAACAAAACAAAACAAAAATTATTTATTTGAGAAAGAGAGAGAAAGAAGCAGATGGAGAGAGAGAGAGAGACAGAAAGAGGGGATATGAATGAGCACACCAGGGCCTCTAGCCACTGCAGATGAACTCTAGATGCATTGGCCACCTTGTGCAGCTGGCTTATACAGGTACTGGGGAATTGAACCTGGGTCCTTAGGCTTCTCAGGTAGGTGTCTTCACTACTAAGCAAGCCATCTCTCCAGCCCCAAACTGATTATTTAATTTTTTTTTTTGAGATAGGGTCTTGCTCTAGCCCAGGTTGACCTAGAATTCATAGTTTCAGGGTGGCCTCGAATTCACGGTGTTCCTACCTCTGCCTCCCAAATGCTGGGATTAAAGCTGTGTGTGCCACTATTTATTTGCAAGCAGAGAGAGAGAAGGTGGGGGGGGGAGAGAGAGAAAGAGAGAGAGAGAGAGAGAGAGAGAGAAAGAGGGCCTTCAGCCACTGTAGGCAGACTCCAGATGCATGTGCCACTTTGTGCATATGGCTTTACTTAGGTACTGGGGAATTGAACCCTGGTTGTTAGACTTTGTAGGCAAGTGCTTTAACCACTGAGCCATGCCTCCAGCACAAAACTCACTTTTTTTTTTTCAAGGCAGGGTCTTACTCTAGCTCAGGCTGACCTGGAATTCATTATGTAGTCTCAGGGCAGCCTCAAACTCACAGTGATCCTCCTACCTCTGCCTCCCAAGTGCTGGGATTAAAGATATGAACTCCCCTGGCAGGCTAAAACTGATTCTTTTTAACACACATGTGTTTATGTTATGTGCAGAGGCCAGAGGAGGGGGTCAGGCGTCCCCTGTATTGCTCTTCCACCTTATTTCTGTGAGACAACGGCTCTCTCTGAACCTGGAGCTCATTGTCTTTTAATTAGACCCATGAATCCCAGCCCTTCTCCTGTTTCTGGCTGGGGTGACAGGCATCCACGGCCATATGCAGAGAGCCTCAGTCCAACTCTGAAAGTTAGGGTTTTCCTGAGAGCTTCCTGAGAGACCGTCTGGAGCACAGTGGCCAGGGAGGAAGAAAGTGCTGAGGTGGGAAGTGTGGGCACAGCCCGTAGCACGAGGAACAGTTCAGGGCGAGGGGCTCAGAAAACTACGCAATGTGGGCAGGCTGGTGGGCATGTGCAGGAGCTCACCTGTCTGTCCGTCTCGGTTTCTCTGTGTGTCTGTCTCTTTTCTCCCTCCTTTATGCTGTTCCTGCTACTGACACGCATTCGACTTGGCATCTGTGCAGCTCCTGCTCTTTCTCATCACACCTGTGGAGACCAGTATCAGCTAGGGTGATGAGAGACGCAAATGGCTACAGGCAAAGCTAGGAGAAATGAGGAAGGAAGGAGAGAATCTTAAATTACCTCCAGAAGGACAATGGTAAAGACAGTTCTTTCATGTTCAAAAAAAAAAAAACAAAAGTCAGTGGTTTTCATTCTAAAACTCTCCAGCCAGTTTCCTCCTCCCGGTTTCACTGGCTACATTCTTTCCGATGTCTTCCCGTGGCTTCAAACGCTGGGACATGCCCAGTAGCAAGCCTCTCATATGCTGCTCTTAGAGTTGTCTATGCTGGGATCCATGCCTCAGCCTCACTGGGGGTAGCTAGGAGACAGTAAATTCTGTGTGCAAAAGTCAAGGTAGGGCTGGGGACATGGGTTAGTGGTTAAGGCACTTGTCTGTGAAGCCAAGGGACCGAGGTTCACCTCTCTAGGACCCATGTAAGCCAGATACACACAGATACATGTCTGGAGTTTGTTTGCAGTGGCTGGAGGCCCTGACAAGACTATTGTCTATCTATTTTGACATTTATCTCTCTTTCTCTCTCTCTCTCTATCTCAAATAAATAAATTAATTAAAACTTAAAAAAATCAAGGTACATTCTGGAAAGGAGAAAAAAAAAGCAGACAAGTGGTCTTATAGAATACTTCAGCACTTTTCAACTACAGCAGGGTTAGGGAAAGAAACATATCAAAAATATTTTACTTAGAAAATGACAAATTCCAATAATGTTTTTTGGTACTCTGTCTCTCTTCCTCTGCCCTTCAATCTCCCTCTCTCTCTTTCCACTCATGTGTGTACATATGGGAGTTGAGGCCAGAGAACAGCCTGAACTTATTCTCAGAAATGCCATTCAACTTTCTGGAGACAGAATGGAGCTTAAAATTAGGTTAGACTCACTAGCTAGTGAGCTCCAGGCATCTTCCTGTCTCTGCCTCCCAGTGCTGAGGTGACAGGTGCATACCACCATGCCTGGCATCTACATGGGCACTGGGGGTCAAATTCAGTTTCGCACCCTCAAATGGCACTTCACCAATGGAACCATCTTCCCAGCCTCACATTGTGTTTGAGATGGGCTCTCATTTTGTAGCCAAAGCTGTCATAAGGTCACGTATATAAACCAGGCTGGCCTTGAATTCATTGTGATCTACCTGCCTTAGACTCCTGAATGCTGGGCTTACAGATGTGAGCCATTATGCCCATCTCCCTACATTTTTTTTTTCCAAAAGGAAAACATTGACAGGGATTTTGAGAAATTGGAACGGTCACTGCTGAAGGGAATCCAAAATGGTGCAGCCTCCATGGAAAGCTCACGGTTTAAAAAAAAAAAGATCAATATAAAATTCCCGTATGACCCACCAGGTCTTTTGTATGTACAACCCCAAAGAATTAAAATCAAGGATTCAAACAATGTAATGTCAATATTCATTGCAGTGTTTACAATAGACAAAAGGAAGATACGACCCAAGCATCCATCAATATATGGATGTGTAAGTAAGAAAGGGTGTGAACATGTTGTGAAGGTTTGAACGTAAAGTGCCTCCCACAGCCTCAGGGGAACCCACTTACCATAGACACCTTGCAAGTGCCCATTTTTCCTCCTGTCATTCTCACAGCATTAACTCTGCCACACCTTGTTTTATAGTTAAGAGCCCTTACGTGTCTTGCTCAAGGACACACACTGAAGAAGATATCCAGGAGCCATCACTGCCTGTTTCTCCAGAGTCTTTGGCTTTCCCTCATTGTCAGGACCCCGGGTCCTTCAAGAAGCCTTGGGTAAAAGCTGATGGTGACTTCTGGTGCTGGGAGAGGGGAGCACATGGGAACTCTGGAAGAATATTCCCCTGGTGGGGAAACTCATTCCATCAGGTGTTTCCTGGCAAGGGCCTGCACAGGTCCTGGGAGCCGCTCTTGAATCCTGAAGGTTGGTGGAGTCCGGGCTCCCTCTCTGCAGAGAACAGGTCCAGGCAGGGTCTAGGAGAAGGAGCCACAGGCAGGGTAGGCGGCAGGATCTTGGCCACACCCAGACACACCCACCTCAGCCTGCGGTGGCTCCAAGACTCTGTCATCGGTGCCCATGGTGGTGGTGGGGGCACGTCAGGCCAAGCCGGGTGAGTGGTGGGAGGACTTCTGGGAGCAGACCTGGCCTGACCTGGCGCCCATACAGCCCGCTGGCCGGCTGGCGTACGGGAAGGACCCTGCCTGTCCCTACGGCCCCTAGCTTACTCCAGCACTCCGAGAGGACACACCCCCATGTATACCCCCCCCCACACCCACCCACACCCACCCACAATAAATAAACAAATAAAATTGAGAAGCTGTAACTAAATTAAAATCGGTTCTTTGTGTATTGAATTTGTTTGCCTCTCTCCAAAAGATTTTTCCTTTTTTTTTTTTTTTAATAAGAAACATTTACTACGGGCTGGAGAAATGGCTTAGTGGTTAAGGCATTTGTCTGTAAACCCACAGGACCCACGTTCAACTCCCCAGGTCCCATGTAAGACAGCTGCATAAGGTGGCACAAGCATCTGGAGTTTGTCTGCAGCGGCTAGAGGCCCTGGTGGGCCCGTTCTCCCCTCCCCCATCTCTCTCTCTGCCTCTTTCTCACTCTGAAATAAATAAATAAATAACATATACTTTTAAAAGTTAAAAAAAGTTACTATGTATTTAGGGAAAATATTCTAGACATAAAATTAGCAGCGCATGAGCCGAGACAAAGAGAATGGAGAGGCAATAATGAATAATTTAAAGTGATTTGTAATAATTTAAATTAAGTTCAAATGCTTTTAGAGGCATTTTTCCCCTCTTCTTCTTCTTCCTTTTTTTTTTTTTCATTTTATTTGAGGTAGGGTCTCACTCTAGCCCAGGCTGACCTGGAATTCACTATGTAGTCTCAGGGTGGCCTCGGACTCATGGCAATCCTCCTACCTCTGCTCTTGAGTGCTGGGATTAAAAGCGTGTACCACTATCCCTGGCTATAGGAATTTGCTACATAGCTGAAGATGGCCTTGAACTTGGGATCTTCCTGCCTTCACCTCCTGAGTGCTAGGAATACAGCTATGTGCCACCAAGCCCAGTTTGTGTGGTCCTAGGGTTCAGACCCAGGGCTTCCTGCATGCTAGGCAAGCGCTCCAGCAACGAAGTCAGCCATATCCCGATTTCTTCAAGTATTTGTAGGTAAGTAATATGGGAGCAGGAGAGGCTGCTCAGTGGTTAAGGGCCCTTTGTATACAAGCATGAGGGCCTGAGGGAGACTGAAACTGTCCTGTGACTTTCTAGAGCCTAGGTAAATAGCTAAGTGTGGATGTCGGCATCGGCCTGTAACCTCAGTCCCTCAAAGGGAAGCAGAGACTGGGGAATTGCCTGGGCTTTGGAAAAGCAGCAAGCTCTGGTGTCTCTAAGAGACTCGGCTTGAACAAGAACAGACAGGGGGAAGAGCGGTGGAGTGGGCCACAGACGTTCTGCTCCGGGCACAGGCTAGTACATGGGGCACTGCTTATGTGCCCCCCCCCCACAGCACATACACACAAGCAAATAGAGAACAGGCAGTGAGAGCGTGCTCATCTCTAACTGGAACTGAGCAGCAGGAGGAGCGCCCCTTCCTCCCTGCGCGTGAAGTGCTCAAAATGCCAAGATGCGCAGGGCAGAACAGACGCGGGACAGTCCCAGCGCTCCCGAGACAGGGCGTGAGCACCGGGAGCCCAGGAACGTGACTTCCAAACTGCGTTCCCAGACAAGAGCCGGAAGTAGGCAGGAGAAAGGCGGGCACCAGAAGAGGCCGGGCTTAGAGCAGCAGAGAGGAAGGAGAGGTGCTGCATGCCTTGGCTTTTGGGGGTGTACTGAGGCTCAGTCGTGAACACGCTGTGCTATCAGGAGGCCAGGAAACCTGTAGGAGGAGGGAACTCATGAGAGAAAATTGGGCAACAGGGTGGTGGTGGAGCGAGGGACCTTGCAGAGGTCTGTGGGATCCTGCCCCTCCCTATCTTTCATTTGCTTTGTAGCTGTGAGGGCGCATGCTCCCCCTGGCATGCGTTCCCACTACGATTCCTGACCCACTGTGGGCCCGAAGGCAACAAGCCAAGTGAATGCAGCTGAAGCCTCTAAAACTGTGAGCCAAAACAAAACTCTCCTCTTTAGAAGCTGGTTATTTCCGATGCTTTGTCACAGCGACAGAAACCTGGATAACACAATGTGCATCATGAAAATGGTACAAGGCATTGAAATGGGAGTGAGGGGTCAGGGCAAGGCCATCCCTGGCATATTTGAAGCACAAGTGTCCCACTTTCAAGATGCTCAAGTGAGAACTTGTTTCTGCTTTTTATTTGTTTCTTTTTGTTGCATGACCACCCTCTACCCATCCCACTATGACGCCACAGGTACCTGCAGCCAAGCCACTCTCCCTTTCTCTCAGAAGGCTTAGAGGAGAGACGTGGGGAAGTCCCCCACCCCCTTTTTTGAATAGTAATGCTGTTTTTTTTTTCACAGGGTACAGAGTTGCAAAGGTACTAAGAAATACATGGTAAAAAATGAGTACCCTTCCTGTCTGTCCCCAGAAATTAAATATAGAAGCCTGACATAGAAGCCCCTGTGTCAGGCTGGAGAGATGGCTTAGTGGTTAAATGTTTGCCTGCTAAGCCAAAGGACCCAGGTTCAATTCCCCAGGACCTACGTAAGCCAGATGCACAAGGGGCACATGTGTCTGGAGTTTGTTTGCAGTGGCTACAGGCCCTGGAGTGCCCATTCTCTCTGTCTGTCTGTCTCTCTCTGCTTGCAAATAAATAAATAAAAAACTGAAAAAGAAGCCCTGTGTCCATCTTTGTCTAGGAATGCATGTGAGTACTCATGTGTGGCTGACTTTACATGCAGTCATGTGTTTAAAACATAATCAATGTTTGAAATGTCCGCATTCTTCTTGCTGCCTGCTGAGTATTCTATTGGGTGACACAGCCTGTTACATTCACTGAAGAGAATGTTTTTAATGTCAGTAGTGCCTAGCACTCAGCATTTAATATTCCTAACAGCTAAGGAAGTGTAGCCGTCCCAACCTGAGACGAGAACAACAAAGTGTGGAGGGAACAGGGAAAACCCACGGCTCGGGAAGGATAGGGTCAGATGTGAAACAGGATTCAGTCATTTCTGTTGCTACAACAGACTGTTGAGGATGGTACTTTATAATGAATTGTTTAGGGGCTGGAAATATTTTATAATGAATAATTCTAGGGGTTGGAAAACCCAAGAGCATGGGGTTTTTTTTGTTTGTTTGTTTGTTTTGTTTTTTAAGGGAGGGTTTCACTGTAGCCCAGGCTGACCTGGAATTCACGATGTAGTCTCAGGGTGGCTGCAAACTCACGGTGATCCTCCTACCTCTGCCTCCCGAGTGCTTGGATTAAAGACATGCACCACCATGGTCAGCCTAGTATCTTTAAGAAAAAAAACTATTTATTGACAACTTCCCTAAATACAGACAACAAGCTATAATAGTTCTCTCCCACCACCCTTATTTCCTCATCCCACATCCACCCTCCAATGAATCCCTTCATCTTTTCAATTAATCTTTCTTCAACTTTGATGTCATCAGTGTTTCCTCCTGTTATGATGGTCTTGTGTAGTAGCATCAGCCACTGTGAAGTCATGGATATCAAGGCTGCTCTGTGTCTGGAAGACAGTATTGTAAGTACACCTCCCCTCCTCTGGCTCTTACATTCTTTCCATCACCTCTTCTGCAATGGACCCTGAGCCTGGGAGGGTGTGATAGAGATGTCTCACTTAGTACCGAACACTCCACTGCCATTTCTCTGCACTGTGGAGAGTTTTGAATCACTTCAGTGGTCACTGCCATCTGAAAAGAGAAGCTCCTCTAACCAAAAGTAGCATTAATGTATGGGCATAAACATAAGTGATTAGAAGGGCATTTTGGTGGGCATAATGTGTCCAGTTAGCCAGACAACAGAAGTGGTTGCTCCCTTAGGGCATGTGACCTCCCCAGCCCTAGGCTTTGACTTGGTTTTCAGCACTAGGCATGCATTCTCTCCTGCGGAGAAGCCTCCACTTCAAGCAGGGAGCAGCTGGTTTCCCCCATAGCAGACACACCGCTATTGCTCCTGTTGGCCCATTTGACCTGGCTGGCCAGCCGTAGGCTTGCAGGGTCTGCTGCTGTTGAGCACCATGGATGACCTCTCTCCCAAAAGGCTGCATGCTTCATGCTGCGCAGCTCTCTCCAGCATCCTGACAGCTGGGCAACAGGGAGGAAGCTCCCAGCTCAGCTCCAGCGTGATTCCTCAGTGACCTGCAGGTGTTGGCACCTTGGGGCATTCTGACAGGGTGGAGGGCATCACATGATGAGACAGAATGACGTGCCAGCAGGGTTCTCGCTTCCTCTTCTTACAAAATCTCTAATGCCATTCTAGGGGCTCCACCCTCCTGCCCTCATCTGACCCTAGCCTTCCAAAGGCTCCATCTCCAGATACCACTGGCATGTGAGTGGAGGTGAGGTTTCTGCTTCATGCGCTTTCTCTCAGGAGACTCATTCCCATCACAGCAAAGCCCGACCAAACAATCAGGGTTAACCGTGGCAATCACACTAGAACTCCACATCACCGGCTCAAACTCAGCCTTCTGTCTGACCTCGAAGACACCAGGACTTGGGCCAGGGGAGATGGCTCAGTGGATAACGTGCTCGGCTCGCAGGTTTGAATACCCGAGCTCTAATCCACAGAATGCTTGGAAAAGCTGGATGCTGTGGCAGTCATGTCATCTACAGCCCAAACACGCCTGTGGTCAGAATGGAGGCAGAGATAGGAAGATCTGGAAGCTCACAGATCGCAGTAATGAGTGAGCAATAATGAGAACCCTCCTCAAACGAGGTGGAAAGTGGGGATCTACACCCAAAGTTGTCCTCTGATGTCCACATGCACACTGTGGCACATGTGTGCCTGCACTTACACACTTAAGTGCGTGTGCCTGCGTGTGCACACATACACACACACACACACACACACACACACACACACACAGCCAGGGTCAGAGAGCCTACAATAGCCAAATTTTCCAAAGAAGCCAGATGCGATCAATATGACAGTTCTCTCAGCACCTCAGCCCTTACATAGAAATGTTACTTACCCTGAAGCAACCTGATGCCAGTCACATACTGCCGTCTTCTAGGACCCACTTGAAGGCAGGACCTTGTGCATGCTAGGCAATTGTTCTGCCAGTAAGCTCTACAGCCAGCTTCCACTTTTTTACTTTTTCTTTTGAGGTGGGATATTACTAAGTTGCCCAGGCTGGCCTTGAACTTGCAACCATTCCGCTTCAGCTCTGAAAGTAGCTGGGATGACGAGCGTGCATCATGAGGCCAGCCCGAGTTCCCATCAGTGGCGTACCCGAGGAGCAGTCCCCGAACTCCTCCAACTGCACTGAGGGTGACACCGTGTCCTTGGTGGCCATCCATCCCTGAGTCTCTCCAGCTCCCAGAACCCACTGCTCCATTTGGCTAGCGCTAAGTCACTCCCAGAAAGGGCGCTCAGCGTGTTCTCAGGAGCCAGCAGCCCTTCTTCTGAGGGTGAGAGACCCTCTGTACGTAGAATTTCCATACCAGATCCAGCGGGGGTCACATACTTCACGACCTCCTCGCTCTGCACAGGCACTGCCACTGTGCCCTGCCAGTAGCATAGGAAACAAAGTTGGATCTGATGGCAGGAAGTCAGTGTAGTTAACATCGTTGGAATTAGAACTTTCCCCAGCTATACTTAGGTAAAATTGACAAAAAAAAAAAAAAGACAAGAAAAGGAAAACAGGCCTGTGCATGTTTATGTTTCTCACTGTGCTGAGTTGCAACCCTACAATGATGACCACAGTCGAGATGACAGCACACCCACCACCTCACAACCTACCCCTTAGCATGTTTCTAGAACCTACAGCACCCCTGTTGGCTTCTGTCACCACACCGTTCCTCAGAGCTCCAACATTACTCATCTTCCCTCTGCAAGTTTGCATCCTTTGACCAGCATCTTCCCTGTCCCCCTCAACCCTGCACCCCTGTGGAATAGAGTAAGCTTTAAGTCCAATGCCAATTTTAATCCTCACAGCGTCCCTAAGGTAGGGACTCTGCTTCCAAGGTGAGGCGACGGCAGCAGAGACATTGCGCGCTTCGCTCCAGGTCCCATGGTCAGAACTGGAGTTTGTCAGGCAGACAGCCTGCCTCTAGCCCAGGCTCCGAACACCACTGAGTAAGCTAAATTGGACAAACGGAGGGGAAGGAAGCGAGCCATTCTTTAGTACCTCGCAGCTGCACCGGGGAGAAAAGACTCCCTGGATTCAGCAGAAGCTTCTGGACTGGGTCTCAGAGTGGACTGTTAAATGCCCTCTGGAGCTCAGAGTTGGGGTGCAGAGGGTGCTGAGACACGAGACCAGGTCCCCAAGGTGAAGTCTAGAAGGACTGACTGGAGATCTCAATCCAGGTCTGCATCGCAGCATGCTCCTGAAGGGATGCTGGTGCTGGAAACTGCTCCGAGAGGCCGCCGCACAGCGCGGGCTCCCTTGAACCCCTGCAGAGAGCCAACTTCTCCTCGGTGACTGATCGCATGGCTTCCCTTTCTGCACTTGTGCTGACAGGATTGTGGAACCGGGCAAGTGACCCCCAAGGTCGGTCCATTGGATCCAACTCTTTCCTCTCTCACCAGCAGGGCACAGTGGCACTGCCCATGGGTTTAGGACACACCTTATCCTCTTCGTGCAGTTCACATCCTGGGAGGGGAGGGAGTGATCTCTGAGCCTTTTGTCCCCATCTGTGCCATGGACCACTGACGGGTGGTTGTCCCGACCCGCGGGACCTCGTTATTCGTGGGGGCGAGGAGGACCCTGACCTGAAATAAGATGGGCGAGAGAGAGGAAGAGACTCAAGCAAATGTACACTTGTCAAGAGTCCAATTTTATTGAGCCACAGTGGCCTTTTTAAGGGTTAGGGTCTTGGGTGGGGGGGGGCTGGAGGAGGCAGGTGGTGGAAAGTTACAGAATCTTCTTGGCCTTTGGCCTAGGACAGTTTGCAGTTATTCCAAGAATTCACGGTATAGTTCTCACATCTCTGCAGTCACCAGGCAGGATGTTAATTAGTTAGGTGTGGCGGGGTGAGGGGATGGAATCAGTTAGGTATGGCAGGGTGGGGGGATGAGGAAAGGTCGGAAGTTGCTCAGGGCAGAAGTTATCTCAGGGCAGAGGTTATTTCAGGGCAAAGATCTGTTCAGGGCTCATCTCCTCGTCTCCAACAGGTGGTGTACCTGTGCCATGTCTTGCGACAGGCGCTGTATACCTGACCCAGGTGCCTCGGCCATCAGGAGGCCCAGAGGTCCGGCAGGGGCTCGTGCACATTTCATCTCTGCAGACTGTGCGGCCAGTGCCCGGGACGACCCATGGGACCTGCGCACAGACACAGCCTGTTCACCCGAACAGTGTCTTCACTGAAGAACAGACTGCTGTAGTACACACACATCCACTAGGTCACTTCCTGCGGAAGAAAAGGGATTCACAGAGGTGCAAATACACATTGTTCAGAAGCCCCCCGATGCTGCCTTGGTTTCCTGCTGCCCACGGAAGCCCCCTGGTGACTGGCCTTCATTCAGTCTTTTCGTAGTGTGTGAGTGCCACTGCCATGCATGAGCAGGAGTGATTCATACACGCGCACCGTTCCCTTTTGTGAAGGCCTCTCACAGAGACGCACAGTCACCGAGCTAGACAGTCTCACGCAGGCTAAACCGAGAGATTTCCCCCTGCACACCCGTTGCTAAGAGCAACAGTCTGGGCCTGGCTCCCAGCCACAGAGACTCTACAGCCATGCCTGGGGCGGCGCGCTCTGCGGCTTAGGTTTGTCCACTTGGAGAGCTTGGGGTCATTTCACGTCGGGGTGTGTTGAGCATGGAGGCAGGCGTGGCAGGACAACCCCGGGGGGCTGCCACATCATTTGCCCAGAAATCCAAGGGCCCTCTCAGGACTTGGCCTAGTGTTTGCAGGCAAGCTCTTGCTCTGTAGACCACCCTAGGAGGGTGACAAGGCTCAGATCCCCACCTGTTGCAGTCCGGTTCACATTGCTGGTAGAAATCACCCAACCCAGAGCAGCTTCTGGGAAAAAGAGATTTATTTTGGCTTATAGGCTCGAGGGGAAGCTCCACGATGGCAGGGGGAAACAATGGCATGAGCAGAGGGTGGACATCACCCCCTGGCCAACATAAGGTGGACCACAGCAACAGGAGGGTGTGCCATACACTGGCAAGGGGAAACTGGCTATAAAGTCCATAAGCCCGCCCCCAACAATACACTCCCTCCAGGAGGCATTAATTCCCAAATATCCATCAGCTGGGAACCTAGCATTCAGAACACCTAAGTTTATGGGGGACACCTGACTCAAACCACCACACCATCCCACAGGGACCGGCTTGGCACGTGGTATGTGTGATGAGAATCCTTGGCTCGTTCTCAGTGGGGATTTTCACAGGCCCTACCCCTCCCAAAGCGCCTCGATCCTGCCTTAGCTTCCAGAACAAAGGCGTGTGTGGAGGCCACGGCGCATGGACACCCCTGGCTACACCAGCCCCCTCACAGGAGGACCTCACACATGCTTTCTGTCAGACAGGAAGTGACTTCTCCTGGATCCCACCTTGCAGCATGAGCCCACACATGTGGCCAGGGTGGGGCACGGAGTTGGGGCTCTGCCAGGGCAGCTGACGCAGGCTGTGGGGCGGTGTCTGCACCTGCATGGGTGAGGTGAGTGTAGCCGGGAAGACTGACTGTGGCCGTACGCCTGGGACGCAGGAGACTGACTTTTCTTCCATCCAACTACAGCTGGTATCATTTTGGACGGCAGAGAAAAGGGACCAGACCCAGCGGTGGCATCCACGCCCCTCATTCTGCAACATCCTTTAGCCCCGTCCTATTAGACAGGCACGGTAAGGTCTTTTGCACCCGGACTAGTGTGCTCTTCTGAGGTTCCGGGGTACCCCCCCCCCACTGCACCCTACTCAGAGCACTCAGCCTTCTGGCCCGGGGCCTGGAGGTAAAACGCTGGTGGCCTAGCAGGAGTGCGACGTGGGCATCTTTGCCATGTTTTATGGCCCCTTCTTTCCTCCTGCCCCCATCTCTCTCCTGTGCATCCCCCCCCCCATGCACCAGTTGCATACAAAAAGCCCATTCTGGCCTCTCTCTTTGAGACCAGTGTCACCCTGGCGACTGGAGCCTTTCAGCCTGAGCCGGCTTCTCAGCCCCGCCCCCAGGCCGCTGGCTCTCTGTCCTTAGCCCCAGCTCTGGCGCCCCTCCTGTGAGCTGAAGTCCGCTTGTCTGCCGGGCGCCGTGGGGGTGGGGGGAAGCTGGCAGCACTAGGTTGGTTTCCTTGCATCTGATGCCCTGGACCATCCTTCTGAGCAGCCACCTTCCCCTGCCCACCACCGTATGTCAGCTCCTCCATTTAGTCCTCCAAGCTGCCCGGAGGACCCTCCCCACAAAGTCCCAACACCTTCTTCAAGCCCAGCGTCACTGGCTCTTCAGGTCGCAGCTTGAACCTGTGCCAGGTGCTTGGTGGCTGATGAGTTCTTCACCACTCGCAGAACATCAGGCTTCTCAGCAGCAAGCTTGGGATGAGGGCTGGGAGGCAGAGTGTGGCCTTGACAAGGACAAGAGAAGTCTTCCAGCTCGCCTGCCCGCTGGGAGTGTGAGAGGAGGAAGAGAATAGGAGAGGGGATCCCGAGCTTCCAGCCTGGAGCAGACCCCATCTTTTCACTTCTGACTGGTCCTGGGTGTTGTGCCCAGTGACCCAAAGGGGCATGCCACCCCTAGCTTGGGCCCCAGAAAGCCTTTGATCAGCTCTGGCCCACCCTCAGTGTGGCCTGGCTCTGTGGAAGCCCCTCCTCTATGATCCTGACCCCTTCTCCGGGAGGGACGTTATAGGCAGGACCAGTGTGATGGCAGCCGGTAGTGGGACTCCCTGGGGTGCCCCTCTGCTTCCAGATGCAGATCTCCAACTGTAAAGATGAAAAGAAGGTCCCTGTTGTTCCCAAATAAAGACTGACTGCTGGCGCTTTCTTCCTTTTCATTCCTTTTTTTTCTTTCCCTTTGTGGTAAGCAATCCATGGTGTTGGTCAGAATGTGTGGATGCCAATCTTTGCCCTGCATGAAACAGCTCTGAGTCATGACCTCAGAAAGCCACCCAGAGACTCTTTGGAACCTTTCTCAGGCAGAGGGGCAGAGGTGGGAGAGGTGCTTGCCCTAAAACTGACCTGGTTAGGTAGCTGAATATTTCATCCCTTAGACTGACAGTGTCCCAGGGTCACCCTCATTGCAGGGCCCCTACCCTGGGGACAGGGGACAAGGCCTTGTCCTCTACCTTTGGAACTGTGCACTGGCCCTTGAGACAGTATGGCATCACTCCTGCTGTGGCCCAGGGACCAAGGACCCTGTCTGTGTGGGACACGACACATTCTTTTTTCTTTCTTTAAATAGAACAGGGATCCTTACTGCTGCTTTTTAATTTTTTTTATTATTGACAACTTCCATAACCATAGACCATAAACGATAATAATTTCCTCTCCCCTCACTTTCCCCGTCATACCTCCACTCTCCGTCATGCCCCTTCCTCCTCTTAATCAGTCGCTTAGTTTGATGTCACCATCCTTTCCTCCTGTTATACTGGTCTTGCGTAGGTAGTGCCAAGCACTGCAAGGTCATGGGTATCCAGGTCATTTTGTGCATGACACGTCCTTTTAAGGACTGAACACGCAACTCCACACCTGGGAAGAAGCATGGCTTCTGCTGTCTAAAACATGACCTGTCCAGGAGGGACACATCAAGGTTCCTCAGAAGCCAGACCTTGATGGGCCCATGGCTTCTGGTGTCCGATGTCTAGGGTGTCGCTCCAGGCCCGGGCTCTTCTGCGTGTCACTCTGTGTGCCTTTAGGTCCCTTCTGTGTGGTGTGTCCTCAGCAGACATCAGTAGGGGTGAAAGGTGACAGGTTCTCCAGTGGCCCTTAGTGGGGTTTCCATAGGCTGCTCCTCTTGGTTCTGTAGCTTTCAGGGGCCAGGCAGCCCAGGGTCTGCAGGAGGACACTGGATACACTCCACATTTTCTTCCTCATCCCAGAGACAGTCTCTCTTCCTCCCACTGGTCTCATTACAGCCCTCCACAGACCTTCTATCGCTGCACCCTGCTTGGCTACCCAGCGACCTGGCCGCTCCCTGCAACTGTTGACTATCCCATCTGGATTTGCTCTGGGTTCCTGGGACCCCCCCCACCTCCCCCACACACATGGTGCCTCTGAAGCTCTTTTAAAACCCAGTTTTCCAATGTCCATGACATGTCTCACCATTTGTGACAGCAGTTTAGAGAGGCTAGCCTCTTTATCACAGAAACTGAAGGCTCATGCCCTGACTTACCTGGCTGCCTGAAGCTCCAACAAAAGATGTGGACAGCCCTGGATTTTATATCTTAGGAGCCAGTCAAGGCCCAAGGAGCTTAGGGTTCACTGATGGAGGGCGTGGGAGGCCAGAGTCCAGGAGCGCAGCCCCAGGGAAAGGCCCTGGTCTCACCTCCCCCAGGAGCAGCTCTCTGCTGGAATCCTGGCTCCGGCGCTGCACCAGCTCCTCTGATCCTGCTTGTCCTGAGCCAGCATCCTTCCGCCTGACTGTGGATGTGACCTGTCGCATATTTTCCTAAAGCAGACCTCTCTGGCCAGGCCAGCCAGTAGAGTTTCTGGGCATTGTGACTCAGATCCTGGCTGGTGGCACAGGATCACAGGGAGGTGTGGGAGTGTGACCAGGGCTCCCTGGCCCTGCCTTTCTGCCCCTGGCTTTTCTGCCGCTTGGCGTCTGCTGGGATGATCCCTCTCTGGCCATCCTCCATCTGCTGAACGCTTAATTACAGCATGTAACAGACATGAAGTTAGACTCATATTTAAATGTGCTGGGCTCAGATGACCACAAACCCTATTGTAGATACCCTTCAAGAAAGACCATAGCCCTATCTTTTATTTGTTTATTTATTTATTGGTTTTTGGAGGTAAGGTATCTTCTAGCCCAGGCTAATCTAGAATTCACTATATAGTGTCAGGGTGGCCTTGAACTCATGATGATCCTCATACCTCTGCCTCTCAAATGTTAGGATTCAAGGCATGTGCTACCATGCCCTGCTTATTTTATTTTATTTTTTTCAGAGAGAGGGAGAGAGAGAAATAATTGGCATGCCAACGACTCTAGCCTTCACAACTGAGCTCCAGCCACATGCGCCACCTTCTGGGCGTGTGTCACCCTGTGTGTCTGGCTTCTGGGCATGTGTCACCCTGTGTGTCTGGCTTTCTTGGATTTTGGGGAGTTGTACCTGGATCCTTAGGCTTCACAGACAAGTGCCTTAACTGCGAAGTCATCTCTCTAACCCTATTTTTATTTTGCTTATTTATTTGAGGGGGGGGGGGAGAAAGAGAGAGTGGCCCACCAGGGCCTCTACCACTGCAAATGAACTCCAGACATATGCGCCACTTTGTGCATCTGGCTTACGTGTGTATTGGGGAATCAAACCTGGGTCCTTCGGCTTTGCAGGCAAGCACCTTAATTGCTAAGCCACCTCTTCCACCCCCTATTTTTATTTTTTTTTTTAAATGAAAAACAAGACATCACCATGCAGTCAGGTCCAGGTCCGTCTAAAATCCTGTTGTCCAGAAGGAAAAAGGAAACATAAAGCTATGGTTCACTAAGTTCCTCTTGAGTATCTGATGTCAGCCCATGCAGGAATGCCGAGAGGCTAGGTCATAGCAAGTATCCTTGGGACCCAGTAGGGACTTGGTAAATAGAACCATCTGGATAATCAGCCTACCCGTGGGGTCTGCCCCTCAGCTGCAATGATTTCCCAGACAGGCCCCCAGGACCAGCTCTCCAAGTGGGGTCTCAGTACTAGCAGCATCCGGGTCACTGGCAACTTACTTATTGGCACCCCTGCAAACCAGCTGTGTGCACGCTCTGGATGGCTCGTTAAGCCCTGATATGTGCTCCAGACGGTTCTGAGGATACTTGAGTCTGAAAAGCTGGGGCTCAGGGCCAGTCCACTGGTCAGAGGGAGAAGTTCCTGCCCCTCCATAACAGAGGGTCTGGTGGTGATGGCAGTGTGCATTTCCAGCAGACCACTTCTGCAAGAGCTTACCATGAAGACGTCAGAATTCAGGTTGGTTGGGAACCTGGGAAGCTTAGTGGGTGTTGTGCAACCATTTTCCCCAGACTGAAGCTTTTTCTCAGCAGGAAAGAGGAGGCTTAGGAAACTCACAACAAACAAACAAACAAACAACCTCCCAAGACTGAGGAGTTACATAAACAGTTGTTGGGGCAGAGGAGGGGACTTCTATGGTGGACCTGTGTGTCAGGTTTCAAGGATGACTAGGAAGCGCTGCAGACTTCATGCCAGGGTGGGCTTTTCAGGGCCGTAGCTGTTCATCTTCTGTCTCCTGTAAGTAACCCCATAAGCTCTGATCCTCCAAGCTGGGCTTCAGGCTTTGGTCTCTGGTTGGCCTCTGTCTGAGGTGAACAGAAAGAGACTCCGTAGGGACGCAGGTTCCTCTCCCACGTTAAGGATCAAGTTTGCACGTGGAAAGTGCGGCCCGAGCCGGGAGTCCAGATCGGAGCGCCCCCTTTTCTCCTGCTGCCACAAAACTCAGAGATGCACGATCGTGAGCCCTGGGTGGCACAGGGGGTGGTGGGTGCAGCACTTCCACGTGCTCTCTTCCCGGTGATCCCCGGGCTCAGAGAGCACACCCAGCTCTAGGCATTTGCCCCCTGGGATCCCACCCTGGTCTGGCTGCTCTGGGAAGCAGAGCAGAAGTAGGGGTCGTTTGGGAAGGTGGACAACGACTCTCTACCGGCACCCCTGGGTCTGTGCTGATGACCAGGCACAGCAGAGAGGCCAGGCCTTGGGTGAGGTGCAGGCTTGGGCAGAGGTGCCCAAAGATCAACTGCCCCCAAGCCCCCATGGGACTTCTGATCCCATCCTGCACACAAGCTCTTGGCACTTTGTCTTTCTTGCATAAAGCTGGAACAATGCTATTGCACATCCCCATTGGTACAAAGGTGGGTTCAGCTTAAGTCATCCTCATTGCCATCACGCTCAAGAGGCTTTTCCTTTGATACTAAAATAAGTTCACATTTATATACTTATTTGCAAGTAGAGATAGGGAGAGGAAGAGAGAGAGAGAGAGAGACAGAAAGAGAGTGAGTGATTGAGTATGGTGTACCAGGGGCCTCTTGCCATTACAAAGAAATTTGATACACATGCCTCTTTTGCATCTGCCTTTATGTAGGTAAGGCGGAGAATTGAACCCCTGGCTGGCAACCTTTGCAAGCAAGCAACTATTTTTGTAAGATTTATTTTTATTTATGAGGGGGGAGAGGGAGAGAAAATGGGTACACCAGGGCCTCCAGCTACTGAAAATGAACTCCAAATGCATGTGCCACCTTGTGCATCTGTCTTACGTGGGACCTGGAGAATCAAAACCTGAATCCTTAGGCTTCACAGGCAAGTGTCTTAACCGCCAAGCCATCTCTCCAGCCCCAAGCGCCTTTTATATTAAAAAAATTAAAAATTTATGTATCATAAATACAACGGCAGTAGGCATCCTGTGCCCTGGGAAGGCCTCACCTGTTTCAACTTCACAAAAACAAAAACAAAAACAGAAAAAAAAACAGGGCAAGGCCCCCTTTTGTCCTTTTGAAGAAAGTTCTCTCTCCTTCACTCAAATTCTGCCCGTGTGCCAGAGCATTCCGGGAAGGGCAGGAATTTAGGTCACAGGGATTTGAGTCCACCATGACCCCACACTAGCTGTGAGCGTTTACAGCGCTGCAAAACCTCTCCAGGCCTCCAATTCCTCTTCTGGTCACTGAAAAGGCTCGGCAAACTTAGCTCAGAAAGTTCTGGAAACTTGACAAAGGACTCAGGCAGAGAGGGAGGTCGCCCCTCCCACCAGAAGGCCTGCAGCCTACTGAGTCACCGGGCTGGGTGCCGGGTAGGCCGAGGGGACCCCGGGGTGGAGACTGCAGCTTGCGTGTGGGTCCCCAGCGGACGTGAGGTGCGGGGTCGCTCGCCCTTTCGGAAATCGCGGATGGGCACCCGTGGGCTCGAGCTCTGCCCGGCCCCGGCCCCGGCAGCCGCGCTGTGTGTGCGCGGGCAGGTCCCGCAGAACGCCGGGGACTGGACGCGTCTCCGAGGCCTCGCACGTGCGGAGCCGGGGAGCGGGAGGCGGCGCCCGGCGGCCAGGGGCGGACCCTGGGCGGGGCGCGGGGCGCGGGGCGCGGGGCGCGGGGCGCGGGGCTCGGCTGTGCCGCGGAGCTGCCCGAGGGCTCGGCGCCCCGGCGGCACCATGCTCGGCGTCGTGCACTTCCTCCGGAGCTTCTTCAAGGTAAGGGTGGCCGGCGCCGGGGACCCCGGGCCCGCGGGTGACCTCTCTGCTCGGGCGGAGGCGGAGCTGCGTCCCCAAGCCGCTGCGTCCCCGGGCGGTGCGCCCTCGCCGTCTGCGGGCCCGGGGCGCCTCCGGGGAGGCGGACTGGACTTGTCGCCGTCCTCTCGGTCGGTGGCCGTTCCAGGAAGGCGGCTGGGTCCTGCCAGGACTCCCCAGGAAGTGCTGGCTGTGGTTACTGCTACCTGGGCTGACGGTACCACCGGCACAAGCTGGGCTGGGACGCCTTCGTAGGGAACCATGGCTAAGCCGCGGCCCGGACACGGGAACCCAGGAACGGAATCCCTGAGCGTCCACTGCCCGCACAGCGACCGCGGGGTGGACATGGGACGGCGGGGCACCGGCACGGCCATAGCTGGCTACAGGTAGCCAAGGGCCACCCCTGCCCGCGAGCAGTGTGGGAGGCTGAGGATGGGCTCCGATGGCAGGACCCTGGCGTGAAGGGGCCAGAAAGCCTCGGCAGGAGGTCCGGAGGTGGGTGAGGCTGTGTCCTGGGTGGTGGGAGAACCTGTCTTGGCCGTGTGGTCATGTTCTAGAGAGGCAGACCCGAGGGCGGGGCACAGTTCCTGGGCCCACAGAGTTCTGGAGAGAGCAGCTTAAGAAGCCAGGTGACCCCGGGGCAGGACCTGCTGGGGCCCTGCCACCGGGTCATCATGGGCGGGCAGTCTGGCCATCAGCTGTCCTCAAGACACCTGTGTGTAGACAGCCATCAGGAGGGGACAGGGCAAGGTGGCCTTCCAGGAGCCGACACTGGGTGTGCAGGGCGTGGGCAGCTGTCCTCCTAGCACGGGTTCTGTTGTAAGACGCTCTTGCTAAGACACCCTTGCATTTCTGACTCCGTCCCTGACCACACAATCTTGGAGCAATCTCTTCCTTACCCACTTTGGTTTTTATTGTCCCGTTTGAGAGACGCGGGTAAACCTTTCTACCCACTTCAGGTGAAGATCTTATTACGTTACATTTGCATGTTTTTCTTTTATAAGCTAAAGGTCTTAAAAAAAAACAAAAACTAAAGGACTCAGGAGACAGAGGTAGGAGGATCACTGTGAGTTCGAGACCACCCTGAGACTACATAGTGAATTCCATGTCAGCCTGGACTAGAGTGAGACCCTACCAAGAAAAAACAAAACAAAACAAAGACCTTTTAATTTCATTATTTATTTATTTATTTATTTATTTATTTATTTATTTATTTGAGAGAGGGGGAGGGAGGGGCAGATAGAGAATGAGTGTGCCAGGACCTTCAGCCACTGCCAGTGAACTCCAGATGCATGTGCCAGTTTGTGCACCTGGCTCTGTGCGTTCTGGGGAACTGAGCCCAGTGTCAGAAGGCTTTGCCCTCACGCACTCTAACCACTGAGCCATCTCCCAGCCCAAGTCCAAGGACTTTTCGTGAGCTCAGGGGCTTTGGTTCTTCCTCTTCTGCTGCATTAGTGGTACCAGGTCACCTCAGTGACAAGATAGCCAGGCCGACTCTCAAATGGCCTTGGCAGCCTCAGCTCCTGGACCAAGCAGCATGTGTCCAGGGGCGGTGAGAGGGCGTACTGGTCACGCCCAGGTAGCCACCTCGCCTTCCTGCTGACTGGGCCTGGGAACTGGGCCTTTGGGAAAGTGTTCCCGGGGACAGGGAGTGCCCCTAGGCCACTCCATGCACACCGAGGGCTGGATGGCATATGCCTCTTAGAGGACCTCCTGCGGGCGGGGGCTGGTGCCACGCAGCCCCCTTCTTGCTGTGTAGGCAGAGCCGCATGTCAATGTCAATGTCAGTGCAGGTCACACTTGTGCTTCCAGAGAGGTGAAGGGAGCTCCTGGCTCTAGTGGGCCTCCTGGCCTCTGTTTTGTAAGGACCCCGTGTCATGGCCATCACCTACTGGGTCCCAGAGTGCCCCCTTCATCCCAGGGACCTCAGTGTCCCCAGTCAGACGGCCAGCAGAGCCACAGCCAATCTCTACCAAGTTCCGGGATGAACAATGTCTCACGTGCCGGAGCCCATATGAGATGTCTAAGATTGCGCAGACCCCCCACAGCTCCCGCCTGTGCTGGGGGCACATGAGGCTCTGTGATCATGAGGTATGACCGTCACGGGGCAGGGCTCCTCCTGGTTCAGGTGGGCCAGACAGAGAGCCTTCCCTTGCACTGGATTTCTCACAGTTCAAAGACAGTGGCCCGCGGAGGCATCTGCAGGAGCAGCACACTCAGGATGCATATACGCTGCCTCAGAAACAGTTCCTGGGCTGGAGAGATGGCCCAGTGGTTAGGTGTGCTTAGTGTGCAAGCCTGGGGCTCTGAGGAGGCTCCCAGCCGCCCAAGTTCAAATCTCCAGGTCACACACACAGCAGCTGGGCACGGCCACGCGTGCCTGTAACCCCGGTCTCCCAGGGGAGTGCAGCCCTGTAAACTCTGGAATCTGAGAGACTCCAAACAAGACCAAGTGGAAGAGCAATGGAGTGGGATGCCCCACGTTCCACTCTGGCCACTGCAAGCCAGTGTATGTGGCACCATGAGGACACATACATGTACATGTACACGCACCACACACACAAGCAAAAAAAAAAAAAGGTAGCCCAAGCCACTGTGAGCGTGTATAGGGGCCATGGCCCTGTGTCGTTATTTTCAAGGGGATATGCCAAAGTGTTAGACAACGGGGCATTCCTGATGTCTGTCTGGAGCTGTCATTGAAGTGGTAGATTCCACTTTTTGTTGAATTTGTTCCATGTCTGCATCTGCATCCAGACATGTAGAGTATCTGGCTACTCACTCCCCGCCAGGTCCTCCCAGCACGGTGCAGGAGACCGCAGGAGGCTGTCGGGAATGGAAAGGGCAGATCTCTGCTGGCTGGGTGACGGCAGTCAGTGAGCTGAGGCCGGCAGAGAGGGTTTGTTATGATTGTGTCCTGAGGCGAGCACCCTTCTGCTGACGTCTGCACACACAGGCACGTGCGTGCTGGAATGCTCACGTACCTATGTGCACACGCAGACACACGCACCCCAGCATGCTCGTGTACACTTGTGCACACACGCAGTTGTGCACACGGGCTCACGCACACTGACATGATCATGTCCACACATGCACACACAGGGGCATGTAGACTTTCATGTTTGTGGAGACATGTGCACGCTTGCATCTAGTTATCACTAAAGAAATGGCTTTGTGCCCGAGTCAAGGTTCATGGTAAGCGTGTCTTTGGTATGTGAGCCTGGGGGAGATAGTCCACGTTCAGACTGTAACACAGCCTGTCCCTCTGTGGAGAAGCCTTGTGCGGATGGAGTAAAGCTGGGCACTTGGATAAAGGCAGTTGCTCAACAAATATTTCTTTTAAAAAAGATTTTATTTTTTAAATTTATTCATTACAGCCGGGGGGGGGGAGGAAGGGAGGGAATGGGTGCACCAGGGCTTCTAGCCACTGTGTATGAACTCCGGATGCATGTGCTACTATGTGCATCTGGCTTACATGGGACCTGGAGAATCGAACCTGGGTCCTTAGGCTTCACAGGCAAGTGCCTTATCTCATAAGTCATCTCTTCAGCCCATCTTTATAAGAATATTTTATTTAGGCTGGAGAGATGACTTAGCGGTTAAGCACTTGCCTGTGAAGCCTAAGGACCCCAGTTCAAGGCTCGATTCCCCAGGACCCATGTTAGCCAGATGTACAAAGGGGTGCACGCGTCTGGAGTTCGTTTGCAGTGGCTGGAGGCCCTGGAACGCCCATTCTCTCTCTCTATCTGCCTCTTTCTCTCTCTGTCGCTCTCAAGTAAATAAATAAAAATGAACAAAAAATTAAGAAGAAAGAATATTTTATTTTCATTTATTTATTTGAGAGAGAGAGAGGAAGAGGGAGAGAGAGAGAGAGACATAGAAAGAAAGAGGCAGAGAGCAGGGGAAGTGGGTAATGGGCACACCAGGGCCTCCAGCCACTGCAAACAAACTCCAGATGCATGTGCCACCTTGTGTAGCTGACTTAAATGGGTCTTGGGGAATCGAACCCAGGTCCTTTGGCTTTGCATGCAAGCGCCTTAACTGCTAAGCCATCCCACTGGCCCTCAACAAATATTTCTCGAACACCTGCTGCATGCCAGACATTATTCTAGGTGTTAGACTGTCTGCTGTGAGATCTAGTGTACGTCCTGGTTTACGTTTGTCGTAATGGTGGTGTGTCGGATAGGACTTTTATTTTTTTTCCGAGGTAGGGTCTCACTCTAGCTCAGGCTGACCTGGAATTCACTGTATAGTCTCAGGGTGGTCTCGAACTCATGGCGATCCTCCTACCTCTGCCTCCCCAGTGCTGGGATTAAAAGGACTGTGCTTTTTCTTTGCCTGTCAGTTTTAGTCCTAATGGTCCTGCGAGTGCCTCACCACTGAAGAGGGCCTTAGCCTGGAACATTCCAGAACTAGCGTGGTCTTAAACACCTAAGTGCTGTCCCTCACACCTCCTCAGGCCAGCACCACCTGCCCACATGTAGAATTCGCACCAGTGGGTGGGTCTCCTGCAAGCGTCTCTAGATGATAGACACCAGTGGCTGAGGAGGTTTCCCAGCGCGTGGGCATGCTCCTTGTGTGTGTGCTTGCCGGTGTGTGTGGCACCCCTGCACATGCTTGTGTGGGGGTTGTGTATATGTGCAGGTGCGTGTGTGCTCCTGAAGCTGGAGATCAGAGGACAACCTCAGGTGCTGTCCTCGGGACCGTCACCCACCTCTTTTTGAGATAAGGTCTCTCATTAACCTCGGAGCTGATCAATTAATCTAGACTGGCCAGTCAACAAGCTCCAGGGCTCCCGTTTCCACCTCCCCAGTGCTGGGATAACAGGCTTGTACCCCGACACCTGTGTGAACTCGGGTCCTTGTTCTTACAAGCAAAACACTTTACCAACTGAGCTGTCTCCCCAGTCCTTTCTTTGTCGAAACATTTCTTAGGCTTTGGGCTCGGGCTTGTCCGCCTCTTGAGTTCTCCAGGAAGACGGGTAGCATCAAGCTGGTCGTCAGTGCACACCAACAGAATACAACCTCGGGGAACACTTGACATTTCACTTACATTTCTCGGGACCGCGCTCCAGCCAAGATTTTAGTGCAATAGCAGGTCCCCAGCCAGGGTGCATTCTGGTCGTTGAGCCAGCATTGTGTTCCACAGTGGGAGGATGCCCCTGCTCCCCCATCAGCGCACGCGGCTGGCTGGAGTGGTGATTCCGCCTGCTTGCTCTGGCTTCCTCGGGATCCATGTCCTCCTGTTTGCCCAAGTTTGCTAGGGTATGTTGGTACAGCCAAGGCGTGGCTGTTTCCTGAATGTCTTCACTGTACGTGAGTATGTATGTATGCATGTGAGTATGTATGAATGTATGCATGCATGTGTTTGCATGTGAGCTGAAACCATGGCAGGGATGGGAGAGGCTGGCTTCCAGGGCTGTGATAACAGGCTCTTGAGTGTGCCAGCGGGGAGCTCGATGACAGATTCCATTGAGAGGTCCGTCTTCTCCCCTGTCAGTGCGGGAGGAGACCATCCATTCCGCTGCCTGCAGAGTCACCAGTCCCCCCTGCCCGGTGGAGTCTCAGGTCTGGGGTGCAAGAGAGAAGCGACGTCCTACAAGTCATAGGGAGCCCTGCACTAATTCAGGGGTGTTCTCAGCCAGACAGGGCAGTAGAAATAACAAGCTGACAAGCTGACTCGCAGCTCGGGAATTCTTTGTGCCTTCCTTTGGCTTTGTAGCAAGATCCATTTTCCCCTCAAAGCCCTCAGCAGGCACTTGGCCGTAGTCGGTGATTTGTTTAGGGGCTGACCACGCATGTTGTGAGAAGCCACAGTTTTGTGTGTGTGTGTGTGTGCACATGTGTGTGCCCAATGTGTGTGCATGTGCGTGTGTGTATGCCTATGTACATGTCAAGTGTGTGTAGGTGTGCATGTGGAGGTCAGAGGACAGCCTCTGTAGTTGCTCCTCAGGTGCCATTTAACTTTAAAAATATTTTTATTGGGCTGGAGAGATGGCTTAGTGGTTAAGTGCTTGCCTGTGAAGCCTAAGGACCCCGGTTCAAGGCTCGGTTCCCCAGGTCCCACGTTAGCCAGATGCACAAGGGGGCACATGTGTCTGGAGTTCGTTTGCAGAGGCTGGAAGCCCTGGTGCGCCCATTCTCTCTCTTTCTCCCTCAATCTGTCTTTCTCTCTGTGTCTGTCGCTCTCAAATAAATAAATAAATAATTAAAAATTATTTATTTGTTTATTAGAGACACAGACACATAGAGATAAAGATAGGGGGAGAGAGAGAGAGAGAGAGAGAGAGAGGGAGGGCGGGCGGGCGGGAACACACCAGGGCCTTTAGCCACTACAAACGAACTCCAGATGCATGTGCCACCTTGTGCATCTGGCTTATGTGGGTCCTGTGGAATTGAACCTTGGCAGGCAAGCGCTTTAATTAATAAGCCATTTCTCCAGCCCCTTACTGATATTTTTTATACTTTTTATTCACAACTTCCATACATCTAGACAATATACCATGATCATAATTATCTACCTCCATTCCTTTTCACTCCCTCCCTCCATTAATTCCCTTCTTTCCAAGTAGTCTCTTGTATTTTGATGCCATACCTTACTGATATTTCTTTATTATTTCTATTTCCTTATTTATGTCTTGTATTGCCTTCTTTATTTCATGAAATTGGTGTCCTGCATCTTCTTTGATTCCTTTGATTTCCTCTTTAAGTTCCTCTTTGACTCCTTTGATTTGTTCTCTGACTTCTTTGAACATATTTACAATCATTCTTTCCTCTAACTCGTTCTCACTGGAGGTCATTTCTGATGCATTAATACTTTTAGGTTTATTTATATCGTCTTGCTTTTTAGTGTTTCTTGTGTTATAATGTATATATTTTTGCATCTTGGATTAAGTTAATGCTTGGATTTTCTAGCTAGCTGGGTATTCTTAGCTGTATCAATTGATTTGATGTTGTATATTTTCAGGGTAGGAGCTTAAGGTGTTAGATGTGGCTCTTAAGACTCTGAGAGTATCTACAAAGGTGCTTCTAGGGGTTGAGTTTCCCTGCTATGGGAGTATTCAAGTAGGCTGAGTGGAATAAAACACAGGTAGATTCTAAAAGTTAACTAAACACTGTACCCATTCAGTCAAAAACAACCCCAAGTATGTATGCCAGAGTAGTTATTATAACGACCAGATCCTCTGTCAACAAAGAGGTTAAGATTTCTGGTCTGTTGAGGCATCTCAGTCAGCTTGTGACCAAGTGAGACCCTTCCCTGGTGCAAACCCAGTTACCTTGGATGAGTTTGGTCTCAGTCAAGTTGCTGCCTGGGTCGTTGGGCTGCTGTTCTGATTTCTGGAGCTGGGCACTGGCTTTTCCTGTGGGGCAAACCAAGCCTGGCAACTGTGGCCCTGCAGATCAGCACCCCCACTGCTGGAACTGCTGCTGCTAAAGCTGCCTCTGCTGGGTCTGTCAGCAGCTAAAGCTGCTGCTGCTGGGCCCACTGCTGCTGCTGCCTCTGCTGCTGCTACTGCTGTAGCTGCCACTTCTGGAGCCACTGCTGTTGCTGAAGCTGCTGCTGCTGGGTCTGCTGTTGTTGCCGCTCCTGGGTCTGCTGCTGCTGGGGCCGCTGGTACCGGTTCCGGAGCTGCTGATGTTGCTGCCGAACTCTGCTCCTGCTTGGGTCCCGCTGTCGGCTCAAGTTGGCGTGGCCGGGTCCCGGGCCGCTGCTCTGTTCGCCGGAGCTGGGCTCAGGCGCTGGGGGAGGGGAGGGAGCCGCAGCTGCTCCGGTTCTCTCGCTGCTCCACGTGTGCTTCTACCTCGCGGTCTGCTCCTCCGCTGCTCGCTGCCGCTCTCCCCTCACGTTTCCCGAGTTGCAGAGAGCGCGGTGTGAGGGAAGCGCCCGCAGCTGGCTTTTCCTGCAGCTGGAGCCGAGCCTGGCGGCTTTCTGGTGCATCCTGCTGCCGCCGTGGTTGGCGGAGCTGCCGGGGCCGCTTTTCCCGCCTGTGCAGGCTCTGGATGCTCAGGAACTCTTCTACTTCTCCGCTGCCACTTCAATTTCCTATACACCTCACTTTTTAGTAAAAGTGTGTATTTTGCTGAGGTTTTTTGGTCGTTTTTTCCCCCAGGCTGCTTTGGCGTGGTACCTACGCCGCCATCTTAACCGGAAGTCCACCCCTTACTGATATTTCTGATATATGACATATTGATATTTTTTGCACTATTTTAAAATTTTTTCGTTTATTTTTTTTTATTTGAGAGCAACGAAGAGAGAAAGAGGCAGACAGAGAGAGAGAGAGAAAGAGAGAGAGAGAGAGAATGGGTACATTAGGGCCTCCAGCCACTGCAAACAAACTCCAGACGCGTGTGACCCCTTGTGCATCTGGCTAACGTGGGTCCTGGGCAATTGAGCTTCAAACCGGGGTCCTTAGGCTTTATAGGCAAGTGCTTAACCGCTAAGCCATTTCTCCAGCCCCTACTATTTCTTTTGACCGTTTGCAGAGGACTCTATGACCTGCTCTCTTTGGTCTCTATTTTCCCAAGCCCCAGCTCTGCCTGCTTACTCTCATAGATGCTGTGGCGGAGACAGCCATACCAAAGCAGGCTGTTTCGGGTCCCTCAGCGCTCAGCAAAATCCCGCCCAGGCTGGAAACTGCTTCTCTAATACTTACATACTGTGTCTCTAATATTCTTTAATAATTAATGAATGTACTGATCCAAAAGTTAGCCAGTTAGGCTGGGCATGGTCGGTATACCCCTGTAATCCCAGCACTTGGGAGGCTGAGGCAGGAGGATCATGAGTTTAAGGGTAGCCAGAGTCACATAAGGAAACCCTGCCTCAAAAAAAAAAAAAATTTTAATAGTGGGACTGATTGCTGGGTGTTCCTTTCATTACTTCAGAATCTATAGAAAAGCTTTTGTTTACTTTTGCATCATTGATTTTATTATTTAAAAACCATGAGGAGAGGGGAGGAGAGGAACATTTAGAGAAATACTTTTTCGTTTGTGTGCACTTGACCTTCAAGGCGGGGCTGCACAGGCCTCTGGGGCAGGTGCGGGGCGGGTGACTGTCCTCTGCCTCTACCCTTGGAGGTCAGCAACCTCCCTCAGGCTGGGCTGAGTCTTAAACACCCTGCACTGTGCCCTAGAGCACTCACCTGAGCCCAGGGGTTCAGCCAGTCGTTACTGTTAATGCTATTTTCATTACTGTTTGGATTTTCTCCAGACAGGGTCTCGCTCTAGTCCAGGTAGGTCTGGAACTCATTCTGTAGCTCCAAACCCAGCGATCTTTCTACCTCAGCCTTCCAAGTGCTGAGACTGAAGGCATGTGCCAACATGTGAGTCTTACTGTTGTTAACAACAGTGCCAAACTGTGAACAACATGAATGTCTTTGAACATTTGAGAGGATGAGCTAATGGTGGTGTATCCACACAGCAACAAAGACTGAGTTACCCACACCGGCATCCACCTAGACGTACCTCAAATTAACTACGCCTCGTGGGCAGGAGCCAGCAGCCATGCATTTGATTCCTTTTATAGAAATATCCAGAACAGGTAAATGTAGAGATAATCCTGCAGATGCCTGGAACTGAGGTTAAGTGTTGAGGGGGTCATAGGATGCTGAGAAGTATGGAGTTTCTTTGGTGGAGGACAGCAGTGTTTCACATGTAGACTGGGGAAGGCTGGACAACCTTGTGAATTTATTTGAATCGTTTGATGGCTGGCAATGGGTGAATTGTAAGGTATCTGCATTATAGCTCAATCAATCATAGCTCTTAAATCAGTGGTAGGAGGGAGCGGGAGCACTCCCGTCCAGCTCATAGGGAATGACTCAGCCTGCTTGCTGAGCACCAGGACCACGCAGTCAACAGTGAGCAGGCGTTTGTGGGCGGGAAGTCCAAGAACGCAGGACTGTGCCTGCTCCGTGCCTTCCTGTTACACCATATACGGTAAGAGGCAGAGAGAAGACGAGAGAGACAGACCTCAGGCCTCGTTATTTTATTTTTATTTATTTATTTGACAGAGAATGGGCGCCCCAGGGCCACCAGCCACTGCAAATGAACTCCAGACTCATGTGCCACCTTGTGCATCTGGCTTACATGGGTCTTGGGGAATCGAACCTGGGTCCTTTGGCTTTGCAGGCAAATGCCTTAACTGCTAAGCCGTCCCTCCAGCCCTCAGGCCTCTTTATAATCAGCACCCATCCATCCATGAGTTGTCATCATGACCCTCTCCTAACACTCCTGCACTGGGAGTTAAGTTCTCAACACGTGCTTTTGGGGTGGCATTCAAACACAGCAGGGCTAAGTTACATGAGGTCAGACTTACGAGCCTCGGTAAGCTCTGGCAATAAGAACTTTATTATTGGTGGTAAGTGCATTATTAACAGGAAAGAGATTGCCATTTAATACCAAGAATGCACTCCCAGCAATTAGAGGTGCCCAGTCTCGCAGACTACCTCAGCAAGGACTCACATAGGGAGGGGCACTTGATAAACAAGGGCTAACACTAACTTGGCATGCTGTGGACTGAGACATGGCTCTAGCCCCCATGAAAACTTCTTTCCTTCTATTTTCCTAATGTTTTGTGGTTCAAATTTTAAATTTAAATCTGTGGTACACATTGAGTTAACTTTTTTTTTGTTTATTTGTTGGTTGGTTTTTATTTTTTAAATTAATTTTTAAATTTTTATTAACATTTTCCATGATTATAAAAAAATCCCATGGTAATTCCCTCCCCCCCTCCCGACACTTTCCCCTTTGAAATTCCATTCCTCATCATATTACCTCCCCATCTCAATCATTGTACTTACACATATATAATATCAACCTATTAAGTACCCTCCTCCCTTCCTTTCTCTTCCCTTTATATCTCCTTTTTAACTTACTGGCCTCTGCTACTAAGTATTTTCCTTCTCACGCAGAAGCCCAATCATCTGTAGCTAGGATCCACATATGAGAGAGAACATGTGGCGCTTGGCTTTCTGGGCCTGGGTTACCTCACTTAGTATAATCCTTTCCAGGTCCATCCATTTTTCTGCAAATTTCATAACTTCATTTTTCTTTACCGCTGAATAGAACTCCATTGTATAAATGTGCCACATCTTCATTATCCACTCATCAGCTGAGGGACATCTAGGCTGGTTCCATTTCCCAGCTATTATAAATTGAGCAGCAATAAACATAGTTGAGCACGTACTTCTAAGGAAATGAGATGAGTCCTTAGGATATATGCCTAGGAGTGCTATAGCTGGGTCATATGGAAGATCAATCTTTAGCTGTTTGAGGAACCTCCACACTGTTTTCCACAATGGCTGGACCAGATTGCATTCCCACCAGCAGTGTAGAAGGGTTCCTTTTTTTCCACATCCCTGCCAACATTTATGATCATTTGTTTTCATGATGGTGGCCAATCTGACAGGAGTGAGATGGAATCTCAATGTGGTTTTAATCTGCATTTCCCTGATGACTAGTGACGTAGAACATTTTTTTAGATGCTTATATCCATTCATATTTCTTCCTTTGAGAATGCTCTATTTAGCTCCATAGCCCATTTTTTGATTGGCTTCTTTGATTCCTTATTATTTAACTTTTTGAGTTCTTTGTATATCTTAGATATTAATCCTTTATCAAATATATAGCTGGCGCAGATTTTTTTTTCTCATTCTGTAGGTTGCCTCTTTGCTTTTTTCACTGTGTCCTTTGCAGTGCAAAATCTTTGTAATTTCATGAGGTCCCAGTGATTAATCTGTGGTTTTATTGCCTTAGCAAATTGGGGTTGTATTCAGAAAGTCTTTGCCAAGACCAATATGTTGAAGGGTTTCCCCTACTTTTTCCTCTAGCAGTGTCAGAGTTTCAGGTCTGATGTTAAGGTCTTTAATCCATTTGAACTTAATTCTTGTGCATGGTGAGAGAGAAGAATCTATTTTCATCCTTCTGCAGATATATATCCAGTTTTCCCAACACCATTTGCTGAAGAGGCTGTCTTTTCTCCAATGAGTATTTTGGGCATTTTTATTGAATATCAGGTGGCTATAGCTACCTGGACTTACATCTGGGTCCTCTATTCTGTTCCACTGATCTACATGTCTGTTTTTGTGCCAGTACCACACTGTTTTTGTTACTATGGCTCTGTAGTATAGGTTAAAATCAGGTATGGCGATACAACCAGCCTTATTTTTGTTGTTCAGTATTGTTTTAGATATTCGAGGTTTTTTGTGATTCTGAATGAATTTTTGGATTGTTTTTTCTATTTCCATGAAGAATGCCTTTGGAATTTTGATAGGGATTGTATTAAATGTGTAGATTGCTTTAGATAAAATTGCCATTTTCACAATATTGATTCTTCCAATCCAGGAACAAGGGATGTTTCTTCACTTTCTAGTGTCTTCTGCAATTTCTCGCTTGAGTGTTTTAAAGTTCTCATTGTAGAGATTCCTTACTTCCTTGGTTAGGTTTATTCCAAGGTACTTTATTTATTTATTTATTTTTTGATGCAATTGTGAATGGGAGTGATTCTCAGATTTCATCCTCTGTGTGTTTGTTGTTAGCATGTATGAAGGCTACTGATTTCTGTGTATTTATTTTGTATCCTGCTACATGGCTGTAGGTTTTGATCAGCTCTAACAGTTTGCTAGTAGAGTCTTTAGGGTCCTTTATGTATAGAATCATGTCATCTGCAAATAATGATAACTTGATCTCTTCCTTTCCAATTTCTATTCCTTTTATGTGTGTCTCTTGCCTTACATTGAGTTAATTTTTATATAACATGGGAATTTACGTGTAAAGGCCCCTTTTGTTTGTAAGTGGTAGGGTTTTGTCTTGCCTTATTTGCATATGGATGTTTGATAATTTCAACACATTCATTGAAAACACTTGCTCTGGCAAGTGTGGGAAGAGATAAAAGATGGTAATGGGGGTCTGGAGGGATGGCTTAGTGGTTAAGGCATTTGCCTGCAAAGCCAAAGTGCCTATGTTCGATTCCCCAGGACCCACTTAAGCCACATGCATAAGATGGCACATGCGTCTGGAGTTTGTTTGCAGCTGCTGGAGGCCTTGGCACACTCATTAATTCCCACCCCCAAAATGAATAAATTAAAAAAATGAAAAAGGGCTGGAGAGATGGCTTAGCAATTAAGGTGCTTGCCTGTGAAGCCTAAGGAACCATGTTCAATCTCTTTCTAGATCCCACGTAAGCCAACCTGATGCAAGCACAAGGTCGCACATACACACTAGGTGGCACAAGCGTTTGGAGTTGGATTGCAGTGGCTGAGGCCCTGGAGTGTCAATTCTCTCTCTATCTTTCTAAAAAGTAATAATAAAAATTAAAAAAGAGAATATAATGGGGAGGCAGTGAATATAATCAGAGTTCGTTAGACACTTGTATGAAATGGTCAAAAACATAAAGACATTTCATTAAGTACTTTCACCTTTGGCAAACTTTCTTTTTTATTTTTAAAATATCACATTTTATTCAGATTTTACAAAGGAGTGTGGAAAGGGGAAGGCTGGGAGGTAAAGTGGGGAGAAGTATTTATTTATGAGAGAGAAGAAAGAGGCAGATAGAAAAAGAGAAAATGGGCACATCAGGGCCTCTAGCAACTGTAAACAAACTCCAGATGCATGTACCACCTTGTGCACCTGACTTTATGTGTGTACTGGAGAATCAAACCTGGGTCCTTTGGCTTTGCCAACAAGTGCCTTAACCACTAAGCTATCTCTCCAACCCCTTTGGCAAACTTTAATTAGTCAGTTTTGTCTGTATCCACTTCTAGATTCTTGGTCTGTGGACTCATTCATCTGCTATAATTTGGGCAAGTGTCCTCCCAAGGCGTTTATGTTGAAAGCTTGGCCTCTTGCCTGCAGGACAAGTGGAAGCTAGTATCAGGCATACTGTGAAGGGGATATTGAAAAGTGACCTCTTACTTGTGTATCTTTTCTTTTTTGGCTGTCCTAGATGATCGGTTTCCTCCATCACATGTGTTGTCATTAGGTACTACCTCTCTAACTAACTGTCCCAAATCAAGGGTGTCAACTGATCAGGGACTGAGGCCTCAAAAACTATGAGCTAACAGGGAAATGTTGCGGAAGAGGGGGCGGAAAGAATGTCAGAGCCACATGTTGGGTCATGATATACAGAGACATTTATCATACCAATAACTGTGGGCTAACCCCACAATGCACGACCTATATACCTCAACAAGGAGGGGCCAATGGGGAGGGGGTAGGTCACGGATGAGTCCAATAATGGCACCAAACTGCCTGTACTTGCAGAATAGAAAACTAATAATAAAAAAAAACTATGAGCTAAAACAAACTTTTTTTCATTTTAAGTTTATTATATTGGGTATTTTGTTATTGTAATAGTTAACACACTTTCCCTTCAGTGATGAACATTTTCCTGTTTACTGTTGCTTTATGATAAGGCTTGAAATAAAGTGGTAGGATTCCCTCCTCTGTCATTCCATATCATTTTAGTGGTAAACAAAAATTTTAGAATCTACCTGACCATACCTCTTTAATCAATTCTGCTAAGATTTTGGTTGGAAAGATTTAACATCTTGTTGAGTCTTTCAATCCATAGACATGATATGTCTCTCTATTTGTTTGGGCTTCCTTGATTTTTTTTTTTTCCAAGGTAGGGTTTCACTGTAGCTCAGGCTGACCTGGAATTCACTATGTAGTCTCAGGGTGGCCTTGAACTCAAGGCGATCCTCCTACCTCTGCCTCCCAAGTGCTGGGATTAAAGGCTTGTGCCACCACGCCTGGCTCCTTCTCTGATTTTTTTTTTTTATCAGTGATGTGTTTTTCAGCATTAATATCTTGTATGTCTTTAACATTTATCCTCAAATATTACATTTTTAGAGCCTTTGTAAATACTACTGTTTTTTTTTTTCATTTCCAATTGTTTGTTGCTGGTGGATACAAAATTGTTTTGACTTTTGTGTATCTCATTACCTTGCTGAATTAACTTGTTAGTTCTAGGAGTTTTTTTTCTACAGCCTCTTGGAATTTTCACACAAACGATTGTGACATCTGTGAATAAAGTTTCATTTTTATAATATTTCAATTTCTGTGGATTTTCTTCCTTTTTTTGTCTTATTGCATTGGCTAGCATGTCCCATAAGATACTGAGTATCAATGTGAGTGGACATCCTTGATTTGTGCCCAGATGTGAAAGTTTGTAGTTTCTCACTATAAAGTTGATGTTATCTGTGGGTTTTATGTAAATGGTCTTTAATTTTTTTTTTTTTTTTTTTTGAGGAGGGAGGAAGAAAGAGAATGAATGAATACTGGCATAGGGCCTCCAGCCACTGAAATTGAACTCTGGATGTGTGCACCACCTTGTGCACATGTGTGACCTTACATGCTGGCATCACCTTTTGCGTCTGACTTATGTGGGACCTGAAGAGTGGAGCATGGGTCCTTAGGGTTCCCAGGCAAGCACCTTAACTTCTAAGCCATCTCTCGAGCCCACAAATGGTCTTTAAATATTTTTATTTTTATTGATTTATTTGAGAGAGAGAAAGAGAAAGGGAGAGGGAAAGAATGGTACACCAGGGACTCTAGCCACTGCAAACAAACTCTAATCACATGCACCACCTTGTGCATCTGGCTCATGTGGATACTGGGTAATTGAACCTGGGCGCTTAGGCTTTGCTGGCAAGTGTCTTAACTACTAAGTCATTTCTCCAGCCCATGTAAATGTCCTTTATCAAGGTGAGGAAGTTTCTCTCTGTTCTCAGTTTGCTGGTAGTCTTTACTATGAAGTGATGTTGGATTTTGTCAAATGCTGTCTTGATCCATTTGTGTGATGATATTTCTTCTCTAGCCTGTGGATATGGTGGATTCCATTAGTTGATTGTTGAGCGGTGAGCCATCCTTGCATGCCTGGGATGAACCCCACTGGTCATGGTGTACGATTCTCTTCACTTATCAGTGGATTTGACCTGTTAATATTGTATCAAGGATTTTTCATCTATTTTGCATGAATGATGCTGATTGTAGCTTTTCTTCCTGATAATATCCTTTCTCATTTGTAATGCTGGCCTTATGGGATCAATTAGAAAGTGTTTTCTCTACTTCTGTGTTTCCGAAGAAATTCTAGAGAAATGATCTGATTCATTCCTTAAACATTTGGTAGAACTCACTGGTAAAGCTCTCTGGGTCTGGTGCTTTCTGTATGGAGTGTTCTTATTCATGCATTCATTTTATCCCATCGCTATAGGCCCTTTCATATGACAGTTTTACTCTGTGTGGGTGTTGGACAGACACATCATCTTTGTGTCTTTTAAGGAATTCATCCATCATGTTATTAAATTTTCTAATATTAAAAATGCATTTAGAGTAAGAGCAAGTATGAGAGAGAATTGGTGAGCCAGGGCCTCAGCCACTGCAATCAAACTCCAGATGCTTGCACCACCTAGTGCACATGTGCAACCTTGTACATGTATCACCTTTGTGCATATGGCTTACATGGGACCTGGAGAGAAAGTGAAGCTTTGCAGGCAAGCACCTTAACTGCTAACCCATTTCTCCAGCCCTCTTGTCACTAAATTGGAGGGCGTAGAGCTACTAATAATGTGTCTTCATTGTGCTATTCATGTCCATGATATCTTCAGGAATTTATGTATTGTATTTTCATTTCCATTTGGTCCAAAATATTTTCTGATTTCAGTTGTGACTTCCACTGGAACACAAGAGATTGCAGAAAAGACAAACAGAATCATCTCAGCTCTCTGTGTCTGACAAGGCCCTTTGCCCCTTGCTTCAGCCAGCCCTGGATAGGCCCCCTCCCTGCCCAGGCACTTCCTGTGCCTGGTCACCACTTCCAGATCCCGAGATTGCATAGATGAGAAACTCACCTCAGTCGTATTTTAAGTTCCTTAAAGTCTTGGCCCCTCTCCGTGTGTTACTACTTACTCTGAGGGGTCCTGGAGAGCTGTGCACTGCCTCAGCTGCGTAGCTGCAGTCAGTGGAGAGGCAAGCTGGGATGCGTGGTTTACCTGGAACTAGAACCTCAGAGGTTCTAGTGTTTCTTTTCTCTACTGGGGGTTGAACCTAGGGTCTCATACCTGCCAGCTAAGCACGCTACCACTGCATGGAAATTTCCAGCTCTCTTTTTAAATTTTAAATTGTTTTGAGTCAAGGTTTCACTAAGTTGCCCAGGCTGGCCTTGAACTCACTGTGTAGCGCAGGCTAACCTTAAACTTGAACACTTTCTGTCTCATCATTTTGAATAGCTGGGATTATAGGCATATGTCACTTGGCCCCATTGAGGTGTTTTTTTCTCTTCCTCCTTTTCTTCCTTTTCCTTTTATTTTCTTCTCCTTCCCTCTTCTCCCTTCCTCTCCTCCCTTTTTCCCCTCCCTTCCCTTGTTGAGTGTTTTCTTGCAAGGTGTGTGAGTTTTCCATAGCTGTGACCAAATTCCTGATAGAACAGCTTAGATGGAGGCAGGCTTTCTTTTCGTTTCTGTCTCCAGTACCTCACGACAGAGGCTGGCACGATGGAGCAGCGCTGTTCAGCTCACAACCATCAGGAAGCAACGTGAAGACAAGGAGGGGCCAGGACAAGATGTACCCTTCAGAGACACGCACCCTGAATCCCGTGTCCTCGAACCAGGCCTCACTTTATATAGCTTCAAGCAGATTTGAGAGAGAGAAAGCCGCCTGGCCCAAGAGTGAGGATCTGAGCTGAACTTCTCTCTGGTTCTTTCTGAAGGCTCTGAGGAAAGCTCCGTACTGCACGGATGGTCTGGCTTATGGCTGCCTTTGTGTCTTCAATCTTTGTGTCTGCATCCTATTATCTCTTCGCACTTTGACTCTTTCCTCTGTTTCTTAGGCGTCCTTGGGATTATCCAGGCTAGTCTCCCAACTCTGGATTCATTCATTCATTTCTTCTTTATTTACAAGCAGATAGGGAGAAGAGAGGCAGAGAGAATGGGCACTCCAGAGCTTCCAGCTGCTGTGAACGAATGCATGCACTGCTTTGTGTGTCTGGAATGCAACCAGGGTCTTTGGGCTTTGCAGGCAAGTGCCTTAACCTCTGAGCCATCTCTCCAGCCCCAACTCAGGATTCTTAGGCACAAAGTCTCTTTTGCCATGAAAGGAACAGTGGTTCTGGGTCACAGAGCATGGACAAGCAGGCATTCTGGTGGTGTGAATCAGAGGAGGTGAGAGAACAGTCAAATCTGAGGCGTAGGAGGACCTGTGTCTGCAACAAGGCAAGCTGAGGGGTACAACTTGGGGGCTGCATGTGGTTTGGAAGCTGTGGGAAATGCTGGGGGGGGGTGATGGAGAGAATGATGGCAGAGCTGGGGACTACGGCTGGGGCTGCAGGTGGTTTGGAAGCTGGGAAAATGCTACGGAGGAGTGAGAGAGAAGGGGGTGGCAGTGAGGATAGAGTGGGGGTTACCTGCAGGTCCCAGCAGGTGTAACCCACAGGACCTGCACCCAGGTAGCACGTGGGTGAAAAGGAGGCCCTGGGGTTCTGCCTCCACTGAATGGGTGCATAGTGCCTGACTTGAGCAAATGGGGAGCCATCCCAAGATAAGCACACTGATGGTTACTCTTGCTTGCCAACGTGATTGGATCTAGAATCACCTAGGACACATGCTCTTTAGCTATCTATGAGGGATTTTCTAGTCCGGGGTAATTGAGCAGAGAAGACCCACCTTAGCTGTGGACTGGAGTCTCAGTCTGAACAAGCTTCATTAGCTCTGCTTCCTGACTGTGGATGCCATGTGGCCAGCTGCTTGTCATGCTCCTGCCTCCATGCCCTCCCACATGGACTGTGTCCCCTTGGATCGTGAGCCTAAACAAACCCCTTCCTCCCCTATGTTGCTTCTTGCCAGGTGTTTTTTTTCTCAGTGGTGAGAAAAGTAACACGCACAAGCAGGGTGTCCTGGTAGGCAGCTATTCTGGGGACGGGTTTGGGGTGGTGGTTTTGCTGTTCAATGGACTAACTCAGCGTCCTTCTCAGTGTGCAGAGTTAGGAAGTGCCTGTAGAGCTGAGCCACGTGAGAACAGGCAAGGTGGGTGGCCAGCAAGCCCCTGTGAGAGGAGGGACGTCACAGCCCAGCCGCACTGGAGCCGGGAGCTGTTACATTTGTATTCACCGCCCTTCTCCAGCTGGGGGATGATCACGTCTTACTGACTCAGACCCTGGAGAAAAAGGGAATGGGATGTTTTGTGTGTGTATTTGCTCGCTAACCTCGGAGACCAGAGGCTCTGGTTGGGGGTGGCACCACTTCTTGGATGCCTCAGTGTGTGTGCACAGAGGAACCGAGCCCCTACCCCCCCGGAACCTAATCTGGCAGGATAGACCCACTTGGCCATCAGGTTGCCTGGCAGCGGCTGAGAAATTCTGTTATTTGCCTTACTAGGCACGTTCAACCAGAGAGGAATTTGGGAGCATGTGAAAGTCTCCAGGCTTTGAAAAGAACCCTCACTCTCTCTGTTATCTCTGTGGGACTTTGTATAAAGATACTCCTGGCAAGGTGGAACCCCTCAGACCATTGGCATGGGCATGGGCATTTTTCCGACTCTTGGCGTGTCTTCTCCAGCTCAGAGGAGGTAAACCAATCTTCTTCCTCTTGCACGAGCTGGGTCTTGGCCCCTAGGAGTGGGGTGGGATCTCTGGAAGGACTGGATACACAGGACGAGTGTGCCTTTCAGACGGAAGGATGGTCATGTGTTTCTTTGGCTTAACAAGTAAGGTAAGAAGACTAACCATGTAGCCCCTCCCCTTGGATCCTCTTGACCCTGCTTTCCTGGTAATGGGGTTGTAATCGCATGCCATTATACCCAGCGGGCCCAACTGAGCTGTCACTCCAGCCCTGTCTGTCTGTTTCTTTCTTTCTTTCTATTTTTTTCCCCACAGGAAGGACACTATTTTTTGGTGTTTTGGGACAGTCTCATGTAACTTGGGCTGGCCTTAAAGTCTCTGTGTAGCTGAGGATGGCCTGGAACTCTTGATCCCCCCCCAAGTGCTGGGATTTTACAGGGGTGCACCATACCTGGCAAACCTGTGATGGAATTCCTAGTAGTTGAAAGCTCTCCAGTCATAGTTTTTGAAACCAGAACATTTATAACAATTGACACCGACATTCTCAAGATGAGCTGGATGCTGCACCAGCTGCCACTTGGGTTTAGGTGTTGTTCCTTCACGGACTCCATGTCTGAATCGCCGAAAGACAAGTTTTAGGTGCCTCATTCGCCCGGTTCCGGTGGTGTTTTGCCTCTTAGCCTTGGCACTCCAGTTGTATTTTCTCTTGCGCTTGGAAGGGTAGCCACGTGGAAGGTGGAAGGCCTTAGAGCCACAGCGGCGGCCCAGGGTGTGCCACTTACTGTGATGCTTTCCAAACGACAACGTGCCCTTCGCCATCTTGCTTCTGCTGCCTAGACCAAAGAGCTTTCTTTCTTTTCATAGAGAATTTTATTTTACTGAGATATTATGCAGCCCAAGCTGGCCTCAGACTCATTATGTATCCAAAGCTGGCCTCAGACTCATTATGTATCCAAAGCTGGCCTCAGACTCTTGACCCTTCTGCCTCATCCCCTCAGTGCCGGCTTACAGGTGTGCACCGCCGTGCCCGGCTCTGCCTGGGCAGCATCGCGTTTGGCCCTTAATTTCTGTGCCCATCACTGCACATAGTATTACACTGAGGTGAGTCAAGGTGTGAAAATTAAACAACCTCCCCAAAGTCCTTGACTTTCAGGGCTAGAGCCCAGATAGAAACTAGATCCTGAGGTCCCCCGGGAGGAGGAAGGAGTAACTTAGGTACAGCTAACCTGCCGAAAGTCTAACGTGCTGTTCGTCAGCCTTCGGCTCTCTGAGACATAACTGCTGTCAGCTTCTGCCGTAGGTGAGTCACTGGGCTCCACAGGCACTGGACACGGAGCACAGGGCCCCCCAAAACATGCCTGTAGCCGTGGGTTGTTGCTGGGCTGCTCCCCAGTCACCTCACTGCACTCACGAAAAACTGTTTCATGACGTCTGTCCGGCTTTCCTGGTTCCACCCAGGTCTGCATAGGGGACCTTTCTAAGCTGTTTGACATTCAGAGCTTGAAAAAGTCTTTTAATGTATAAAGGCTTCAATAAGTCTGTGAGAGGGAAAAAAAAAATCTATTTAACTTTGTGGCATTTCTCCAAGTTACCTGACACTTGTTTGTTCAGGTGTCACATATTGTTTTTTTCTCTTTTGAGGTAACTGTAGCATCTTTTAGGCCCAGTGAGCTCTTACTTCAGAACTACCTCATTCCAGTGACGTAGGAAAGTGAGCCCCATCCCTGCAGATCCCGGGAAGGCCTGCTGACTAGGAATGAACAATCGTTTACTCAGAGCCGGGGATGCGGTTGGTAGAGTCCTGGCTCCATCTTCAACACTGCATAGATTGGGTTTGGTGGTTCATGCCTCTAATCCCAGCATTTAGGAAGCAGAGGCAGGAGGATCAAAAGTTCAAGGTCATCCTTGGCTATACTGCATGTTCAAAGTCAGCTTGGGCTACTTGAGATCCAACCAAAGGGTGTGGGGAGAAAGAAGAAGGAAGGAAGGGGGGAGGGAGGGAGGGAGGGAGGGAGGGAGGAAGGGAGGGAGGGGGGAGGAAAGAAGGAAGGCAGGCAGGCTGCTTTCTCACACCTGCTAATGCAGCCAGACAGAGGCCTTGTCTCTGACTTTGAGATTCACACGTCTCCCCTCCTCACGAGACGCTCAGGAGGCAGCAGGCTGGTGATGCAGACTCTTGGCTGGGACTCCCGATCTCGTGGCCCCGTCAGCACTGTTACCTCCAGGGGCCCCTGACGCCAGCTGCGGATCTGTGCAGGGGGGCGTCGGTGCCTTACAGCCCTGGAGCAGGTCATGCCGGGCTCGGGGGAGGCTTGGCTTTCTGGGAACGACCGAGCCCCGGTTTCAGACAGCTCACCTTGTTGGTAACGGAGAGTCGCTTTTCCTTTGCTGTTACTGAAACACTGCTGAAGTCTCAGGAGAAGGTGGGGCTGGAGTTTGCATGTGAGGGCAAAGCCCTCCTGCTGCCCAGGCCTTTCCCTGTATTCTTACAAGGCCTGCTCTCAGTCTCCCGAGGTTACAAAACACGGCCGATGGGATTGTGGAGTGGGTGCCGTGTGGAAGCTGCCAGCCCGGGTGGCTTCTGCCCGCGCAGACCCTCCTGTTTCAGACCAGGTCCCCTCCCCCCGCACCTCTTACCAGGGCTTGGCTCCTCAGTTCTGTGGCTCCTCCTCCCAGCGAAGCCCTGCCAATCGTGTGTGGCTTCCCCACGAACACTCGCAAGCTCTACCGCGGGCAAGTTCTTTTGTGGGACTTGTGCTGGGCTTTTAATGGCTCCGCTGGGAAGGGGGCTGTTTTCCTCAGCTCCTCCCTCCTTGTCTCTCCCTGCCGTGGTACTCTCGGTTGCAGAGGGAGGGACACCAAGCAGTGGTGGAGAGTGGACATCAACTCAACAGGTGTAAGTAGGGAGCACAGCTCCTCACAGGGCCTTAGTGCAGATTAGGGAGTGGGTGTGGGCAAGCTTATGTGGAGTAGGTACCCCCGCCCCACTGCCAAGGGCAACTCCTGCCCTGTCTGCGTGCAGCTCCTGGCCTGCGGCTGGCCTAGCACACGTATGCCTGCATGGCTCCCTCGACGACACCTGTGCAAACACTTGGTACCTGTGTAGAGCATACCTTTAGGCTTCAGGGCTTATGGGTCGTGCTCCCTTGTATCCTGTGTTAATTTTCAGGGGATTGGCACATATAAATCTTAGAGTCAAACTGCTTGAGTTCAAATCCTCTCTCCTTCCCTCACTCAGGCTGGTCACCTGAGCCTTATCTTTCTACCTGTAAATGGGAATGCAGGTGGGCTTTCTTGAGCTGTCATGAGACTGGAATGTGGGAGGGTTCAACAAATGCTGTCACCACCGTCACTTCCATTTTATGAAGGAGGAGATAAGATGGTGATTGGCGTGGGCCACTTGCTTCTTACTGGAAAGGGCAGGACTGACTGGGGCATGCATGTGATTTTGGTTAGTCCTCAGTATTCCAGTCGCTTCTCATGGTCAAAGGAGTGAATCCCAGTGAGGGTTGGGGATATAATACAGTCAGTAAAGTGTTTGCCTCACATATATGAAGACCTGAACCCACATAGATGCCAGGCATGGTAGCATGTACTTGTAATTCCAGTGCTGGGGAGGTGGAGAGAAGAGGGTCCCTGGAGATAGCTGGCCAGGCAGTCCAGCCAACGTAGGTCCAGGCCAATGAGAGAGCGTGCCTCAAACAAGGCAGACAGAACCTGAGGAATGACACCCAAGGTTATCTTTCAGCCTCACTCACATGCATATGCCACACATGCCCATGCCAAAAGTAATAATTAATTACAAAAAGAAAAGAGCCAGGCGAGATGGCACAAGCCTTTAATCCCAGCCCTTGGAAGACTGAGATAGGAGAATCACAGTTAATTGGAAGCCAACCCAAGTTACAGAGAATTCCAGGTCAGCCTGGGTTAGAGTGAGACAGCCTTAAAAGAATAAAATCAATAAATAAATAGATTAATGAATAAATAAAAAGTGGCAGACAACAGACTCCAGTTGGGGTGATTCTGGGCTGAGGGTAGGGGTGTGAGCACTCGCAGGTGTGAAGGTTACACTGGCCTCCTCACTCTTCCAGTGCCCTGGGGTGACCTGACAGTCCCTCAAGAACAGCTCTTGCAGGATGCTTGGTGACCCCTGGTGGTGACCGATTGCTTTAAGCGCTTTTCCTGAGGGATGCAAGCTGGGAGGAGGAAGCCGCTTTGGAATTGGTCCTCCGGAATCGCATAGGATGCTGACAGCGGCCTTCCCAGCCCCACAGCACAGTTCAGTTCCGATTGCTGTCCTCTTACGAATTAGCAAATGCCTTACTGTTTGGGTCCAGCTCACACCTTCTCCAGCCCCCAGGCCTGAGGCTCACCTCACCTCTGCCTCTCTGCACCTCACTGCCTTCTTTCTTCTTTTGTGCACAGCAGCCATGAGAGGGCAGTATGGGCAGTCTGAACTTTCGTTTTCTCAAGTTGGGGACAAAGGGGCAAAGGAATCCTGATGGGTGGAGGTGACAGCCCAGAGGGCCATCTGTGTCTCCAAGTCAAACGAGGGCTTCTGGAGTGCCCTGCCCTCCCTTGGGCCTAACCTATTGCCCTTACCATAGCTAGGTCTGCATGCGCGGCCTCAGATCTTAATTTCTCTTTTTCTTTCCTTCCTACATAGCAAATGAAAACAAAATCTCCTCAAATGTTTTTAAAACATGGTATTTTGAGGATTCGGATTAGGCCATGGGTGGAAATGTGATTGCTTTCTTTTCTTTCTTTTTTTTTTTTTTTTTTTAAAAAAAAACCAACAAGGCATGTGTGCATGCACTTTGTGCGTGCATGCATGCGTGTGTGTGTGTGTGTGTGTGTGTGTGTAGGTACATGTGCATGTGGGGCCTGGAGCACCACTTTGGTGGTGTTTCTCAGGAAAACCGTACACGTTTTTTGAGACAGAGCCCCTCTCTCTGGCATAGATCGCCAGCTTGGTTAGACTGTCTAGCCCGCAGAGCTCGGGCACCCTCTGTCCACCTCCGCAGTGCTAGGGCTACGCGTGTGTGCCGCCACACTCAGCATTTTGTTTTAGGGAGTTCTAGGGATTAAACTCAGGTCCTTATGCTGTTTTTCGAGGTAGGGTCTCACCCTAGCTCAGCTGACCTGGAATTCACTATGTAGTCTCAGGGTGGCCTCGAACTCACGGCGATCCTCCTACGTGCTGGGAGTAAAGGTGTGCACCACCACACCTGGCAGGCAGGACCTTATGCTTTTTTTTTTTGTTTTTTGAGGTAGGGTCTCACTCTGGTCCAGGCTGACCTGGAATTAACTCTGTAGTCTCAGGGTGGCCTTGAACTCATGGCGATCCTCCTACCTCTGCCTCCCGAGTGCTGGGATTAAAGGCGTGCGCCACCACGCCCGGCTTGACCTTATGCTTTTGAGGCAAGTTCTTTGCTGACTGAGCTGTCCCCTCAACCTTTGGTTGTTTTGGTATTATTATTATTCAGTTACATTGGTGTGGGTGGGGGGATAAGGGTAGGCCCAAGTGCATTTTTTAAGCAGTAGTACACACACAGCCACCATGTGCCTTTTACCTAGTCCCTCCCAGTGCAAAGCAGAGCACAGCATCATTACCAGGACATAAATATGGAGGCAATCACACACACACACATGCACGCACAAAGTGCATATAGTCATAGCCAGTTGACAATCACTGTTTCATTCTCATGTCTATAATTTTGTCATTTCAAGAGTGACATGCAGAGGGTAGGAACAGAGCTCAGAGGAAGAGCGCTTGCCTGACATGATCTTCACGGCTCTGGGATTCGTCATTAGAACTGAGAAAATAAAGTACTTTTCCCTCACCATAATCTCTGGAGATTCATCCAAGTTGTGCCCATGCCAGTAATCCATTCCTTTAAAACAATTCAGTTTGGCATGGTGGTGCACGCCTTTAATCCCAGCATTTGGGAGGCTGAGGTAGGAGGATTGCTGTGAGTTTGAGGTCAGCATGGGCTAGAGCACGATCCTACTTCAAAAAACCAAAACCAAACCAAACAAAACACTTCATACTATTTCATTTTATGGCTATACCACAGTCTGATGGTTGACATACTGAAGACCATGCCCAGTTTTGAGCTGTTATGAATAAACTTGCTATTATGCACAGGTTTCTATGTAAATATATGGTTTTATTTCTCTGAGGTAAATGCCCAGAGGTTCAAATACTGGTTTGTATGGTATTTTTTAAAAATTGCATTAGTTCATTTCATTAAAGTTGTCAAATGTATGTGTGCAACTGTTTCTATTTTTTGGCTTTTTTTTTGTTTTGTTTTGTTTTGGTTTTTCGAGGTAGGGTCTCACTCTGGTCCAGGCTGACCTGGAATTAACTCTGTAGTCTCAGGGTGGCCTTGAACTCACGGCGATCCTCCTACCTCTGCCTCCCGAGTGCTGGGATTAAAGGCGTGCGCCACCACGCCCGGCATGGCTTTTTGAAACGGGGTCTCAGTCTATAGCCCAGGCTGGCTGGCCTTGAACTACTGCCATCCTCCCACCTCAGCCTCCTGAGTGCTGAGATTAAAGGCGTGTGCTACCACGCCTCTCTTGTTTTGGATTCCTTTTTCTCTTCTTTAACTGTGTTCATAGATGGGCATGTAGATGATTAGTTTAGATAGATATCTGAATTATGAATTAAGTGCTATACTGTTGAGACTGTCTCACACTGTAGCTCAGGTTGGTCTGGAACTAACTGTGTATCACAGACTGGCCTTGAACTTGTGATAATTCCCCTGCCTCTACCTTCCAAGTGCTGGGATTAAAGGCATGAGCCATCATACCTTGCGTTTCCTCATTTCTTTGATGTATCACCTTTTCATTTCCATTCAGTTGAATTTAAAATGTTCTTTTGTGTTTCTTTTGAGACTTCCTCTCTAGGGATCTAGGGATTATTTAGACAAGCTTATTTCATCATGGGAACTTACTTTGTCCAAATGTTGCAAATTTCCATATTATCTTTCCGTCGTTGCTTTATTGTGGTCAGAGCAGTGCTGAAAGCTCCGGCTGTAGTTGAAGACCTACCTGTTTGGCTTTGTGTATTGTGAGGTTGCTAATCATCTGTGCATGTGTGTTTAGAACTGCTGTCTCCTTAGAATAATGGTCCTAATATCATGTCACTTTCTGGTTCTTCTAATCTTCTTTAAAGTCTTTAACTGATTGGAAAATACCCATGAATAAAATAGCTTTCTTTTCACTGTTTACATAATGGGGTTTTCTCAGTTTCTCATTTTAAATCTACCTATATGATTAATTGTTTTTATTACAGACAATGGAACTATGGACCACGTTTTAGAGACCATTCTGCAGATCTTTGACTTTTCAGTGCTATTTTTAGATTGTTTATATTGAATGTAAACTTTGATATATGTTAGGGCTAAGTCTATTATTTTCTGTTTATTGTGGTTTATTTTTCATTTTCCCATTTGTGGCCAATGACTTATCTGACATGTATCCTTTAGTGGGAGTGCACTGTAGGTGATTTTTTTCAGCCTTGTGCTTCATTAAGTTCCGGGTAGGGGGTTCTGATTTTTTTTTGGTTTTACAAGTTAGGGTTTCACTCTAGCCCAGGCTGACCTAGAATTCCCTACAGAGTCTCAGGGTGGCCTCGAACTCATGGCAATCTTCCTACCTCTGCCTCCTAAATTCTGGGATTAAAGGCGTGCATCACCACACCCGGTGGGGTTCTGATTTTTTAACAACATTTTTGTTGATAGCTTTTATACATGAACATATTGCATTTTGATCATAATCTCCTTTTATTACCTTCTTTTATCCCCCTTCCCTTGTCCCTCTTCCACTGAATCCCTTCTTTCCAATTAGCCCCTCTTCTATTTTGATGTCTTTTTTTTTTTTTTTGCTTTACTTCATCACCCATGATAAAATGTTGATGGGATCAATATTATGTAGGTCTTGTGTAGGTAATGACAGTCCATGTGAGGTCATAAATACAGCAGCCACCTCATGTTCAGAAGACAGTGTTTTAAACCACTCTTCCCCATTCTCTGGCTCTTATATTCTTCCTGCCCCTGAGCTTGGAGGGTGTGGTGATTTGAATGTAAATGTATGTGCTCTATAGCCCGAGGTATTTTTTGATTAAGATTAAGCTCTGTTGGGTAGGTGTGTCACTGTGGGTGGTTCTTGAGTCCAGCTCTAAGATATGCAGAGAGCCAGTTTGAGCTCTGGCTGTTTGTGCTTGCTGGTTGTTGATTTTTACAGTCTCTCTGCCGTGGATGCTGAAGTGAGCCAGCTGCTTCTGCCATGCTGAAACCTCCCCTGGAATTTGTAAGCCTAAAATAAACCATTCCTCCTACAAGCTGCCTCTGGTTGGATGTTTGTCCAGCAACGAGAAGGTAACTACAACAGGAACATTGGTACCGAGAAGTGGGTTAATAGCTGCAATGAATCTGATTGTGTGGGTTTTGGTCTTTTGGAATGTGTTTGTGGGAGGAATGTGGAAGGATTTGGGGCTGAAGAGATGGCTTGGTGGTTAAGATGCTTGTCTGCAAAATCTAAGGACCTGGGTTTGACTCCTCAGAACCCAGGTAAGCCAGATGCACATGCATCTGGAGTTTGGTTGCAGTGGCTAGAGGCCCTGGCATACTCACATTCTCCCTCCCTCCCTCCTCTCTCATAAGTAAATAAATAAATTTTAAAAATTAAAAAAAAAAGATTTGCTACTTTGGATTGGAAAAGACTTGCAGTGCTATGAGCAGAGATTTGTGGGCTGTTCTGGTAAGAGTTTGAAAATGTTAAATGCAAAGAGAGTTGTGGAATGTGAAGGCTTGGTTTATGAACTTTCAAAGGGGAAGGAGAGAATTCTGTGGGAACTGGAGAGAACTCTGTGGGAACTGGACTGCTGGTGAAAAGGCTTGTGTGTACTGCCCATGCCCTGAGAATCTGATCAAAGTTGAGTTTAAAAGTAATGGACTGGTGTACTTGGTGGAAATATAAAACAGAAAGATATGTAATATATACAGTTAATCACAGGAAAAATTCAAGCAAGTTTAAAGTTATAGGCCCAGAGAATGGTTTTAGGTTACTTAAGCTGCAGTTGTTAAGGTTACCACCATTTAGTGTGGGCACCTGTCTTGCACTGGGACAATGGGAAAGATGCCTGGGCGTGAAACCCATCGCGGAAGGCTAGTAAGAGCACAAATTCTTGTGCTAGAAGGAGGTGTGAAGGAAGAATTCTAAAGGAGAATACTGCTTTTTAAGGTCAAGCTTATCCCCCCCTCCATGATTTACAAATCTGGTTATGCTGCTAATACTGGTTTTGGAAGCATGGAAAATTCAGAGAAGTGGGTCATGAATGCACTGGGTTGCAGGAATTGCTGCTGAGATATGGCAGTGAGAAACAGAGTTGAAATCCCTGTGTGGAGGTCAAGTAAGGCCATTATATGGAACTATGAAGATGAATGGTGGTTTGCAGTGTAGACCCAAAGATGTTTTAGATATTAGATATACCAGGACTGTGGAATGGCTGCCATGAAGTGCTGTTGGCTTAAGGGCTGTGGGCAGTCCAGCTGGAGGGGTTGGATTGGAAACTTAGAGACTTCTTTATCTCTGGTTATAGATGTTGGACTTGGAACTGCAGAAGTTTGCCTATTGGTTATTGATTTTGCATTGGTATACTATTTCCTTGTTATGCCCTTTTTTAAAATGGAAATGTTTGCTCTGTGCCATTATGGGTTAGAAATATCGAACTTGTATTTTGAGTTTACAGGGCTCACAGTTATGAGACAATCTTGAATCTCAGATGAGACTATGTTTTTTTTTTTTTTTTTGCAAGGTAGGGTCTCTCTCTAGCCCAGGCTGATCTGGAATTCACTGTGTAGTCTCAGGGTGGCCTTGAACTCCCAATGATCCTCCTACCTCCTCCTGAGTGCTGGGATTAGAGGCGTGCACCACTGTGCCTGGCTGGGATTTTCTTTTCTAAGGTAAGCCCTCACTGTAGCCCAGACTGATCTGTAGCTCAGTCTATAGCCTCAGGCTGTCCTCAAACTCACAGTGATCCTCTTACCTCTGTCTCCCAAGTGCTAAGATTAAAGTTGTGCGCTACTGTGCCTGGCGATGTGGAACTTTTGAACAGTGTTAATGTTGGTTAAAAGCTATGCAAAAACCTTAAAAGTTGTATTGAGTGAAATTTGTGTTGTGAGGATATCATGAGTCTGAGGGGGCCAGGGACAGAATGTGGTGGTTTGAATATAAATGTATGTTCCCCGTAGCCTGAGGTACTTTTGGTTAAGATTAAGCCCTGCTGGTCAGGTATACCTGGGGGCAGATCTTGAATCAGTCCTTAGGTACGTAGAGGGCCACTTTGAGTGATGGCAGTTTGCGCTGGTTATTGGCTTTTCTTTCTCTCTCTGCTGTGGATGCTGAAGTGAGCCAGCTTCTTCCACCATGGCAAACTTCTCCTGGAGTTTGTCAGCCTGAAATAAACCCTTTCTTCCTATAAGCTGCTTCTAGTTAGATGTTTGTCACAGCAATAAGAAGGTAACTACAACAGAGGGTGCTTTATTATATTTTTAAATTATCTAATGAAGAGGTAGGTTCTATATGGATTTTTAAAGATTTTTTTTGAAAAAATATATTTTGTTTATTTTTATTTATTTGTTTGAGAGTGACAGACAGACACAGAGAGAAAGAGGGAGAGAAAGAGAGAAAGAGAATGGGCACACCAGAGCCTCCAGCCACTGAAAATGAACTCCACATGCATGCACGACCTTATGGAACTGGTTTATATGGGTTCTGGGGAATTGAGCATTGAACTGGGGTCCTTAGGCTTCACAGGCAAGTGCTTAACCACTAAGCCATCTCTCCAGCCCTAGATTTTATTTTTATTTATTTATTAGAGACAGAGGGGGGGGGGAAGAGAGAGAGAGAGAGAGAGAGAGAGAGAGAGAGAGAGAGAGAGAGAGAGAGAGAAAGTGAGAATGGGCACTCCAGGGCCCCTGGTCACTGCAAACAAATTCCAGATGCATGTGCCACCATGTGCGTCTGGCTTATGTGGGACCTGGAGATTTGAACCTGGGTTCTTAGGCTTTGCAGGCATGACCTTAACCACTAAGCCATCTCTCCAGCCCCCTATATGGCTTTTTAAAATGACATCTTTAGTTTTGGTTAATCCTCCTCCATTTCTTCCTCTCCTCCATCCCCTTCCCTGGCCCTACTTAAGTCTCTCCTTCCCTTTGCTTATATATTTACTATGCTCTCTCCTTTAGCCTTCCCCTTTCTCTTTCATGGCCTCTACTGACTCTTACTGCAGCTTATGTATGAATCTAAAACTTCGAAGCTAGGATCCATATAGGAGTGAGAACATGCAGTATTTGACTTTCTAAGCCTGGGTTTCCTGACTTAGTATAATATTTTCTATATCCATTTTCCTGCAAGTTTCATAATTTCTTTTTTTCATTAAATTCTTAGTACTTAACTACTGAAAAATGTTTTAATTAAAAATAGGTCATTCTGGGGCTGGAGGGATGGCTTAGTTAGTTGTTAAGGCACTTAGCCAAGAAACCAAAAGATCCAGTTCATTTCCCCGGGGACCCACATAAGCCAGATGCACAAGGTGGCACATGCATCTGGAGTTTGTCTGCAGTGGCTGGAGGCCCTGGTGTGCCCATTCTAGCTGTCTCTCTCAAATAGATAAAAAATTTTTAAAAGGTCATTCTGGTTTGGTATTTGTTTCCTTCACCATTTCTACTTTCTGTCTCTGTTGTTGTTGCAAGCCTAAAGCTTCACAAGTCACTCTCCCCTCCCCCTCCCCCGCACTTGCCTGCTGTGGCTGTGAAGACACTCCTCCGCTGGTTGGGGGTCTTCAGGTCAGGTCGATTCCTCTCTGCACTTACTGAGTTTGAGCCTTGTTGGACTTCTCCAGTACATTAATGAAAATCTGGTATCAGCTGTATAAAATGCTCAGCCATAAATTCTTCAAATATGTCTCTTCCATCTTCTCTCCCTCGCCTGTGGGGCTCCGTCCTCAGCTGTTGATAGGCCTCATGGCCTCTCCTTCCTTTTTATTCAGCTTTTTTGCTGTCACTTCTGTCATTTTTCCTCTGCTGTATTTTGTAAATTTCTTAGTCTCTCCTCAGATTGACTGCATTTTCTTGTAGAGCAGCTTGCTGAGTTTTGGAACCCTCTATTGTGGTTTTAATTTTTAACAGTTCTGATTCCTGGGAGTTAATGTCTAGCTTCTTGTTCGCTATGGACAGTCTACTTTTTCTTTCTCCAAGCACAGTATGCACTTTTTATTTCAGGCACTTTGAAACTGTTGTGTGCTTTAATCCTGGGAACGTGAGGCGTCATTGGGCTCTTGCAGGGACAGGAACATAGCTGCTTGCCTGAGTCCATTGTTAACTTTGCTATCATCTGTGTCATCTGGAAGCTTTGGGTTTGGTCCTTACTAGAGCTCTGTGGAGACATGACTGGGCCATACACAGTCCCTCCCATTCCCCAACATTCAGAAGAGAGGTAGAATTAACTCGTTATAGACTAAGGTTCATGAACCAGATTTACATCTGTGACTCACTGTGAGTTCCTCGACCCGAGGGGCTGTATCTCATACCTCCCTGTGACTACGGTGGCTAGGACAATGAGACCTGGCAAATGCTCCGGGAATGAATGACTCAGTGTCCCGGGTACATAGCCGAGATGCAAATGTACTGAACTAATGAATGACTAAAACTCAGGTAAGCAGGGTTTGCTGGGTGTTTGTCAATATCTGCCTAGCTGGGAAGTTTTAAATCAAGCGTTGGCAGCTTCCTCTGTGAAGGGCTGGATGCGCTTCTCTTAGGCATCGCTGACTGCTTGGTATGTTCACGGCTGCTCAGCTCGGCCGTGGTCGTCTGTCTTAGTCAGCGCTGGCTGCCACAAAAGCAGGGCCCTACCAGCCGGGAGGCCCAAGTACAGACGTTCACTTCCTTGTAGTTTGGAGGTTGGATATCCGAGGTCAGCAGGCCAGCAGTGTTGGTCTCTGGTGAGGCCTTTCTTCTGATCTGCAGATGGCCCCTTCTCATCATGTCCTCGCATGGCCTCTTTTTGTGTGCACACACATTCCGAGTGTTTCTCTTCTTCCTATCAGATTAGAATCTACCTCCTGATTCCATAAGTCCTTCATTGCTTCTCCAAAGGCCTGTTTCCAGGCAATCACACTGAGGGTTAGGGTCTCAGTAAAGAAATTTGGGAAGCACACAGTTCAGTGCACAAAGTAGTTCAAAGTGGCCCTACACATGCACATGGAAAAATGTGTCCTAATAAAACTTTATTTATAAAAACAGGTGTTAGGCTGGATTTGGCTCATGGGGCAGCTTGCCATCTTTAGATCTCTAAAGACAATTGACTTGTATAAGTGTGATCAGACTTGCTTGGAGTATTTCTTCGGAGCATGGTCTTGATTAAGGCAGTAAGGTTTCCTGACTGCTGTCCTCATTCCCAGCCTCCCCACAAGGTTATGAAAAGCCTCCTTTGTTCAGGACTGATACCAAATACGCCCTTCCTGAGTCTCCTATCACTGTTCTTTATTTTCCTTAAATAGCAATGAGCATACAGCCTGGATTATGCCACTCATTCCTTCAGCCTCCATTGAGCACTTCCATTGTGCCCAAGTTCTGGGGAGACAGATGTGCAAAAGGCAGGTTTCCCCAGTGCTGAGATTACAGGCACCTGCCACCACACCCAGCTTTTTATTTACATGGGTTCTGGGGATCAAACTCAGTTCCTCATGCTTGTGAGTCAAGCACTTTACTGACTGAGCCATCTTTCCAAAAACCCCTGTACTGTTTGCTGACGTTTCTTTTGTGCCAACTTTGGCTGCTTTGTGCTGGCACCATGCTAGGTACAGGGCATGGGTTTGACTGTGAGGTGTGGGATTGAGTGGAGCGCCATCTACTGGGAAGTGAGTCTCCTCCCTATATTGCATGGGGACATCCCATAGAGTTACGGAGGGGAGCCTGCCTTTGCCTCCATCAGCTGGTACGGCCCCACTTGGTGACTGAGACAAGGAGAGTGGGTCTAAGGGAGCGGTGCCATCTTGCAGATGCCCCAGGCTCTGTCTAGACTTCGCCTAGAGCACCCCTCCCTGCCCAGGCATATCTCCCAAACCGCTGAGGTTGATGCAGTGCAGTAGAAAACCAACTTCAGTTTCCTCGCGTGCTGGACAAGGCAGCTGCAGGGGCCACAGCTCGTATGTCTGAGAGATCGTGTTTCTGGGGGAACCTGGATGCAGGTCAGGTCAGAGGTGAGATGGTCCTGTTCATGGAGTCATCTCACACTGCTCTTCTGGGTGTGAAAGAACTGGGCCAGCCACGCTCCTTGAGGTCAGACAAGGTGCACAGACACCAGGCAGGAAATAAGACCACCACTGACCAGTGGATGTTGCCTCAGACTCTTTTACTTGGGCGTATGTGTTACCAACGGTGGACATAGTGTTGGTTTTCATGGGACTGTTTTCACTGAGCAAAACTAAATATTTTTTCCTGAAAAAGTATTTTTTATTTGCTCATGCTTTTAGTCCCAGCACTCAGGAGGCAGAGGTAGGGAAATCACTGTGAATTTGAGGCCAGCCTGGCACTGTAGAGTGCAGTTCAGCCTGAGTTAGAGTGATACCCTAATTCCAATTTTTAAAAAAGATTTATTTGAGTATGTGCTGTGTTGTGTGAGAATTTGTGTGTGTATGCCAGGGCCTCTTGCCTTTGCAAACAAACTCCACACACATGCTCCACTTTGAAAAGTTTTTTTCTGATTTGTTTTTATTTATTTATTTGAGACAGAGAGAAAGGGTTGGGGGGGGGGAGAGAATGCGCCAGGGCCTCTAGACACTGCAAACAAACTTTAGATGCATGTGCCATCATGTGTATCTGGCTTACGTGGAACCTGGAGAATCAAACTTGGGTCCTTAGGTTTTGCAGGAAAGATCCCTAACCACTAGACCATCTCTCCAGCTCACATGCTCCGCTTTTTGTGTGTGGCTTTACATGGTCACTGAGGAATCGAACCCAGGCTTGCAGGCTTTTTATGGTGCCATCTTTAACTGCTGAGCCATCTTCCCAGCCCAAAACTGAAAATTTAAAATGTGCGTATGGTGTGCATGCATTTGTTTATGCATATTCATATGTGTGTGCCGTGTGTGTGTTGGTGCCTGTGTCCATGTGTGGGAGTGTGTGTGGAGGCTAGAAATCAACATAAGGAGTCTTCCTCAGTCATACTCCACCTTATTATGTCAATCAGGGTCTCTCCCTGATTCAGCTTGATTAGCCAGTGAGCCCTAGGGGTTCTGTCTCTGCCTACCAGTGCTTGGACTACATGCAAGTACCCCATACCCAGCATTTTACACGTGTTCTTGGGATCTGAACCCAAGTCCTTAGACTTGCGTGGAAACTTTACCCACTGGGCTACCTCTCCAGTCTGAGCAGAGGCTAACATTAAACTGAGTTAACCAGAAACACAGAAGCAGCTGTGTTGGTTCCCATGTCCTCCAGCCATGCAATGCCACTAGAACTGTCGCTGCTGCCTAGAGACAACGAGGGCAGGGAGGACCGCTGACTGCGGTAGGATCTGCGGAGGGCAGGGAGGAGCGCTGACTGCGGTAGGATCTGCGGAGGGCAGGGAGGAGCGCTGACTGCGGTAGGATCTGCGGAGGGCAGGGAGGAGCGCTGACTGCGGTAGGATCTGCGGAGGGCAGGGAGGAGCGCTGACTGCGGTAGGATCTGCGGAGGGCAGGGAGGAGCGCTGACTGCGGTAGGATCTGCGGAGGGCAGGGAGGAGCGCTGACTGCGGTAGGATCTGTGGAGGGCAGGGAGGAGCGCTGACTGTGGTAGGATCTGCGGAGGGCAGGGAGGAGCGCTGTCTGCGGTAGGATCTGCGGAGGGCAGGGAGGAGCGCTGACTGCGGTAGGATCTGCAGAGGGCAGGAGGGAGCACTGACTGCGGTAGGATCTGCGGAGGGCAGGGAGGAGCACTGACTGCGGTAGGATCTGCGGAGGGCAGGGAGGAGCACTGACTGCGGTAGGATCTGTGGAGGGCAGGGAGGAGCGCTGACTGTGGTAGGATCTGCGGAGGGCAGGGAGGAGCGCTGTCTGCGGTAGGATCTGCGGAGGGCAGGGAGGAGCGCTGACTGCGGTAGGATCTGCAGAGGGCAGGAGGGAGCACTGACTGCGGTAGGATCTGCGGAGGGCAGGGAGGAGCACTGACTGTGGTAGGGTCTGCGGAGGGCAGGAGGGAGCACTGACTGCGGTAGGATCTGCGGAGGGCAGGGAGGAGCGCTGACTGTGGTAGGATCTGCGGAGGGCAGGGAGGAGCGCTGACTGCGGTAGGATCTGCGGAGGGCAGGGAGGAGCGCTGACTGCGGTAGGATCTGCGGAGGGCAGGGAGGAGCGCTGACTGCGGTAGGATCTGCAGAGGGCAGGAGGGAGCACTGACTGCGGTAGGATCTGCGGAGGGCAGGGAGGAGCACTGACTGTGGTAGGGTCTGCGGAGGGCAGGAGGGAGCACTGACTGCGGTAGGATCTGCGGAGGGCAGGGAGGAGCGCTGACTGTGGTAGGATCTGCGGAGGGCAGGGAGGAGCGCTGACTGCGGTAGGATCTGCGGAGGGCAGGGAGGAGCGCTGACTGCGGTAGGATCTGCAGAGGGCAGGGAGGAGCGCTGACTGTGGTAGGATCTGCGGAGGGCAGGGAGGAGCGCTGACTGCGGTAGGATCTGCGGAGGGCAGGGAGGAGCGCTGACTGCGGTAGGATCTGCGGAGGGCAGGGAGGAGCACTGACTGTGGTAGGATCTGCAGAGGGCAGGAGGGAGCACTGACTGCGGTAGGATCTGCGGAGGGCAGGGAGGAGCACTGACTGTGGTAGGGTCTGCGGAGGGCAGGAGGGAGCACTGACTGCGGTAGGATCTGCGGAGGGCAGGGAGGAGCGCTGACTGTGGTAGGATCTGCGGAGGGCAGGGAGGAGCGCTGACTGCGGTAGGATCTGCGGAGGGCAGGGAGGAGCGCTGACTGCGGTAGGATCTGCGGAGGGCAGGGAGGAGCGCTGACTGCGGTAGGATCTGCGGAGGGCAGGGAGGAGCGCTGACTGCGGTAGGATCTGCGGAGGGCAGGGAGGAGCGCTGACTGCGGTAGGATCTGCGGAGGGCAGGGAGGAGCACTGACTGCGGTAGGATCTGCGGAGGGCAGGGAGGAGCGCTGTCTGCGGTAGGATCTGCGGAGGGCAGGGAGGAGCACTGACTGCGGTAGGATCTGCAGAGGGCAGGAGGGAGTACTGACTGCGGTAGGATCTGCGGAGGGCAGGGAGGAGCACTGACTGTGGTAGGATCTGCAGAGGGCAGGAGGGAGTACTGACTGCGGTAGGATCTGCGGAGGGCAGGGAGGAGCACTGACTGTGGTAGGGTCTGCGGAGGGCAGGAGGGAGCACTGACTGCGGTAGGATCTGCGGAGGGCAGGGAGGAGCGCTGACTGCGGTAGGATCTGCGGAGGGCAGGGAGGAGCGCTGACTGCGGTAGGATCTGCGGAGGGCAGGTCTGAGAGCAGGCCTGGAAGACACCACAGGATGAGGCAGAGTTCTGATGCTGCCGACCAGAAGCTAAACCCAGCAGTCAGTTGTTCTGCCCCGTCTCACTAGAGCCCGTTAGACGCTGCGGGGGAGCGCTCAGGACAGTTGTGGGCTTGGCCTGCCATAGGGACTGCCTCGGACAGTGTGATTTGGGGGAGAGGTCTGATGAAGAGAGAGTTTTACATTATTTTACATCTTTCTGCATTCCTTAGCATATTTGCAGAATGAATCGCATGCTTTTTGTTTTTTAAAACAAACAGATAATGTGTTTTGGGAGGGGGGAATTGAAGTCCATTTTTCACTTTAATAATTATTAAATTTTATTTCATTTATTTCTTTTCAAGGCAGAGTGTCACTCTAGCCCAGGCTGACATGGAACTCATTTTGTAGACCCAGGCTGGCCTCGAACTCATGGCAGTCCTCCTACCTCTGCCTGCCAAATGCTGGGATTAAAGGCGTGCGCCACAACGCTCGGCCACAATTTTTAAATTTTGCTTGTGTATATATGTATGTGTACGTGTATGCGTGTGTGTTTGGACACAATGCTAGAGAGCACGTGTACAGAGGCCAGAGGACAACCTCCAGCGTTTCTCTGCTCCTCCACCTCCTCGTGTGACAGGGTCTTTCAGGTTGACTTTCCACTGGTGCTTGTGAACGGCACATTCTCCTGGCCGCACCTTCCATTGCTGTAAGGCCTGAAGAGGCATTTGTGTGGAATAGCACAGAGGTCACTGGACTATGCCTAAACATCATGAGCTCCAGCATTGTGAGTTTAAACAGAAATTCAGGAGACTGGAGAGATAGCTCAGTGGTTAAAGATGCTTGCTTGTAAAGCCTGGTAGCCCAGGGTTCAATTCCCATGTACCCACATAAAGCTAGATGCACAAAGTGGCACATACATCTGGAGTTTGCAGTTCCAGGAGGCCCTCTGTGCACATTCTTTGTTTGTCTGTGTCTGTCTCTTTCCTTGCAAATAAATAAATAAAGATGTTTTAAAAAACTTCCGATCCCCAGCAGCCATGGTGGGTATGGCTGCCTGACAGTGATCCCAGAGCTCAGGAGGTAAAGCCCCGGGCGTGCCCTGAGCAAGCAGGCTAGCTAATCTACCTGAGGCCCCAGTGAGCTCTGGGCTCGAGTGATAAACCCTGTCTTAGTAAGTAAGGTGGAGGGTGATTCTGGAAGGCACCTGATCTTAACCTCTGGCTCTACACACAGTGCACCCCAGCACAGTCTCATGTATGAACAGGCGTGCACACATATACCCCTGTACCAAGCAAAGAAGAAAAGAGAAGAAGATCCAGTAACTAAGATATTTATTTATATTTTTATAAATATGAAAGTATTTTTTATTTATTTGAGAGAGAGAAACAGAAACAGAGAGACAGAAAGGGAGAGAGTATGGACATACCAGGGCCTCTTGCCTCTGCAAACTAACTCCAGACATATGTACCAATTTGTGCATCTGGCTTTATGTGGGTACTGGGGAATTGAACCTGGACCAACAGGCTTTGTAAACAAGCACCTTTAACCACTGAGCCATGTCCCCGGTCCCCAGCAGTTGCTGAATGTGCACCACTTGCTGAGCATCGTACACACAGAGCAGAACATATAGCAGGTCCCCCACCCTTGGCTTACAAGCCAGGCTCAGGTGGCTTATGTGTTCACCACAGTCACTCTGACAGGTCTTTTTAAAAAATTTATTTTTGATTACGTGAGCAGGTATGTACAGTGTGATGCAGTGTGGCGTGTGAGGTGCAGGCGCGTGCATGTGCCCTTGCAGCTGGGCCCCTGTGCTCCCCTGCAGGGCTGGAGTTACAGGTGCATGGCCAGGCCTAGCTGTTCTACGTGGGATCTGGAGATTTGAACCTGGCAGGCTCTGGCCCCTCAGGCTCTCATGCGTGGGGCATTTTTCCAAAACACTGTGTTGCTGCCATTTTAAAGTTTGAGGGCTGGAGAACTGAACATGGGTTCAGTTCAGTTCGTCAATGCCTACGTAAAGTCAGATGCCCAAAGTTGTGCGTGCACCTGGAGTTCGTTTGCAGGGGCAGGAGGTTCTGGTGCCCCCTTTGCTACTGTCTGTCTGTCCGTTTGCCTCTTTCCCTCCCTCTCTCTCAAGTAAATAAGTCTTGGGGTGACTGTGGTAAGGCTGCAGGGAAGAGGACATGAGCTCGCGAGTGTGAGGCTGCGGCTGGCGGGTTTCTTTCAGCTGTGTTTTCGTTTAGCTTGAGGCAGCCAGACTATCCTCCAGTGCGGAGTGCATGCGCAGCTCCTGTGTGCGGCAACTCCACAGCGCTGTGCATTAGGGAAACGTGCATCCTCTCCTTTCTTTCACTCGTGGACTTGCTGTTTCATTCCGTGGACATAACGATGGCATCCTGGCCTCAGGCTGGAGCCGTAGCTGGGCCAGGAACGTGGAGGCCTTCTGAAGTCTGTTCTGGTGGTAATGGCAGAGTGGGGACAGCCCATGCTGTGGCACTGTGGGGTGTGTTTACACACAGGTGTCATCGTGTCAGGACCCGATGCCACAGGGGTTCTGAAGGTGCAGGACCAGGACAAAGGGTGATGTCCTTTCCAGTGTCAGGGTCCTTATAGTAGAGATGTGGTCTCAGCCTGTGCTTGGCTGTATGTACCAAGCCCAGGACCTGGGCTGTGAGTGCTGCTGAGGGGCTGGCTTGGGCTCAGCAGCATTGGTCCAGCGGCTGAGTTGGTTGCAGAGGGGAGGCAGGAGGGCCCCAGTGCCAGGCACCGTGTTCTGGTTGGACGTCACGTTGCACATCACAAGTCATATCTGCGAGTCTCTGGATGGACAGAGACACACCCACGAGAAGCAGGCGGTGACGAAGGAAAAGCTGCGGGAAGAAGTGAGGCAGTGGGAGGGACCTGCAGCCCCATGGGCACTAGACAGAGCTGCCTTGCCCTGTGTCGCTCTTCTGAGTGGTATCTCCATTATAACTGCCTGTTAGCCATTCTGAGGGTCCTGGTAGATGGGAAGGCAACATGGGTGTGCTGGGCACAATTTTGGCCCCTTGGTATTATGCCCGTGAATAGCTTTTTCTCCCTGGCAGAGAGGACTTTGTGGGTATAATTGCCACAAAAGCATGAGGGCCTGAGTTTGATCTTCATAAGCTGCGTAAGAAACCGCAGGCACCATGGCACATGCCTGTCGCCTCAGCCCCGGGGAGACAGGAGGATTCGGGAGCTCAGTGGCCAGCCAGTCGAGCCTTATGGGCAAGCTCCAGGCCCATGAGAGACTGCGTCTCAGAAAAGTAAAACAAGATGCCCAGTGTGTCTGAGGAACAACACCAGAGGTGCACACACATGAGCTTTGTACACCCGCACCTTCACAGTTGTACCTACACTCACGTGCATTGTCACAGTGAGCAGACTGAGGAGGAGGAGGAGGAGCTGTACTCACACCCTGGGTGGGGGGCTGCGCTGAGCAGGGGCTGAAGGACCGACGTGGTGTTTGCAGAAGTTGAAGGTAGACCCCTGCCACCCGCGACCACCACGCCACTCCCATCACTCCCCAGTACTTCTGCAGGAGAAACACAAGCACGTGTGCATAAGAGGACTTGTGCACAAACGTTCACAGCAGCTTCATTTGAAAGGCAGAAATCTGTGAACAGCTGAGATGTGGCCTAGCAGGAAGATGTATAACAGAACATCATGGTGGAACCCTAGGTGGCCCTAAAGGCGTGGGCCTTTACCCACTGACCCATACAGCAACATAGATGAATCTAAAGATAATTGCTCACGGTGGCTGGGAAGGTGACTCAACTGTTAAAGGCACCTGCTTACAAAGCCTGCCGGTCCAGGTTCAATAACCAAGCCACACGTGTAAAGTAAGCCAGATGCAAAAAGGGACATGTCTAATGGTATTCCTTTGCAGTGGCAAGAGACCCTGGCATGTTCATACATGCTAATGAATCAATATATAAAAATTATTATAAAAATGTAATTGTGCAGAGTAGAAAGGACCAATCTCCTCCCTCCAAATACACACTGTATAGCTCTATTTCTATGAAATTATAGAAAATATAAAATAATTTGTGATGGCAGAAATTAGATAAAAATCTCCTGGGGATGGATGTGGGGTTCAGTCAGGGCCAAGGAGGCACTACACGGAAGGATCACGAAGAGCATGGACAATCTTTTGGAGGTGAGAGAAATGTTCATTCCATGGACAGTGAGCCTGTTCTCACAGGTGAAGGGCAAAGCTGGCAATGTGTGTGGTTTCTTTTTGCCAACTGTGTGGGGGAAGAGATGTGGGAGGGGGGCAAAGGAGGGTGGTGGGAGGGGATTGTGATCAGGGTACATTGTGTAGATGTGTGGAGGTTGTTAGTAAAAAGTTTTTAAAAATGAAGAGCCCAGGAAACATTACAGAGGAAGTAGTGGTTTAGCCACGAGTGCTGCTTTCACTGCCAGCCCGAGAACCTCCTCCAGGGAGGAGACTTAGAACTCATCAAAGCAGAAAACCAGAGGTCGCCCAGCACTCAACACTGAAGGAGTTTACTAACACACCCTCCAAGGCTCAAGGAACATTGCAGAAGGGAGGTGAAAAGAACCTAAGAGCCTCAGGGTGGTTGAAGGAATATTCCGAGGCATTGTCCTCCCCACAGAGATGGACTGGCACATTCATGAGCCCACAGTGAATACCAGGAACCCCACTGAGGAAGACCCTCAGAGGAATGGGGTTAGGGGAGAGGGAACAAGAGTATCACCTGATGGGAGTATGACCAGAATGCAATATACGCATACAATAAAATTCCCAATTAAAAAAAAAAAAAACTAAGAGAAAGGAAGGGAGTAAACCTAAAGCTTTGGATGTGGCAATGTTAACGTTACTGACTCCACCAAGATGACATAGTGTTGAGGAGAGGCAGTTGAATGTCAGTAGAGTGGGACCTGCTAATTCTGGAAACACTGTAGACAGGATGGCTCCCAAACAAAAGAGCCGTAACCCTGCAGGTACAAGACAGCACCCCTGCATGTGCAGCCTCCTGATCAAACCACAACTGAGCTGCTCCCCACACACAGAAAGACCGAGCTCTGACAGCTCGGCTGGTAACCCAGACATGGCAACAGTCACCATGAATGCTCTTGGCTATTGGATTTTGTTGGTTAAGAAAGACACACTTGGGCTGGAGAAATGGTTTAGCGGTTAAACGCTTGCCTGTGGAGCCTAAGGACCCCGGTTCGAGACTCAATTCCCCAGGACCCAAGTTAGCCAGATGCATAAGAGGGTGCACACGTCTGGAGTTCGTTTGCACTGGCTGGAGGCCCTGGCGCATCCATTCTCTCTCTCTATCTGCCTCTTTCTCTCTCTGTCTCTCTCAAATAAAATAAATAAAAAGTTAACAAAAAAATTAAAAAAAAGAAAGACACACTTAAGGGAAGTAAAAATGCTACTCAAGGGTTTATGATTAAGTTTGCCACTTAGTCCTCAGCTCTTGGAGCCTTTGGGAGGTGGAGCCTGGCTGGAGGCGGTGTGTTCCTGGGGACAGGATGTGGGATTGACTGGTGGTCCAGACCCGCTGGACGTCCAGAGCCAGCTCGCTCAGGCTGCTGTCCGTTTCTGCCGCTGCTGTGTGCAGTCGTGAACCGGTTGTCACGCTTGCTGCACTGTGACGGAGCTTCCCCTCGAAACTGTAAGCCTGCAAGAAATCCTTTCCTCCCGTAAACTGCTTCTGGTCAGCTGTTTTGTCCCAGCAACGCGAAGGTAACTGCTGCACTAACGAAAAGCGAACAGCTGCATCAGAAAAGTCGCCTTTGGAGGACAAGCCTGTGCGTGGGACACTAAGCTGCTGCTCGCGGGCAGGCAGCCGTCCTGCGCCGGCTTCCGTGTGCGCAGCCTCGCTGGGGCGTGCCTGCAGTGACAACTGACGAGGAACTGACACATCCGTACGGCACATTCTTAATAGCAGAAGAAGGCTGCTGAGGATTTCAGTACAATTAACAGGCTTTATCTAACGAGCACTTACTAAGGACAGTAGTGCATGATTACAGCACACACTCTGCAAACACCCAGGGATCATTTGTGAAATGAGGTCTCACACGACGACGTTGTAAAGCTAGTTTCAATTGATGTCAAAACATCCATATCACCCAGACCACACTCTTTTATCACAGTGCAATTAAAGAGAAGTGACAGGGACAACTAAAACATACTTCTAACAAATCACAGATCAAAGAGGAACTCATGATGGGATTAGGAAAAGATCAGAGCTGCCAAGGTCATGAAATGCTGTATGTAACTGGAATGCAACCAAGGCGTCGTGAAGGGATATTTTACTCTCAAGGACGAGTTTTTCAAAGGGGGCCGTGGGGGTGAGGACATGTGGGGACTGACTGTCAGCTGTGTAGGAGGAGTTGAGAAGGGAAGAGGCCGAGAAGAAGTGGGAGTCAGTGTCTGGTGAACAGGAGTTCGCGCTCAGGCGGGAGAAGGGAACACCTGGAGCTCACACCTCACCACCGTTCTCACCTGGGCGACTTCCAGTTAGTCCTCCTTTGCTCCTCTGTGGAAACGCACTGTGGCTTTGTGCACGGTACAGGGAGAAAGCCGACTCCTGCTCCTCGCATTGGAGACCTCAGAGATTTGTAGAGATGTGGTACTTACGAAGTACATGGCTTGAGAAAACACCAGGAATTTTATCTAAGGCTATTTAAATCTGATCCACTCCCCACCTGAGAGGAAGCCCTGAGCCTCAGCAAGAGAAAAAAATATATAATTTATTTATTTGAGAGATTGAGAGGGTAAGAGGTAGACACAGAAAAAGAGAGAATGGGCATGCCAGGGCCTCCAGCCACTGCAAAGGAACTCCAGATGCATGCGCCATCTTGTGCATCTGGTTTATGTGGGTCCTGGGGGATCGAACCGAGGTCCTTTGGCTTTGCAGGTAAATGCCTTAACTGCTAAGCCATCTCTTCAGCCCAGAATATATATATGTGTGTAGACACACACACACACACACACACACACACACATTACAAGAGAGAGAGCGAGCAAGAGAGAATTAGCAACGGCAAGTGAATTCCAGACGCGTGTGCCACCTTGTGCTCATGCGTCACCTTGGGCACCTGGCTTCCGTGGGGTCTGGGGAGTTGACCTTGGGTCCCTAGACTTCACAGGTGAGTGCCTTAACTGCTAAGCCATCTCTCCAGCCCAAGAATATTCTTTACTGCTAGATTTCAGCTCCAGACATTTCTGAGGCACAGCCCAGGCATTGTGCGGAGAGACGCAGAGAGAGAACCTGAGAACAGATGCTTTCTGTTTCACAATTTTACTTATCTTTTATTATGCTACTAGTTTATGCTGACAATTCTTACTCCTGAATCGAATCAGGGTGAAACTTTAGCCTCAGTGTCTGCAGGCTTGGCTCCCACTGGTCCTTCACAGGCACCTCTGTCCCTGAAGCTCAAATGCCTGGTACAGAACGGTATAGTGCTCACACATGACATGCCCACCTCTGTCCATATGCTTTAAACCATCTCCAGATGACTTAGGACACAAACAATAAAATGCTATGAAATAGCTGTCATGCAGTATTTTTAGATGATAAGGACGAGAAAAACTTGGTACTTGTTGCAGAAAAAAAAAAGTCTGTGCAAATTGCAGCAGATGGAATTAAAAAAAAATATTTGCAGCCTAAGTTTGGCCAGACTCATGAATATGAATGGGCCAACTGAAATCACTGTTCACAGATTAGAATCTACTATTCAACCAAACCCAGTGATTTGAAAAATACTGCTTACAGGTCAGTATTTGTGTGCTTCGGCGAACGCGAAACGTGGCATTGTGGTGGTGTTGAACGGACCACTCAGCTTTGTGATCTGGAAGAATCACCTTAGGTATCTTTTTTTCCCTTGGAGGTTTTTCTTTTTCTTGTGACTGAGCCAGGCCTCTTGCTGAAATAGCTAGAATGCCAGCAAAGACTTTAGCCCTCCCTGAGCCACAGGCACACTACGAAGGCCAGCCCTGGCTTTAGCCCTCCCTTGGGGTGGTGTCACGGGGTGGTACTGAGCGGGGCCAGGCAGGTTCCAGCCCTTTGGCATTGTGGCCTAACACTAGCCTCATCTTTGTTCAGTTGAAACTTGGAACTTTGGAATTCTCTGAGCCTGTAGCATTGTCCTCTGATGCCAGTAGGAGTCTGTGGGTGACGCCAGCCTGTGGCTGTGTTGAAAGATTGTCCGTGGGTCCTGGCTGTGATCACTAAGTTGCCGAGATGGAAACGCAAGGTTCCCACGAGGTAGCAGCATGCTGTGGCCTTTTTGCGTCTTCACTGGTGACGACACAGGGGCCGCTGTGACCTGCCATCTCTGTACACGTCAAGGCCTGGTTACATCTCATTTCACCTGTTTTTGTCCCCACGTGACTCGGGAGTGAGTCAGGGGAAGTTTGTTCAACATGCCATACAGCCCGGCACCTGGCACGACAGAGGTGACCAGAGAAAACTCGTAAGCTGGGCTTCCATGAGAGCTGGGCTTCCCAGTGTCTGTCCTTCTGAACACCGCCGTACAGCTCTCTTTCCACTTGGAGTAAATCTGGTTTGTTTTTTTTTTTTTCATTAGGGTATATTAACTATACATGATAATGGGCTTCTTTATGACGTGTTCATACATGTATGTGAAGGTCATTATTCCCCGTTGTTCCCCTCTCACTCCCGCCAGTCACCTTTCCCTTCCTCCTTCCTCTTCTAATTCGTCTCCCCTTTACTTTCCTATTTTCAGCGCACGTTTCTGCACTGGGATCCTGTCAGAGCCAGACCCCCAAGGCTCTCTTCCTGGACACTACCTTACTGCCCAGCCCCCTTCTTTCCCACTTTCCTGCCTTCCTTCCTTCCTTTTTTAGAGAGAGCGTGCACACGAGAGAGAGGGAAAGAGAATTGGCTTGCCAGGGCCTCAGCCACTGTAATCAAACTCCAGACGCTTGCACCATCTAGTGGGCATGTGTGACCTTGTGCTTGCCTCACCTTTGTGGATCTGGCCGTCATGGCATCTGGAGAGTCGAATGTGGGTCCTTAGGCTTTGCAGGCAAGCGCCTTAATGGCTAAGTCGTCTCTCCAGCCTCAGCCCTCTTTCCATTTGGTGTGCCCCATTGCGACTACTGTGTCGCTTTGCAACATGTCGGGAAGTATGTTATCCTGCAGCCCTGTCTTTCTGCCTTGTCCCTTAGTTCAGAACATCACACATCACACATTTTGGTGGTTTTTACCCTCGTTCTTGTAGTAACAGAGAACTAAAAGCAATTTTACTTTGAAGAATCTCTTACCAGAAGTCCTGGGGGAGCCAGGCTCGGTAGTGTGTTAGTTTCTTTCCTCTGACAAAAGCAGCTTAAGGAGTTTGGCTTGCTGTTGCAGAGGCTATGGACCCTCATGGAGAGAAGGCACGGCAGCAGCTGGTCACATTGCAACACAGTCAAGAAGCAGACGGCAAGCAGGACCCACACTTTCCAGCAAGGCTCCACCGTGTAAAGGTCCCATAACCTTTCCAATTAGTCTCACCACTCGGGGATATTTTACTTATTTTTAGGGTGCTTTTGCATGTGTATGTGAGTGGAGTAGGTGTGATGCACGTGTGTGTGCACGCATGCAGATGCATGTGCGGATGCAGCACTCCGTGCACGTGTGTGCAGGCCAGAGGAGTACCTCAGGCTCTGCCACTGCCCTGGTCATCTGCTCGCTGCCTGGACACGGCATCTCTTTACTGATTCCAGAGCTTGGCCTGTGTCCCAAGCCCCGGCACTTCTTCAATCTCTACCCCCAGGACTGGGGCTACAGGCATGCCGAGTGGCTTCCATGTTTCTGGGGAGATTGAACTCAGTGGTCTCCGGCCCCCTCTGACCCTTCTTCTTGTGCAGGAAGTGCTCCTAACCACTGACCCATCTCTGCGGCTCCAGAAGTTTCAGAATCTAATGACTCCTGGCTAGGAACGGGACCGAATGCTCGGCCCACACCTGGCCTGGGGGATGTTGGGGAGTTCAATGACTGAGTGTTGCACAGTTTTGCTTCACGGCTGAGGTCATAGCATGTTCTGAGACGTGCTACAGCCTGCGTGCCTGAGGGAAGGACAGCATGTTTCTATGGACATATTGTGGAATCTGTCCACGTGAAACTCTAGGGCTGTCAAATCAAGATAGGACAGAAAGCAAAGCTCTGACCCGAGGAAGGACAAGGAGGAATGTGGGCATGGGCTGAAAAAGGGCTGGGACGTCTGGGGGATGTGGAAATTGGTCTTTGTCTTTGTGGGAGGAGGCAGGGGGGTGCATTTGTCAAAACCTCGAGCTGGCCTGGGGAGATGGCTCAGTGTTTAAAGGTACTGCTAGTAAGGCCTGCTGACCCAGGCTCAATTCCCCAGAACCTATGTAAATCCAGACACAAAATGTGGTGCGTGTGTGTGGTGGTCATTTGCAGTGGTAAGAGGCCCTGGAAGATGTGCACACACATACACACAGGTTCACATAAATATATACTCCGATTTGTACATGTTAAATACATAGAGGAATTCATAACTCAGTAAGGCAATAAAGAAATATGCAACTAGGGCTGAAGAGATAGCTTAGTGGCTAAAGTGCTTGCCTTTCAAGCATGAAGACCTAGGTGTGATGTCCAGTACCCACCTAAAATGCTGGGTGTGGTGGCATCCACATGTAATCCTGGTGTTGGGGAGGCAGAGACAGGAGGACCCCTGGAGTTTGCTGACTAGCCCGTCTAGCCAACGTGGTGAGCTTCGGTCCAATGAGAGACACTCTCTCAAAGGGAAGGAGATAGCATTGTTGAGGGTTAGACCTGAGGTTGTCCTCTGCCCTCCACAGACATCCCGCACACACATATGTGTCCACACACATATGAAAAACACACACACACACACATACACACACATATATATATATAACTACAGAAGGAAATTATTCAAATTTCCTGTCCAGTTTGTTATTTTTTCTTCTTGTTCTCAAAGCTGTCTTGAGCATTTATAACATCTTAAAATGTGTTTTTAGCCTCATTAAGTCTTGAGATTTCTTCTGCTCTCTGCTTTTTTTTCTCTCTCTCAAGCAAATCAAGCTCAGAAAGCAGTTCTGAGTGCAAGAGCATTTGCTGTAAGCCACCAGGTTACATAAGAGCGAACAGGACACAAGGTGGACATGTATTAATTTGTTCCCTCTTGCTGGATGCCTTACACAGAGACAGGCCTCTCATCATGACTCACACAAAATGCTTACAATGACTTCAATTGCACATACTTGCTGCCTTTTCTGGTTTTGATAGAGTTGTTTCAACTTGTACTACATTTTCTGCCCACTGTTTGGGTTTGTCTTCATTGCTTGTTTTCTGTGGTCATGAAAGGTAGCTCTTTCATTCTTCATTCCCTTCTTATGGCTACAAGGAAAACAATGAGATGTTTCTGAGCCCTTCTCCTTCTGATGAAGGCAGGTATGATGGTGTAAAAGTGAGTGTCGGTGCCCCTGGGCCATGTCTCTGAGCCTTCTTTTCTTGCCCTTGCAGACTCCAGAGACAGGGGCGCACCTGCCTGGTGAAAGCAAGAGCCAAGATAACCAGCTGCCCCCACGCCCTGCGGAGGAGCAGAGATGGAGCCAGGAAACAGATCGTGAGGACTCTGAGACCTTGTCCCTTCAGAGTGGGAGCCGATCAGACACAAAAACAGATCCTTTTGGAAGTGCCTCTGACACTGAGTCCCTGCCTGCTGATCTCGCTGGGGGAGTCTGCCTCTCTCCAAGTGGTCCCTTGGTAGACAGAGAAACGGACTGGGAATGTCCTGATGGCCCAGCAGCTAGACTTCCTCAGGAGCAGCACTTCTCCTATGTCTTTGGCCTTGATGCAGAGGAGGAACTGGATTTGTTTCCTGGCTTGAAGGAAGACATTTATGAAAACAAGTGGCATGCCTCGGCTACAGTTGCTGGAAAAGGGGAACAAGATGCTTCCTGGGACTGCGTGACCAGCCTGGAGCAAGAGTCTCCCCTGGTCGGGTGCTCCCTGCAGGGGGCCACGGGCGGAAGCAGTCCCCAGCTGGCACAGAGGATAGCTGGTCAAGACCACAGCGGGCTCTGCGTGGTTTCCCTGCAGAGAGTCCAGTCCGAGGGCGATCTGGACATGCCCATGGCCTGTTCCTGTGCTCTGCAACACTGCAAACTGTATCAGAGCTGGCCACGTGCTCACAGCAGGGCCCAGGCACCAGCACTACCTCGCATAGCCCGGCAGGTCAGCAAAGTGCTCCTGTGGACCAGGACAGAGAAGAGAAGTCCTCCAGACCCCACAGTCTGTGCCCAACACTGCTTGGGTACACCTTACCTCTTACACACCAGGTTTCACCTCAGTGCCCCAGCAAACATTGGTGGTAATGGAGGGGTATCCCCCAAACACCTCTGTCGGCATAGGAGGACTCGGGTCAGGACCCATTCCATAGCGGGGCTTCCTTCAGGTTATTGCAAGGAGCCCATGGGGGGCAACATTGTGACATTTGGGACGCATTTGATGAAAGGGGTAGAGATAGAACCAGATCCAAGAACACAAAGCAGCCTTCCCCGTGCGGCCACCCGACTGTCTCAGTTACTTCCGGCTGCGCGAGGCAGGGCTCCCCATCTACAGGATAAGTACAAGCCCGGGGATTGTGGCTTTCAAGGGGCCTCCCGGGACACACCCTGTGTGGTTCTCCCACAGGAAAACCAGGTGGAACGGGCTTCTAGGTCATGCCCAGACGCTTCACACTTCTCTTCAGAACTGTTGAAGCCTGGCAGTCAGGAGGAAGTGCCTGGGCCAGCTGAAGGCAAGCTGGGGCACAGCCCAGAGAGCCGACCTGAGGAACCCCGAGGTGCCCGCCCTGCTGATGTGAGCAGTAAACAAAAGTGCCTTCAAGACGCTTCTGCTAAGGCAGGAAACCTGCCCAGGGACTGCACAGCAAAAGGTGTTCTCAGTGAGGAGAGAGAGCTGCCTGGGAGGGCCAGTTGCCCCCATCACCAGAGCCATGGGGAGACCCCCATGTGCGACAGAGGTCTGGTGGGCTGCTGGGAAGTGAGTGGCAGTGCCCATGCTGCAGACACCACTCTGGAAGCAGGGGCACGAGCTCCTTCAGAAGACCCAGAAGAGGCAATGATTCTAGACCCTGACGGCAGGGAAAGGGCCTTGTGGCGTCTTTCAGAATTCCCAGCCCCCAGGGCATCACACTGCAGTACTGGAAATGAGTGTGACCAGGTGCCTAGGGATGGTGCCAGCCTGCAGCTGGAGCCCAAAGCACAGGCTGCTCCTGGGCACAGTTACACCCTCATCATCCTAGCTGTAGCGCAGAAAGGTCTACAGGCCACTACAGGGAAGGCCAGCCTTCGGCTAGAGTCAGAGTCCAGCGATTTCTTAGGGGAAAGCACTGGGACTCTGCAAAGTGTAGGTGCCACTCAGTGTGAGTTCCCCAGGAACTCAGAAACGTCCATTGGTGGCAGTGGGTGTGAGCTGCCAACATGCCCCACCGTGGGGAACGAGGACCGGTGTCTCCAGCTGCTGGCAGGAGGCGCAAAGCCGGGGGAAGTTCTGGTCTCCAGGGCCACTTCAGAAGCGACCCTGGGCACAGAGGAGCCCCTGAATGAGAGGCTGCCTGGGGAAAGCTCTGAACTGGAGCTTGTGGGTGCATGCCCAGAAAAGGCCATCTGCCCCGAGGGAAGCCGCCAGCCCCACAGCAAGGAACACAGACAGGGAGATGTGGGCCTTGAGAGTACAGATGCCCCTAACGCAGGGAAGGACGAGCTCCCTGCGGTTGACCCTGAGGGAGCCACAGCCACAGCCAGGGTCCCCGCAGCAGCTGGGTCCCTGGGAGCTCACCACGGGCTCCGCCAGGGTGCTCGGGAGGGCAGGCAGCGCCCCACACTTTTCCAGGTGACCTCTTTAAGGACCAGCAGTCCCGTAGTCATGGAGAGCCCTGGGGTGGGCACGCCCTGTGCTGCCCTGACCCCGGAGGCTGAGGCCAGCCTGGCGCATCCTGGCCCGGAGGCGCACCTCCCTCCCAGTCCCTCTGTCCCGGATGGCCCGCGCCGGGAGTGTGCAGGGACACCCGGGGACCTCAGCAGCACCGCCAAGAAACTCCGAACAACGGAGAGCAAGCTCAGGACCAGACTGGCTTTAGCTCATAGGACCTTTTCCAATTTTTTCGAGGGAAAAATTGCGGAAAAAGTGAATGCTGAAGAACGTTCTACTGGTTCTGTCAAGGGCGAGAAGGGCAGGCAGCGCCAGAGCTCCTGGCGCATTTTTCTGAGAAGCAAAGATGTGGAGAGCCCCAAGAGGCCCCCCTCAGAGAAGAGGGTTCCAGGACCAGAAGTTGTGGATTCACGCAGTCCTTCCCCACCAGTGACCGGGAGTCACAGTGAACGGTCGGCCGAGGACACTGCCAGCTGTGTTTGTGGAGACTCCTGGGTGCCCCCACAGCACCCTGCAGCTTTGTCACCCAACAGTTTGGTTTCCCCAGAACTCAGGAGGAAAAGTGAGCCAACCATAAAACACACAACTGCCCAGGAAGGTGGTGGGTGCCTCCTGTCCTGTGTGTGCCCGGAACAGGCCTGGCTGATCTCCTCCACCAGTCCTGGAGCCCAGCAGGCTGGCATCAGCCGTGCCACCCCCTGCAGCTCTGCTTCTTGTCTGTCCATGAAAAGCCAAGGTATGCCCTGCAGACCCACAAGCCCCAAGCCGCAGAGTCCCAGGCCCGGGGCGCAGCAGGCTGCCTTCTGCCTGCCCGGCAGGACTAATGCCATCTCCATGGTTTCTCTTGGGAGCTACCGGGAAGCGGACAAGGGTTCATCAGCCTCTGAAAGGCTCAAGACTCCCAAGGCCAGGACAAGCCTCCTGCTGTCTCTGCAGACACTAAGCCAGAATGACCAGGAGGAAGACAACAGGTACACAGGCCAGTGTCACCAGGGCCTCCGTGCGTCACCCTCTCTGAGAGACCTTCCTGGGAGTGAGGTGAGTGAGCCGTGAGGTACTGACCCCTTTATTTACCTCTGAGCGTGGCTAAGGGAAGTCCCCTTGGGTCAGATTTAAGAGCAAGTTGAAAAACTGTTAGACTAGTAAAAGATAGCATAAGAAATACATACTAATGCCAAACTTAAATACAAAATACAGCACAGCATCATAAAGTCTTTAGAACCTGAGGGAGCACGTTTGGGGTCTGGAGAGTGGAAAGGGCTTCTTAGACAAGATGCCTCTGAGACTCTGCCCGAAGGGAAATAGAAAAGATACAGGTGGGGAGGACTTATTTGCAGTCCTTTTTTTTTTTTTTTCCCCAAGGTAGGGTCTCACTCTAGCTCAGGCTGATTTGGAATTCCCTATGTAGTCTCAGGGCGGCCTCAAACTCACGGTGAGTGTCCTACCTCTGTCTCCCGAGTGCTGGGATTAAAGGCGTGTGCAACCACACCCAACTGCAACCCACACTCTAATTTTTTTTTTTTGAGGCAAGCCCATAGACTGGCTTTTTTATGAGAGAGAGAGAGAGAATTGTCATGCCAGGGCCTCTAGCCACTGCAGTTGAACTCCAGATGAGTGCACCGTCTTGTGATCGTGTGAGACCTTGCGTGCTCGCGTCACTTTGTGTGTCTGGCTTATGTGGGACCTGGAGAGTTGAACTTGAGTCTTTAGGTCTTGCAGGCAAGAGCCTTAACCACTAAGCCATCTCTCCAACCCGCTACCCACATTTTCAACGAGAGTAACTGGACTATATAAAGAATGCTCAAGACTCAACAGTCAGTGAGTAAAGAGGGTTTCAGATTTCAAATACATTTTCCTGTTAGAATATTTGAATACACATAAGGAGCTATCTTGAGGGAGGGACCCAAGTCTAAACATGAAACTTATTCATAAGTCATATTCACCTTACACACAGAGCCCGGAGGTCATTTATGCAGTGTGTTTAGTGCGCATGCATTCTGACTGCAGTCTGCCACATGAGGTCAGATGTGGCATTTTCCTACTTGGGGCATCATGCCAGCGTTCATAGTCTTCAGATTGTGCACGTTTGGATTTGGGTTCCATACGAGGGTTGATAAACCTGTATTAACATTGTTTTATTTTTTGTCATGTATGGATGCATATACTCACTATAAGCAAGATTCACAGTTTTCTGAGCCTTTTTATTCACACCATCACTGCCCTAGCATGACCCAAGCAGTAATTTCTAACTCTGTCATTTTAATAATGTGATGAGGTGTGTGTGTGTGTGGTATTGGTGTGCAAACGTGTATGTAGATGCTTAGGAAGATGTTGAGTGTGTGTGGTATTGGTGTGTGCTCATGTGTGTGAAGATGCTTAGGGAGATGTTGAGTGTGTGGTATTGGTGTGTGCTCGTGTGTGTGAAGATGCTGAGGAAGATGTTGAGTGTGTATGGTATTGGTGTGTGCACAGGTGTGTAAAGATTGTGAGGAAGATGTTGAGTGTGTGGTATTGGTGTGTGCAGATGCTGAGGAAGATGTTGAGTGTGTGTGGTATTGGTGTGTGCACATGTGTGTAAAGATTGTGAGGAAGATGTTGAGAGTATGTGGTATTGGTGTGTGCACCTGTGTGTGCAGATGCTGAGGAAGATATTGAGTGTGTGTGGTATTGGTGTGTGCACATGTGTGTGCAGATGCTGAGGAAGGTGATGAGTGTATGTGGTATTGGTGTGTGCACGTGTGTGTGCAGATGCTGAGGAAGGTGATGAGTGTGTGTGGTATTGGTGTGTGCACATGTGTGTGCAGATGCTGAGGAAGGTGATGAGTGTGAGTGTGTGTGGTATTGGTGTGTGCACGTGTATGTGAAGATGCTGAGGAAGATGTTGAGTGTGTGTATGGTATTGGTGTGTGCACATGTGTGTGAAGATGCTGAGGAAGGTGATGAGTATGTGTGGTATTGGTGTGTGCACGTGTGTGTGAAGATTCTGTGGAAGATGTTGAGTGTGTGGTATTGGTGTGTGCACGTGTGTGTGCAGATGCTGAGGGAGATGTTAGTATTGTCCTCTATCACTCTTCTGCCTGATTTCTCTGAGACCGAGTGTCTCTCGGAATGTGGAGTCTCCATTTTTCTTCTCCCGGTTGTCCAGCCAACCAGGGAGTCTATTGTTCTGCTGCCTCAGCTTCTCCACAGCGCTGGGGTGACAGGCTGTGGGTGGCCATGCCCAGCTTTTGGCAGGGATGCCAGGGATCAAATGAGGTCCTCAGGCTTGCACAGCAAGTGCTCTCACCTGCTGAATTATTTTCCCAGCTTCAGAAGTGAGGTTTTTTTTTTAATTTTTTTTTTTGTTCATTTTCATTTATTTATTTGAGAGTGACAGACATAGAGAGAAAGACAGATGGAGGGAGAGAGAGAGAATGGGCGCGCCAGGGCTTTCAGCCACCGCAAACGAACTCCAGATGCGTGCGCCCCCTTGTGCACCTGGGTAACGTGGGACCTGGGGAACCGAGCCTCGAACCGGGGTCCTTAGGCTTCACAGGCAAGCACTTAACCGCTAAGCCATCTCTCCAGCCCCAGAAGTGAGTTTTTGAGATTGACCTTTTTACTCAGCATATGTCCTTTGAAATCCAGCCACCCATCCTTTCCTGCCCTGATGACACTTCCACTCAAGACTAAACTGAAAAGACCCCTTTCCTCCCATCAGCTGCTTCTGTCCCAGCCACGAGAAGAGCTGCAGCAGCTAGTGATGTTGAACATGTTTCATATGTTTACTGGTCATCTGAACTTCCCCTTATATTTAAATATTTCATTCATTTATTTATTTGGGAGAGAGAAAGGTGGGGGAGAGAGAAAATGAGCACACCAGGACCTTTTGACATGGCAAACAAACTCCAGATGCATGAGCCACTTTGTTCATCTGGCTTCATATAGGTGCTAGGGAGCTGAACAGGGCCCATCCGGCTTTGCACGCAGGTACCTTTAACCACTAAGCCATCCCTCCAGCCCCGTACCTTATCTTTTGAGAACTACATGTTTCATTTGCGGCTGGGTTGTTTGAGTTATCTTTGTTTGGTTTTTGGGAGTTCTTTGAATATTCCATATAATAAGCCTCTGTCGGGTCTATAGCTGGCAATGGATTTCTCTCATTCTGCAAGCTGTCTGTTAATTTGATTAACTGGATTCCATTGCTTGCAGAAACATTCATTTAATGAAACCCCAATTTTCAGTTGCTATCATTATTTCCTGAGCACCCAGAGTTCTTTTCAGAAGTCCTTGCCTATGTTTTCCTCTCACAGTTTCAGGTCTTGCATTAGGGTATTCAATCCATTTGGTGGTGATTTTGCACAAGGTAAGAGGCAGAAATCTAGTTTTTTTTTTTTTTTTAATATGTTTCTATTCAGTTTTCTAACACCATTTGTTAAAGAGGCTGTATTTCCCCAAATGTATACTTTTGAAATCTTTGTGGACTATCAAGTGTCTGGGCAGGTTGCCATCCATGCCCTCTGTTCTGCTGCTCTGCGTGCCTGGTTTTATGCCAGTACCCCGCTGCTGTTACTACTGTGGCTCTGTGGTGTAGCTTGAAGTCAGGTATGGTGGTGCCTCCAGCGTTGTTCTTTTTGCTCAAGATTCCTTTCTTCAGTTTTCTTGAAGAAGCATGTAGGACAGCATTTTTGTTTCTATTTGAACATTTGGTAGAATTTTCCAATGATGGTTAACTAGGCCAGATTTATTTCTTGGGAGTGTTTTAGTTACAAATTCAAGTTGTTAATATTTATTGGGCTGTTCAAATTACTTAGTTCATATTTGGGTGAGTTGTTGTATATTTTGTATTTGTCCAAAGAGTTGTTTCATTTTACTTAAGCTTTCAAACGTATGTGTGGAAGGGTTCTTAGTGTTATTGTTTCCTGTTTTGGTGCCTTGATGTATATAGTATTATCCCTGTTTCTTTCCTGATATTAGCAGATTATACAAATATATATATATATTTTTAATTTTATTTATTTATTTGAGAGCGACAGACACAGAGAGAAAGACAGGTAGAGGGAGAGAGAGAGAATGGTCGCGCCAGGGCTTCCAGCCTCTGCAAATGAACTCCAGACGCGTGCGCCCCCTTGTGCATCTGGCTAACATGGGACCTGGGGAACCAAGCCTTGAACCGGGGTCCTTAGGCTTCACAGGCAAGCGCTTAACCGCTACACCATCTCTCCAGCCCAATATTAGCAGATTATTTCATCTTTTTGTTCCTGTCTTGCTGACAGTTTTATTTAAGTTTGTCATAGTTGCCTAATATCTCTTTTTTCATATTTTTACTTTCAACTGACCTATAGCCTTATTTTAAAAATCAGTTTCTTAGGGCTGGAGAGACGGCTTATTTGTCAAGGTGCTTGCCTGCAAAGCCAAAGGATCCCGGTTCTATTCTCCAGGATTATGTAAGCCAGAAGCACAAGGGGAGCATGCATCTGGAGTTCATTTGCAGTTGCTGAAGGCCCTGGTGTGCCCCCCTCTTCCTCTCTCTCAATTGAATAAATAAAATATTTTTAAAAGTCAGTTTCTTATAGACAATATGTATTTGGGTCATTTTTAAAAGTATTTTTTGGGCTGGAGAGATGGCTTAGTGGTTAAGCGCTTGCCTGTGAAGCCTAAGGACCCCGGTTTGAGGCTCGATTCCCCAGGACCCACGTTAGCCAGATGCACAAGGGGGCGCACGTGTCTGGAGTTCCTTTGCAGTGGCTGGAGGCCCTGGCGCGCCCATTCTCTATATATGTCTGCCTCTTTCTCTCTCTGTCTGTCGCTCTCAAATAAATAAATAAAAGTAAACAAAAAAATTAAAAAAATATTTTTCAGTTCTATAATTTTTATTTATATTTCTTCTGGTTTTCTCTTTTGAGAGATGTTTTATTTTTCCCCTGATTTGTTTTAGGATGGTTTGTATTTCTTGGTTAAGCAACCTTTTAAGTGATGGTCACTCTAAGAATGTTTGCTGGAGCCAACACACCTGTCTTCTGAGTGTCAGAATGTGTTGACAGTCCTTTTCAGTTCCCTTTAAGCTTTTCCTGGTTCGTGGAATCACAAGTGTCAACTTTATTCCAGGGATTATAGATAGTATAGGTCTTCTATTTGTGTAAATAACTTAATACCACTCAGGTGGGGCAAGTTGGGTACCACCTCATTACTGCCAGGACAAGGCAAATTCCCAGGTTCCTCACTGGCCTCTGTTGACATGTGGATGGGTAGGGATGATGTCTGATGATTGATGGTCAGGGATGGGAGCTGAGGGTCTCCACTAACAGCTACATGGTGGGCATGAAGACTCCTTCATGCCTCCCCAGGGGGCTCCCTGGAACACCAAGGAGTGAGGAGGCCTTGTGAATCCTGAAACAGTCCTGGTTCTCTACCAGGCCTCCTGTACCACTTCAGCACGCAAGGAGGGAGGGGAGGGGACTGGCCCCACACACTGGCCTATCGTACAACACCAGGGAGCCTCAGTTCCCACTCAGCCTTTCCTGACACACTTCGTGGACCGTCGGCGGGGATGTCTGGGCTCTGTTACAGACAGTCAGGTTGGGAATTCCCCGCCCATAGTCGTTACCTAGCATTCGGTAAAACTAGGGGAATTCCCGACTATTTTATGTTTTGCTAGCATTGACCAGAGAGAGCAAGCATCAGTCGAGGCTTGTACCTAGAGGCTTCTGTATTGCCCATACATGATGTATATATGAGTGGATTGCATGAGACAGCAGAAAACCTAGGGATACAACCCCTGATTGCATGTCTGCTGTCCTTTGGCTTCTGAGGACCCTTACTGGCCCACTTTCCTTCTCTGCACAATTCGGAGTCATCATGTCTTTGGGGGTTTTAGATGGTTTGCTTGTTTTAGCGTAGTCGCTGCCTACTCTGCAGGAGGGCAGTGGTCTGCGCAGTAGTGGAATGCCGCCTGGAGCCACGTCGCTGTCCCTCAGTACGCCACCGCCACCGGAGCGTTCGAGCTCGCCACAAGGCAGAAGTGTGTGTGTGTCTAGGCAGTTTTTTCCAGAACTTGCCGTCCTTGCTGGGGAATTTTCAGAGCATCCTGATATTGTCTCCCGTCATCCTTTGAGGTTAATTTTAATGCTGTTCAGGTTTTCTTCTAAGTTCCTCATCTGCTTTCCCTTCTCCTGTTTATCTTTCCAAGTCTTTTTAGTGTGTTGGAGGTTTTTCCTAAATGACTTACACTTTCTTTCATATTTATTGAGAGGGAGGCTCCTAATTTCTGTTTCTGTAAGCAGGTTTGGAGCTCACCAGCTTGTGGACTTGGGTATAGGGTGGTCTGGTGGGAAATCGCTTATTTTGTAAGTTATATTTGGAGAGTTTCTTCTCTGAGGTGGCAATTTCTCCACAGCAGTGTCCTCCAGTTGCTTGTTTTCGAGGCTCATGATTATTTGGGGATGAAGCAGGGTGCTGAGTGACCCAGTGATCACTGTACAGACTTTCTGGCTGTCCCTGTTCTCACACTGCACACCTCTCCTCTGTCCTCACCAGCTCATCTGGAGTCCCCAGGATCTAGAACCACTGGCTGATGAGCCAGGGGCCTTTAGGAAGGCCATGCCTGGATACACAGACTAACCCAGGACCTCTGTTTGCTTGCCAGGACACTCTCTTCCTCCATAGTCCCTGAGCATCCCACATGTGTGTTTCCTTAGAAGATTCCTGTGCTCTGGCTATGTCCTGACTTTGTCCACATCCACTTTTGGCCAATTTTGTTACAATTTCTTCTCTACTACTCCATTGTTTCTCGTGTGTGTGTGTTATACATGTGCATATTCATGTTCATATATATGTGGGTGCATGTGTTTATGCAGGTGCCCTGTGTGTGTGCACGTGCATACATACACACATGTGGAGTCCAGTGGTTGATATTGGTGTCTTCCTTAATTACTTTCCACCTTAGTTTTTTTTTCTTTTTTTTAAATTAATTTGTTTTTATTAACAACTTCCATGATTGTAAACAATATCCTATGAAAATGCCCTTCCCCCCTCCCCCGCCACTGGAACTTCTGAACAAATAAAAGCAATTGGTCAACATTCAGGTGACTACTTCTGAAGCTGATCAGCATCTTCCAGGAGGATTATCTGATAGAGACCAAGACAAGGCCAGACAGGAGCAGCATTTAAGAACACCAGTGCAGAGCTCCCTATCCACAAAACCCACGCCTGCCAGCAGGTGATGTTTGTTCAAAGGGCACCTTCCAAAGCTAAATCAAGCCCTGCGATCTTGAACAGGGGACCACATGTTGGGATGACTGACTGGGTGCTGCCTTCCTGTACTTCGGGTGACACAGAGTAACCAGATGGAAAGTGATGAGAGGGTTAGGCAGAGGACAAGATCATGGCAATACATCAGCCTGCTGGGTTTTTTTTTTTTATCATGTCAATACAGATGACAATCTCAACTATACAACTACCTCCATCTCTGAATGGCCAGAAGAGGTGCAGAATGGGAGAGCATGGCACACCTTACATCCACTGTCACACTGATGTCCTGCACAGCATTCCTACCTTCCTCCTTTCTTGTTTTTTCTTTTTCTTTTATTTATTTATTTATTTTTGGTTTTCTGAGGTAGGGTCTCACTGTAGCCCAGGCTGACCTGGAATTCACTACGGAGTCTCAAGGGTGTCCTCAAACTCACTCCACCTTAGATTTTGAGACAGGGTCTCTCATTGGACCAGAGCTCACAGGACCATCTACACTAGTTGGCCAGCAAGTCCTGGGGACACTCTTGTCTCTGCCACCCCCGTGAGGGGATCACAGGTGTGTGCCACTATGGGCATCCACACTCAGTCCACGTGCTTGCATGGCAAGCGCTTTACCCACTGGGCATCTCCCTGGCACCTCCGTCATTTGTTAGTATTTGTCCTTTAGGACAGGAAGATGGGCAGTAAGCACTGAAGTAATGACCGCTCCTCCTGCTTGGGTGATCCCATCCCAGTCTGCTCTCCACCCTCGGGCATGTGAGGAGCAGCAGGATTGCAGGGGTGCCTCAGTTCGCTGTCATCAACCTGTCTCTCAGACACATGGCCCTCATGGTAGCTGTGCACCAGAATTCCCTAAGGAGCATTTTAACAGACTGCCGGTCCCAGAATTTCTGATTTTGCAATTGGTCTTGGTGGGGATTGCTACTTTACTTAGTAAGTTCCCAGGTGTCTGTCATTTACTGCTGGCCTTGGGGCTTGCCTGGTGCCGGCCTCCTGGCTTGGGATGAGACTTCTGCTGGCTCCACGCTTCACTGCAGTGGGTCCTGCTCCGGAGCTCCGCCCATGGTGCCTGTTGGCTGGAGACACTGGCTTCTTGCCATCTTGGTCTCTCCAGGGGACTGCTTGAGGGTGTGAGCTGGATGTTCAGAGCCATGGCTCCACAGCGGGCCTCCAAAGATAAACGCCTTCTTAGAACCGAACATGGAAAATTATAGCTTATCACTCCTGCTGAACCCTGGTGATTAGAACGGAGTCCTAAATCCAGTTCATTCAGGAAAATGCTCAATCAAGAGACCAGGATGTGGGACCCTTGGGGCATCTGAGAGGTGGCACTGGCTGCTGCTGGTCTGGGGGCCACACTTTAACACCATAGCTCTAACTAGTAGCTTCAGAACAAAGGCCTTTGATCCTGAGACCAAGCTTTCAGCCAACACAGCCCCTCAGGGTCAGGAAAGAGCAGGAGGGGAGTTAACTTTTGCCCATTAACCTGATGGAAATCTGAATGCAAAGCTTTTTCTCTCTAAATGTCCACACAAAGGTATGAAAGTGCTCAAGTCCTAAAGGCCAAAGAAGGTGGAATGCCAGATGGGATGGGGGAGGGGCTTATAAGACACCGCCCTTCCCTGAGGAGCTATCGGCAGTTAGTGGTTTCTGGGGGAAGGTGAGACACTTTCTTAGGTGGTGTAGGCCCTGGTAAAGTGTCCGTGCTCTTATGAATAACCTCTCCCTCATCTCCTGTAAGCAACCCTAGTGAAAGTCATTGAGTGGCAAAAATGTAGAGGCGACTAGTTGAGAAAAAGGAGGGGAACAGTGGAAGAAAGGGGGTGTTGGAGGCATAATAGAATTAATACACGTTGTTATGTATGTACGAAAATGTTATAATGAAACCTATTAGTATGTATGATTAATATATGTTAATAAAAGACTTTTTTTTTTTTTTTATTTTTGGTTTTTCGAGGTAGGGTCTCACTCTAGTCCAGGCTGACCTGGAATTAACTCTGTAGTCTCAGGGTGGCCTGGAAGTCATGGCGATCCTCCTACCTCTGCCTCCCGAGTGCTGGGATTAAAGGCGTGCGCCACCACGCCCGGCTTAATAAAAGACATTTTTAAAAAGCCCAGTGTGAAGCTAGGAGTAGCTCAGTGGTAGAGCACTTGCCTACCATGCATGAGGCCCTGGGTTCCATCCCCAGCACCTCCAAACAAACAAACAAACAAAACAATATGATTGCATTATAACTTTATGGCACCAACTTGGGCACCAACTGGTGTAGGTTTAGGAGACTGTGTACTGGAAAATAACCCGAGGGACATTTCCTTCTACTTTGATCAGAATAGAGCTGGCCTGTGGTTGTGGTGGCCATGCCGGTGTGAGGGTGGCCTTCTGTCACCTGTACTCTGAGTGGCCTTAGAGCTCTGGCTGCATGTCTGGTACACAGAACATGCATGTTACGGAGCGGCACATAAAGGCGTGCTCAGGCAGTCTTTACGCCTTTTCAAGAGACAGAGGTCGTGAAAAGAGCCCGAGCGGGGCCTTTGTCCAGTTTCACGGAGGTGGTCTCCACCTGTGAAGCATCAGGAACGGGTCCCACATAGACGAGTGAAGGCTCACAAGGTCTCGACTCCGAACACCAAGGACCCGCAGTGATGTGGCCTCAGCAGGTCACATAGCTCTCTGAGATCCTGTTACCTCATTTTAGGATGTGGCAAATCTACCAGCTGTTTGTAGGGGAGCTGGGAGAGAGGCCTGGGAGGAAGTTTTTTTTTTTTTTTTAATAATGAAGTGCAATATTGGGAAGCTAAACAAAATTTGATTGCTGGTTCTCAACTTTGGCTAAGAGTTACGGTCACCTGGAGGGCTTAGAAAAAGTTTCAATGTCCTGATTTACTCCAAAACCATGACTTACCACTTATCCATCCATCCATACCGATCCATACCTCCCTCCTCTTTTTCTCCCCTTTTCTCTCTCTCTCTCTGTCCATATGCACACACACACTCTTTTAGTCAGAGTCGTGAAGAGTTCAGCCCTCATCTTCCACAAGATACCCCGCGCAGGTGCTTGGGGTGGTACTTTTCAGAGGATGTTACTGGAAAGGACATGTCTGTGGGTTGAGTGGGGAGTTTTTAGAAGACTTGCAGGCACGGGAAGAAAGGAGTTTCTTCTCCCAGCGGCTGTGGGTGATTCTAAGGAACAGAGACAGTGGCAATGTTGACACAAAGCTTAGTTATTCTGCTGGTGTGGACAGATTTTATTTTGAAATGGCTGTGCAGCCTGAGTGCCAGTAGCAGCTAGGGAGGTGGCGTTTCCATGCAGCATGCCCCTGCTTAACGTTCTGTTCTCAAGGGACACTGCTGAAGCAAGAGATCTGGCCTTTAAAAAGTATTTCTAGGGCTGGCGAGATGGCTTAGCGGTTAAGGCACTTGCCTATGAAGCCTAAGGGCCTGTGTTCAATTCTCCAGGTCCCACGTAAGCCAGACACACAACGTGGCGCAAGCGTGCAAGGCTGCACGTGAGCACAGGGTGGTGCACGCGTCTGGAGTTTGAGTGCAGTGGCTGGAGGCCCTGTTGTGCCAACTCTCTCCCACTTTCTTTCTCTCTCTAATTAAAAAAAAAAAGAGTGTTTCTAGAGGCTGGAGAGAGTAGTTCATGCAGTGTGCGTGTGAGGACCTGTGTTCAGTCCCCAGAACCTAAGTCAGCCTTCCAGGCGTGGCGCAGCCTTCGAATCCCAGCGCGGAGGAGGCAGAGACAAGAGGATCTCTGGTGCCCGCTGGCCAGCCACTGTAGCCTAATTGGCAAGCCCCGGGCCAAAGAGGGGCCTTATATGGAAACTGTGGTAGTCAGTTTTCCTCAGAAACAATGCCCAAGCTTGTCCTCTGGCTTCCTCACAGGCTTGTTCACGTATGCATGCATACCCACATACATACACGTGCACACACATACAAGTATTTCTAACAAGCATGCTAAATGTTCATATCACTTTCAAGAACTAATCTTTGATTGAAGTAGAAGGCTGGCTTGTTTGGAATAGTCTGTAAAATAGACATTTAATAGAGACAAGATTGATTTTGCACATAAACTTCACCTTCACATATTTTGAAATTGCTGCGAATGCAGCATTTCATTGTAATACATACTTGGAGAATAAGTAAAAATACAGTGTTTTATCCAAAAGAAATGGGGCGGAGGAAGAGCAGCATGCCCAGGGGGCCCATCCCTGTTCTGACCTCTGATCGCACATCCCCTCTGCTTTTCAGAGTCACGTCTCCCTGGAGAAACTACCAGGCACGAATCTCAGTTGCTCCCATGGTCAGACAGCTTCTCACGCGGAGCCTGTTCTGAGGCCACTGTCCACCACCGAGATGGTGATGTGGACCCCACCTTCCGTCCCCACCGAGGAAGTACCTAGAGAGCTCTCTTCACAGCCCGGGAGGGGCTCTAGGCACCCAGACTTCAGCGTGGATGACCTGTGGGTGGAGAAGATTCAGCGGAAGAAGCTGGAACAGCGTGGGAAACTTAGAAGGAAGACATGTGTGGGGGTGGTGCATGCAGACCAAGCCCAGGTAAGCGGTCATGGGCCAGCTTCTTCAGACTTGACCTGCTATTCCTTTCCTCTCCTCTGGGGTTGTCTGCCACTTCCTAGTGCTGTTCCGCACTGCCACATGTCACCTTTAATCCCTTGCTTTGTAGCAGCTGAAGGGGTCTTTACCCAGAATGAGTCTGTGTTAGTTGGCTTTTCATTGCCATAACAAATGCCTACAGTAAGTCACCTTATAAAGAGGAAAGGTTTATTCTGTCTCAGGAGGCTTCAGTCTCCATTGCCTTGGACTTGTGGTCGCATGTCCATCACGGTGGGAGGGCACAGCCAAGAAAACCCATTCACCTCACAGCAGCCAGGGAGAGAAAGGGAAAGAGGATAGGTTTGTATCTGTGCTTTCCCATTGCTACCACAGAACACATGACGGAATCAGCTTAGAAGGGAAGGATTTATTTTGAGGACTCAGTCCATCCTGGCTTATGGTGGCTGGTCAGGAAGCAGAGAGAGAGGAACGCTGGTGCTCAGCTTACTTTCTCCTTCATGAAAAATTTTATTAAGAAAGAAAAAAATTATTTATTTGCAAGCAGGAGACAGAAAACACCACACACACACACACACACACACACAGAGAGAGAGAGAGAGAGAGAGAGAGAGAGAGAGAGGGAATGTCTTGCGGGTATAAACGAACTCCAGAGGCATGTGCACCTTTGTGCATCTACTTTATGTGAGTACTGGGGAAATGAACCAGGGTTGTTAGGCTTTGCAGGCAAGCACCTTAACTGCTGAACAATCTCTTCAGCCCTGCTTTCTCCTTTTTATTTTGTCTGGGATTCATCTCATGGGATGATGGCACACACATTTAGGGTGGGTCTTTCCACCTCAATTTACCTAATCTAGAAACTCCCGCATAGACATACCCTGAGATTTGTCCCCTAGATGACTCTAGATCCTGCCACACTATCATTAGCCATCACAAGTGAATGTATAGAAGGGACATGGTCTTGATGGAGAAGGCAGAGAGGAAGAAACCTGAAGCAGCGAGTCTCATTCAGTTATAGGAAACAGAGGGCAATGAGTGTTGTTGAGCTTTCTTTCTCATTTTTAAGAAATATTGTACTTATTATTTGAGAGAGAGAGAGAGAGAGAGAGAGGGAGGGAGGGAGGGAGGGAGGGAGGGAGGGAGGGAGGGAGGGGGAGGGGGAGGGAGAGGGAGAGGGAGAGGGAGAGGGAGAGGGAGGGAGGGAGGGAGAACAGGAGAGAATGAACATGCCAGGGTCTGTAGCCACTGCAAACGAACTCCAGATGCATGTACTACCTTGTGCATCTGGCTTTCATGGGTACTGGGGAATCAAACCTGGGTCCTTGGGCTTGGCAGGCAAGTACCTTAACTACTAAGCCATCTCTCCAGGCCCTCATTTAAAAATATATTTTATTTTTATTTATTTGAAAAAGAGAGAGAAGCAGATAGACAAAGAGAGTGAGTACACAAGGGCCTCCAGCCACCACAAACTCACTCCAGATGCATGCTCCACCTTGTGCATCTGGCTTTATGTGGGTCCTGGGGAATAGAACCTGGGTCCTTTAGCTTTGCAGGCAAGTGCCTTAGCTGCTAAGTCATCTCTCCAGCCCTCTACTTTTTAGTTTTATTTATTGCTTGCTCGTGTTACAGTGTGTATGGTGTGGTTGGTGTGATGTGTTGCCCCATACACTTGCCTGTGGGGGGGGGGAGGACACACACTTGCAGTGGCCAGAGCAGGACATTTGGTGTCCTGCCCCATCACTCCCCACCCTATCTTTGTTTTGAGCTGGATTCTCTTACAGCTTCCTGTGCTTATATTTTCATGAGCTTCTCTCCTGTCCTGTGGAAGGTGTGTGTGAACGGGGAGGAAATGACCACACTGACACCAGAACTGCCAGAAGCCATGGTAACTTTCAGATCTAGGCGGCCTCGCTCCGGGGTCCATACTTTGACCACCATGTGATGCAGCTTCTCTCAGAGAGGGTCATGGATGTAGTTAAGATACAAACCTTCTGGATTTGGTGGTCATTAGCCACTAGGCTGATAGAAAGAGTCTAATATGTCCTTGGATTTCAACTGATGGATGAATGGTAGCAGCCCACGACACAAGGAAGACAGGGCCTGTGCCTCAGCCCTTTTGGCCCCTTCGTAAATGGTGCCACGGAACAGTTGCTTCTCAACAGCTCTGGAGGTTGGAATCCCAAAATCAGGGTGCCAGGAGAGTTGGGCTGCTGTGAGGGCCATCTGTGGCTTGCCAGTGGCTGAACTCTGGTTTGGTGGCCACGTGGCTCCCCAGAGCCTCTTCCTGTAACACCCCCGACTCCATCTAGAAGAGCTGCGCTCTGGACACCTGGTTACTTCCCAGCAGCCCACCTCCATCTACCAGCACAACGATGCCAGGGTTTCAACATACGCATTTTGGAGACACTAACAACCAGTCCGTTGCACCTAGGATGCAAAGCGGGGTAGAATAGTAAATTCACTTTGTTGGGTCGGAGATACCTGTCATTCATTCAAATAGATGAGTCTGTAAGCAGTGCTGGCACTGAGTGTGAAGCTGGGAGAAAATAAAATACTGATTAACCCCGAGAGTGTGCTTGAGCAGCAGAGGAGGTGGAACCTAGGGGACATCGAGAAGAAACGTTCTGTTTTTCGAGGCAGGGTCTCACTCTGGCCCAGGCTGACCTGGACTTCAGTGTGTAGTCTCAGGGTGGCCTTGAACTCACGGTGATCCTCCTACCTCTGCCTCCCAACTGTTGGGCTTAAAGGCCACCGTACCTGGCCAGAAGAATCCTTTATAAGGGAGGTTAGTCAGGAGACGAGTAGAATCATTAGCCAGGAGAGAAGGCAGTATACTCGAGCAAGAACATAGGATGGACAGCCATGCCAGATGCAGCAGACATCCCTGACGGTGGCTAGCAGAACTTACAGCATGAGCTTAACTGCCAAGACCCCCTTGCCACTTGCTGCATAGGTAGGGGTGGGCAGAAGCCAGCTCGGCCCAGAAGGAGCACAGGAACTAACTGGGAATGGAGGTATAACCTATGAAAACGTACAGAAAGCTTGGGAGAATGAAGACACGCTTCTTCATGTGAGGCCAGGAGAATTACCATGAGTTTGAGATCAGCCTGGACTCCATAGTGTGTTCCAGGCCAGTTTGGGCTATATTATGATACCATGTCTTAATCCTCCCAAAGAAAAGGCTACATGGGTATTTTTTTTTAAATTTATTTGAGAGTGACAGACACAGAGAGAAAGACAGATAGAGGGAGAGAGAGAGAATGGGCGCGCCAGGGCTTCCAGCCTCTGCAAACAAACTCCAGACGCGTGCGCCCCCTTGTGCATCTGGCTAACGTGGGACCTGGAGAACCAAGCCTCGAACAGGGGTCCTTAGGCTTCACAGGCAAGCGCTTAACTGCTAAGCCATCTCTCCAGCCCATATATGGGTATTTTTAAAAGATCAATGGGATGTTGTTATCTTTCTGCCTTGCTGGGCTACTTGGAATAAAACAAGAAATTATGAACAAAGCATATGGCATGTATACTTGTCTATACATGGACTTAATGAAAGCTAGGTTCCTTCTATTCCTCTTGTCAGCCCTTCTGTGAACAGTGAGCCAGCTGCAGAGCCACACATGGGGACAAAAGATAAAGACAGTCTCTGTCCTCAGGGAGTTTTCAGTCTGGCCAGAGTAACAACACAATAACGAAGTCACTGCAGTGCCTTGTGCACGTAACTGTACGGAATCGGGACTGTGATGAGGCATTGCCTTAACATCAGTGCCATGCTGGTGACAGGTCCACTGGGAGGAGGTACGTCCTTAAGAAAGGCTGAAATTTCACCAGGAAGGGCATTTCAGCACAGGTAGTCTCATGACATAGGGCACAGTCGTAGGAAAATTCAGCTTAGGAGGAGTTAGTGAAGAGCCCGAGGTCAGAGGCAGATGATGGGAGTTGTCTCAGTGGTCAGACAGTATTTGAAAAGCTTTGGTTTTCAAGCAGTAAGTATTCTTATTCTTTAAGCAATGGGAAGCTGTATGCTTTTTGGGTTAAGGGGAGAGCAAGCAGAACTGGGGATTGAACCTGTGGCTCACGCACGCTTCCCAGGCACTCTGCCACTAGCTATAGCGCCAGTCCTCGTTTGACTTTTGCCTTTCGACACAAGATCTCACTGCTCTGCCCAGGCTGGCCTTAAACTTGGTCTCCGCCCACTTCAGCCTCCTGAGTAGCTGGGAGGAGGGGCCTGTGCCACCTGTCATGCTGTATCAGGTGGGTAACATGGTGATGCTAGTAAGGAGCAGAGGGAGGGCTTGGGAGAATATTGACATCATCTTATGTGCATGATAGTTTGAGAAAGTTTTATGAAAGGATGGCCTTGAACCTGGGACTCACACCTGTAACACCAGCACTCAGCAGGCTGAGGAAGGAAGGTACCATGACTTTTAGATCAGCCTGGCATTCATAGCCAGTTCCATGCCAGTTGGGCAACATTAGCAGACCCTGTCTAAAGAAAAAAAAAAAAAAAAGACTACATGGGCATTTAAAAAAGTGAATTGTAAATTTGGCACATATGAATACATGAGCACCATCTGGTTTCCCCTTAACCAGGATTAAATACTGAAGAATTCCAGGTTTGGGGCTGGAGAGATGGCTTAGCAGTTAAGGTACTTGCCTGTGAAGCCTAAGGACCCAGGTTCGATTTCCCCCAGTACCCACGTAAGACAGATGCACAGGTGGTGCATGTAACTGGCATTCGTTTGCAGTGCTGGAGGCCCTGGCATGCCCATTCTCTCTCCCTCTGCCGCCTTCTCTCTCTCTCTCAAATAAATAAAATACTTTAAAAAAAAAAAAAAGAATCCCCAAGTTTAAGATTCTGTGATTATAAAAAGAAATTTAGAGGCCTAAGAAAATTCCTATGATTTAATAGAAAATGGAGATTATATGTTAGTTAAGTCAAATAATGATCTGACTACTTCTACTAATGAATACACAAAAATAAATTACAGGTATGACACCAAGAGTAGGAAAAAAAATCAAGGGGTGATGGAGTGCCCCGCGGGAGCCAACACCAGGCATGAAAGCTCGTGCTGGGGAGTCAGAGCCCTTGATCTCGGCCCTGAGGCGGTCACTGGGCTGCTGGGCTTGTCATCAAGTGTGGAGACTCCTAGGTGGGCGTTTCCAGCTACCTTTCTATCACTGATTTCTAGCTTCCTTCCTCGGCAGCCAGAGAAGTACGCTTTATTATCAAATGCTTTTAGAGTTGTTTGATACTGCCCTTATGATCACCGAGGTTATGGCGTCTCTCGAATGTTCCCTGTGTACTTGGAAATAATGCAGATTATTCTGCTGTTGGCTCTCTACCAGTGTTAGTCAGCTGCAGACTGTTGATGGTACGTTGTTCGCCCTGTTGTCTTGCTGGGCCCTGCTTGGTCTCCCGGTTTCTACGAGCGTGGGGGAGTCACCAGCCACCTCTGTGAGCTTCCCATTTGTCACCTGCCTCACATTCTTTTCAAAAATTCATTTATTTATTTATTTATGAAAGAGAGGCAGAGAGAGAAGGGGCACGCCATGACCTCCTGCAAATGAGCTCCAGATGCACGCACCACCTTGTGCATGTGGCTTTGCGTGGGTACTGGGGAACTGAACTCAGTCCTTAGGCTTTGCAGACAAGCGACTTAACCGCTGAGCCATCTCTCTGGTCCCTGCCTCACATTCTTTGAAAGTCTGTGGTTGGGTCCAAAGATCCTGAGGATTCTCTCTTCTTTGTGGGCTCACTCTCTTGCTTGTCATGTCATTGGGCATCCCTGGTGATTGTCCTTGCCAAGAGGTTCTGTTTTGTCTGATACTGATATAGTTTCTCGAGTTTTTTTAGTCAGTGTGCATGTGACAGTATGGTTTTCCATAGTTTCACTCTTTACCTACTTGTATCATAACTTTGAAAATTAATTTATTGGGTTGGGGAGATGGCTAAGGGGTTAAAGGCAAGTTGTTTGGATAAATATCCACCAGACAGTGTATGGGAGGAAGGGATTTGTTTCAAGCTTACGGATCCAGGGAAGGTTCCATCAGTGGTGGAAGAGGCCAATTCCACACATCCAAGCAGAGAAACAGCTGCATGAAGCGAACACCAGCAAGCGGGAACTGCCAGAGCGCAGGCTGCTCTCTGCATGTCAGATCTGCCCCCGTGTCGTGCTCCCCTGTAACAGTTACAACCTCAGTTTTAGTAAACTGAGTTTACTAAAAAAAAGTTTTAGTTTTAGTAAATCATCTGTGGGACCGAACACTTACTCTGTTACATTCAAACCACCACGTGGCCCTCGCTCTGCAAGGCTGCCGACTGGGGTTAGATTTCTGGCGCCCATGCAACGTCAGGCATGCGGTGGCGAATGCATCTGTAATCCTGCCCCACTGACAGCAACGGGAGGAAGCGTGGGGAGACTTTCAGAGCTTGTGGGTGAGCGAGACTGGCCTTCCCACTGGCACACAACAGAGACCTTGCCTCAAACAGGGTGGAGGGCGAGGACCAGCATCCCGAGATTGTCCTCTGACACCCCTGCGTGTTCTGTTAACACGAGTGTACACACACACACACACACACACACAATTTATAAAAAGAAAATTAGTTTCTTATGGACAGCATATTTTCAGTGGTTTTTTTTTTTTTCTTTAAGCATGTTGACAATATCTCTTAGTAAGAAAGGAGGGCTGGAGAGATGGGTTAGTGGTGAAGGTGCTTGCCTGCAAAGCCCAAGGACCCCGGTTTGATTCTATTTCACCTTTTATTTTTATATTTTTATTTAAGAGAGAGAGAGAGTGACTATGAGAATGAATATGAGTATGTCAAGGCCCCTTGCTATTGAAACAAACCATATGTACATGCCACTTTGTGGGCCTGGCTTTTCGTGGGTACTGAGGAATCGAACCCAGGCTTGGTACACTTTGCAAGCAAATGCCTTTAACAGCTGAGCCATATCCCCAGCCCCTATTGCATCATTTTTATTCTTTTGAACTATTTGGTTGTTTTCACCTTCACTTGTGGATTGAACTTTAATTTGTTTGTTTGTTTGTTTGTTTGATTGTTTATTTATCTAAGAGTGACAGACAGAGAGAGAAAGAGGCACATATAGAGAGAATGGGTGTGCCAGGGCCTCCAGCCACTGCAAACGAACTCCAGACGCGTGTGCCCCCTTGTGCATATGGCTAACGTGGGTCCTGGGGAATTGAGCCTCGACTGGGGTCCATAGGCTTCACAGGCAAGCGCTTAACCTCTAAGCCATCTCTCCAGACCTGGATTGAACTTTCAACTGTGTTTCTGTAGGTGGTTTTTAATAGTCACTTTAGGGATTACTATAAATCGTGCACTTCTCAACCTACTTAGAGTTAATATTCAGCCACTTTGAATGGATCATAGAAACCTTCCACCACATAGTTTCCTTTAATATCTTTGCTATGGCTTGGATGTGGTTTGCCTGCAAGGCTCAAGTTGATGCTTGGTCTCTGGTGCCATGTTATAATGAGGTAAAGAGACCTATAAGAAGTATTTGGGGGCTGGAGAGATGTCTTAGAGGTTAAGGTGCTTGCCTGTGAAGCCTAAGGACTCATGCTTGACTCTCCAGGTCAGACACACAAAGTGATGCAGGAGTGCAAGGTCGCACATGTGCACAAGGGGGCACACTCGTGTGGGTTTGATTGCAGTGGCTGGAGGTCCTGGTGCACCAATTCTCTTTCTCTCTCTCGCATAAAAAAGGCCAGTCTGGGGGCTGGAGAGATGGCTTAGCAGTTAAGCACTTGTCTGTGAAGCTTAAGGACCCTGGTTCATTTCCCCAGTACCCACGTAAGCCAGTTGCACAAAGTGGCACATGCATCTGGAGTTCGTTTGTAGTGGGTGGAGGCCCTGGTGCTCGCTTGCGCGCGCTCTCTCTCTCTCTCTCTCTCTCTCTCTCTCTCTCTCTCTCTCTCAATCTGCCTCTTTGTCTGTCACTCTCAAATTTAAAAAAAAAAAAAAAAAGGCCAGTCTGTTGGGCTTGCCTCACGAAAAAAGAAAGAGGTATTTTGGTCCTAGAGGACTTCACTGTCATGAAGGGCTTAATGTAGTTCCTATGAGGATGGGTTGGTCATCATAAGAGGACTGTTACAACCAGGGGAGCGCCAGCAGCCCGCTCTCTCACACCTGTGTGCCCCCTTCGCTTGTGCCTGCTTCCCTTTCTGCTTCTCCACCATGAAACCAAGGAGATGTCAGCCATGCTCCTGAGCAAGTAAAACTCCTTTCATAGAGTACCTAGCCCTGGATCCCTTGTCATGGTATAGAAATAAGCACTTCACCTACTGCTTTCTTAAAGATTCTATTTTTATTTATTTATTAGAGACAGAGAGACGGAGAGAGAGAGAGAGAGAGAGAGAGAGAGGGAGAGAGAGAAGGGGCACACCAGGGCCTCCAGCCACTGCAAACGAACTCCAGATGCATGCTCCACCATGTGTGTGCATCTGGCTTATGTGGGACCTGGAGAATCAAGCCTAGGTCCTTAGACTTCGTAGGCAAGTGCCTTAACCGCTTATCCATCTCTCTAGCCCCTCATGTACTTTTTTAAAAATTTTATTTATTTATTTATTTGAGAGCGACAGACACAGAGAGAAAGACAGATAGAGGGAGAAAGAGAGAATGGGTGCGTCAGGGCTTCCAGCCTCTGCAAACGAACTCCAGACGCGTGCGCCCCCTTGTGCATCTGGCTAACGTGGGACCTGGGGAACCGAGCCTCGAACCGGGGTCCTTAGGCTTCATAGGCAAGCACTTAACCACTAAGCCATCTCTCCAGCCCCCTCATGTACTTTTTATGTGTGGTTATTTCTTGTGTCAGCTTGGGTTGGCGTATGTCTGCAGCGCCATGTAGATAGTGCCGGTCACCCAGCCGAGAGCCTATAAAATATTATCCCCAGTTCAGTTCCCAAAGACTTTTGTCTGCTATCTTCATTCGGAGCTAGTTTTGCAGCTTGGGGTGAGCCCAGAACTTCAGCTTATGGGGTCACTTGAGCTTTCTCCTTCTCTGCATCCTTCTAGACTCTCCTGGTTTCCAGGAGCCCTTCTTCTGGTCTTCACTGATCCCCCCTCTGCTGCTTCCCGCAGCTGTGCGCTTGTCAGGCCGAGTGGCAGGAGCACCGAGAAGAAAGAAGGATCCTCCCAGCACCACGGAGCAGCCCGCCCCTCTCTCTCTCAGGGTTCTGGGTGCCTGCCTCGCCACTGCTGCCGTCACTATGGAGGGATTGCTCTGGAGGCTGGCAGGGGGAGGAGACGTCCAGATACCCGGGCTCTCCCGCATCCCTCACGTGCTCAGGGATGGTGTCCTTCTTCAGAGGGGACCTCTTCTTTGTTTTGCTTTATTGAGCGGTGCTGTGCTTGGTTCTGCTGTACTAGGGATTGAACCTAGGATGCCTCACATGCTACACCCAGCTCTTTTTCACCATAGGTATGTATGTCTCTCTACCTAGCTAGCTGCCTACCATCTATCCTGTGTCTGTCTGTCTCTCTCTCTCTCATCTACCTAAATCTATCTTTATCTATCTAACTATCAACAATCTATTCATTTAAATTTTTTAAAACTTATTTTGAGAGAGATAGAAAGGTTAAGAGAGAGAGAGAGAGCCAGGTGTGGTGGCGCATGCCTTTAATCCCAGCACTCAGGAGGCAGAGGTAGGAGGATCGCCATGAGTTCAAGGCCACCCTGAGATGACAGAGTTAATTCCAGGTCAGCCTGGACCAGAGTGAGACCCTACCTCGAAAAACCAAAAAAAAAAAAAAAAAAAAAAAAAGAGAGAGAGAGAGAGAGAGAGAGAGAGAGAGAGAAAACACCGGGCCTTTAGCCACTGTGAAAGAGCTCCAGACACATGTCCGGGGCGCATGGGCCACATTGCACGCTCGTGTCACTGTGAGTCTGGTACACGGACCTGGAGATTCGAACATGAGTTCTCAGGCTTTGCCGGCAAGTGACTTAACCACTAAGCCATCTCTCCAGTCCCATTTATTTTAATTTTAACACAGGGTCTCACTAAGGCTGGCCTTGAGCTCCCTCTGGCTGAGGAAGGTCTTGAACTTGTGACTGCCCTGTGTCACCTGTAGCTGAGGTCACAGACCTGTACCACCAGACCCAGCCTGCAAGAGCCTTTTTTGGAGGCTGTTTGGCTCATGCCCAACTTCAGGCTGCTGCTGAGTTCAGGCAGGGCAGACACTGAAGAAACAGCCAAACAGGTGACTCACCACAGGATTAAAGTGACCTTCTAATCTGGTTTCCTGTTCTGATCAAGTAGCTACTGTTTTCTTCCAGATCTGTCCGTTCTGCCCAAGGTTTCTGGTCGTATACAAATGGAAGAGATGGAGTAGACTGACTAGCCAGTCCTTCTTAATCTTTGTTTTCATACTGTTTTTCCAGAGTTACTGACAGAATTTACCAAGTACTGTTTTCTTAATCTTGTGAAGAATGTAGAAGCAAGGGGGAGGGAACAGGCATTGAGGTGAATACATATCTTGATTTTTTAAAAATATTATAACTTTACAAGGTAGCAAAAATGGAAGGCACCATATTTATGTACAATGAGAGGATAAAGAAAACAACAGTAAGCCAGGCGTGGTGGCACACACCTTTAATCCCAGCTCTCGGGAGACAGAGATAGGAGGATTGCCGTGAGTTTCAGTCAGCCTGAGACTACATAGCAAATTCACGTCAGCCTGGGCTAAAGTGAAACTCTACCTTGAAAAACCAAAAAGAAAGAAAGAAAGGAAGGAAGGAAGGAAGGAAGGAAGGAAGGAAGGAAGGAAGAAGGAAGGAAGGAAAGAAAACACAGTATTCCTTTCCTTCCTAAGACCCCATGCCACATTGGTCTTTAAGGTCTGAAGGGAAGCGTCTTGTTATTTTTGTTTTAAATAATTTTTTTTTTCGAGGTAGCCTCTTGCTCTAGCAACAGGCTGGCCTGGAATTCACTATGTAGTCTTAGGCTGGTCTTTATGTTTTAAATATTTTTATTTATTTATTTGCAAACAGAAAGAAAGAGACCCAGAGTATGGGCACACCAGGGCCTCTTGCCCTTGCCAACAAACTCCAGATGCATGCGTCACTTGGTGCATGTGGCTTTTTATGGATTCTGGAAGGCTTTTCAAGTAAAAGTGCCTTTAATCACTCACTGAGCCATCTCTGCAGCCGTATTCTTGTTTTTATCATTTTTACTGTTTTCTCACGTATACAATGCGGTTTATCATAGTCACCCCACTGCTCTCTTCTGTCCGCATCCTACCGCCACCCAGCTCCTCTTTCTCCCCAGTCTCCTCCTCATGTTCGTGTGTCTATTTTGTGGTTTGCTGAGTTTAATTTAACGAGGCTCGCTTGCATGAACATGGATGGGGGCTGTTCACCAGATCATGGGCAACTTACTGGTGGCTACACCCCTGAGAACGGGACGTGACTCCCCAACTCAACTGCCAGTAGCTTCTTGGGCGGGGGGCGGGGGAGTCTCATGAGCCTGTCACCTATCAATGATGGAATGTTAGCACCTAATATTGTGCAGGTTACTGTGAGTTTGTGAGCGCAGCAGCCGTGTCGTGTCCAGAAGACAGAGTGCCATGGAATTGTGATGTGCCAAGGTCTTTGGGAATCACATTTTAATTCAATGCTCCCTAAAGAATATGATTTAGCTGAGTTTTTCTTTGAAGGAAGTATTAGGCTCTCTGGCTGGCTAGCCTGGGGGGAGTTGGGTGCCTAAAGCTTTCCCCACAGTCGTCATCCCACACTGTAGAGGTGGCCTGTCCTTCCCAGGACACATATCGAGCCACACACTGCACGTTGCAGACTCTGGGAGTAGCTTGCCTCCTGGGTTTGGGCCTGAACCACACCTCCCAGAGCTGTGTTTGTTTTGAACCATACCTCCTAGAGCGGTCCTCGTTTTGGCTCACAGGAAAGGTCCCAGGTAATTCAGGAAATCAGACAGTGGCGGTGACAGCCTGTCATCTGTTCTCTTCATCTACCCTCTGCCTCTTTCCTCCCACCCCAGTGCTGGAGGAAGACAGCTGTCACCTCTCCAGAGTCTCTGCACCTCCCTAGAAGAAGCCATCTGCTCTCCCAGAGTGCCCCGATGGGACTGGACCACACTGGCTGCCCAGAGCCCACGCCTGACATGGGTGAGCCGAGTTCTCTGCCTCTCTTTTTATGTCCCCGGCGTCCTGGCTAGGGCATGGGGAGTGTTTCGTAGCTGTGACTGGTGTCGGTAGCTTAAGTGTGAGCCAGCTGCATGGTGCCTCGTCCCTTGTTATGCAGGAGCCCCGGGTACACTGCAAAGGGGGCTAGCTGGGGCAGATGCCCGGATGGACTCCAGGCTTGGTTCCACTTCCTGACTTTGAGCAGAACGATTGGTCCCGTAACAGGACAGAATTTTCAGAACCGTCCACAGAGTGAACATTCTCAGGTCCAGTCATGGAACTTACAGTTCCAGTTGCAGAGACTCATGGCGGGAGGGCGTGGCAGCTGGGGCGCGGGCATCTGTTCCCACTCAGTCCAGGAAGCAGAGAGCAATGCATGCTGCTGCTTAAACTCTTTTCTGTCTACCGGCCAGGACCCTGCCCCAAGTGAAGGTGGGTCTTGCTACCCCCATGAACTTAGTAACAGGCATACCCAGAGGCTCACCCAATCCACATAACCCCTCCCAGATGATTCTAGGTCCTGTCAAGTTGACAACATAAATTATCACAGGCACCCTCTGAGTTCACTTCACAAACGCCAGTGTACAGTGTTGCATCATGTGTGTCCCTCAAAGGGGATGACTCTGTGTGCCCGAAGGGCTGCAGTCCCTAGAAGAGCCAGGCCAGGACTCTCCATGCATGGGCACATTCCTTAGCCACACTCATGGAAGGCCGGCTATGCTGAGGGACGCTCCCCACCTCCAGTACGTAGGGAAGGTGTTGACTGTCCATTCCTCAGCACACGTACGTTATGTCACATAGTGGCCTGACAATCTAGAAGCATTCAAGTAGCTGGAGGGGGTGTGTGTGGGGACCTTGTGGAGGAGCACCATTTACCTGCTTTGAGACAGGGTCTCTCCCTGACCTGGCAGTTGCCCATTTGGCTGGACTAGCTAGCTGGCCAGTGGGTCCCAGGGATCCTGTGGTGCCCACCTCTCCAGTGCTGGGGTTCTAGGCATGCACCACCAGACTTGGCATTTTTACATGGGTTCTCGGGATCAAACTCAGGTTCTCATGCTTGCAAGGCAAGACTTTCCAGGCTGAGCTGTTTCCCCAGGCCCTGGAGATGGGTGAACGAGGGCAGTGCCCTTTGCAGAGCTGGGTAAACAAATAGCGCTTGAGAAAACAAAACACTCCCCTTGCCAGGCGGCTGATGCCGTGCTGTTGGCAGCTGGGCCTGTGGGAGCCAAAAAGCCACAGGAGGCCAGTGAGGGTAAGGCATGGTCGGCAGCGGCGGTGCACTTTGTGTTTGGCAGGCTAGTGAGGCAGTTCCGGGAGAGGCCTGAGTCTTAAGTTCTAAACCCACTTGATGTACACTGGGTACTGTGCTGGGATTTTGGTTTTCTTTTTAGAAAAAATATTTATTCACTTATTTGAGAAAAAGATAGAAAAGCAGAAAGTGAGTCTGCCACACCAAGGGCCTCCTACCACTGCAGACCAACTCCAGGTGCATGCACCCCTCTGTGCATTTGAGTTTATGTGGGTCCTGGCGACTCAAACTCAGGCCATCAGGCTTTGCAAGCAAGTACCTTTAATGGCTGAGCCATCTTTCCAGCCTGGCTGTTTGGTTTCTTTCCTTCCCTTTCTCCCTTCCTTCCTTTTTGGTGACTGTGGGCATGTGCACAAAATGGAGCATGGGCGGAGGTCAGAGAACCCCTTCCAGTGATAATCGTGCCTTCCACCTTGTTTGAATAAAGCAAGGTCTCCAGTGGTTAACTTACACGTTTGCCAAGGGAGCTGGCCCATGAGCTTCTGAGCAGCCCTCCTGTCTGCCTCCCTTCGCGCCCCCAGACATACTGAGTCTCCAGGGACCGCAGTGCCTGGCTTCTGATGTGGGTTCTGGGGCCCAAAATTCAAACCCTCACACTCATACAGCAAGTGCTTCACCCACCAAGTCTCCCCTCCAGCTCAGCCTTTGGGTTCCCATCAGCAAATTGATCTGCCAAAGACGTCTCTGAAAGGATCGTTTTCAGGGCAAAGACTTTTCTCTGATTATATACTTCATGCTGGGTTGAGAAGCTGGATACATGCCATTTCTCTGTATATCAATTCTTTCATTTTTTTAATTTATTTGGGAGGAGAGTGAGTTAGGGAGAGAAAAGGAGTAGAGGAAGAAAAAGAGGGAGGGAGGGAGAGAAAGGCTGAGAGAGAGAGAGGAGAGAGAGAGAAAGAGAGAGATTGAGAGGGAGTATGGGCATGTCAGAAAGTCTTACCACTGCAAACGAACTCCAGATACATGCAGCACTTTGTGCATCTGCCTTTGTGTGGGTATGGGGGACTCGAACTCAGGCCATCAGACTTTGCAAGCAAGCACCTTTAACTGCTGAGCCATCTCCCCAACTCTCCAATAGCCTTTTTGTCACAAAGGAGTGAACATTTCTGCCTTACAGGAGAGTGAGGGACTCTTGGGTCTCTGTGTTCAGTTCAAGTTAGCTTTCTTTTCCTCCCTTAATTATGCTCCTCCAACTGCTGCGTTCTAAACATCTGGGACTTTTGCTTCATAAGATTGAGTTTCCAGTTTCTATCTCCAAACCTCTCATCACTTTCCTTATTTTTATCCTTTCTCTCCTCAGTTCTGGGAGAAATTGTCACTTGTATATTCAGTTCTGCTTTTCTGGTCTTTCCCATGGTCACCATCTTTATTGGCGAATGTGACTTGTGATCTGACTTCTAATCTCCATAGTCTCTTTCCCGTGCCTTCTAGGAGCTTCAGGGCAGAACAGTCGGGATATCGGTAGTTTTCTTCTGTTCTTGGCTTTCAGTTAATGTCCACAGCCTTCTTTAGTGGGTAAAATTCTTCCGCCGCCTCCTTCCCCAGCATCGCCTTACTTTGCAGAGGCGCTGGAAAGAACATTCAGGGACTGTTACCAGCTTGTCTTCAGACACGCCCGGCACAACCAAAGCGTGATGTGGAGGGTGACGCTGTCACCCTGGTTCACTTGCCCAAAGCCTTACGCCGTCTGTAACCATCTGTGTGTCAATTTTCTGATTCTTTCTTCCACCTGTTCAGACCAAGTGGCTATCCTTTCCATGAATTTATTTTTGTCATTGTGCTTCTCAACCTGAATTTCCAACTTGGTTTCTTTAAAACGATTTCTGTCTCTGTTTGGCTTTCTGTGTGATGCAGTGTTGCCCTAAGATCTTCTGGTAACTGCTGCTCCTTTGGTTCTGTGGACATATTTATAATGGATGCTTTGATTTTTCTTTCTGACAAATAGGACAGCTGGCCACTATTCCAAACAGTGTCTGTGGTCTGGTTTTTTTTTTCTATATTGGTCATACCTTCCTGTTTCTTTACCTATTTCACGCTTTTTGGTTGGAAACTGGCTATTTTGTTTTTTATTTACTTGGAGAGAGAGAGAAAATGAGAATGAGAATGGATGTGCTAGGGCCTCCCACTGCAAATGAACTCCTGCTGTGTACACCACCCTGTACATTTGGCCCTACGTGGGTTCTGGGGAGCTGAACCCAGGCCCACAGGCCTTGCAAACAACCTCGTCCAACTGAACCAAGGCCGTCCCCTTGGTTCTGAAACTGGCTGTTTTAGATAGTATATGGTATCAGTCTTGAACACTGCTTCCCACTAGTCTTGATAGTGTTATTTGCAGGCTTAATAACTGGGTGGATTGTTTTAGGGACATTTATTGTCCTCCCACAGTGTGAAAATTCTGATATGCTCAGGAAGGTGCCCAGCATCACCATGTGACAGTGGCTTTGCTAACGCCCTCTGCCCCCTCCTCCCCCCCATAGGCTCTGCTGGTTGGCTGTTGAACATTCTGTTACTTTCAGCATTGTTCTAGAGCTTAAGTGTCCTACGAGTGATCCAGTCAAATTCTGGTTCAGGGGCTGGGGAGATGGCTTAGTAGACAAGACTGCTTGCGGGCTTGAGCTGACCCCCAACACCCATGCTAAATACTGGGCGCGGTCACGCAACCATGAATCCCGAGTCCTGAGGGGGTGGTTTGGAGGGAGTGGGGAGCGGAGACAGGAGACTTGCTGGCGCTCATTGGTCAGCCAGTCTGACCAAAACCAGCTCCAGGTTCAGTGAGAGACTGCCGTCAGATTTAGAGTGGAAATGTAATAGAAGGGGACACCCAGTACCCTCCACTGGCCTCCACCTGTGAGCTCACTGGGCACACACACCTGCACACAGACATGCATATTCTAGACACGCGCACCATATAAAAACAAACACACAAAAATAAATTGTGATTCGTTTGAGAGAATACTTTCTGAGGTCAATATTTGACTTTTTTTTCTGACCCTAAAGAACTTCTCCCAGATCTCTTTATGCCAGCTCCCTCTAGTGGAGTTCCCCTAGGCTGCCTCTTCGTCCGATCCTGGAATTTCTCACCTTCCCTTCACTAAACCTCCTCTATTCTTTTTTTCAAAAAAACTTTTTAAAAATTTTTATTAGCATTTTCCATGATTATAAAACACCTCCTCTATTCTTGAGAGCACATTTAGGTTGAAACTTTGTGGCTCTGTGTTACAAACAAGCCAGTTCTTCCTGGAAGAAACTGGGAGCTGCTAGGTAGTAGCCTGCCTTCTCTCTGCGGCAGAAGTCTAGGTGTGGTCTCTAGATGTAGGGATGGGGCAATGGCAAGCTTCTCTCTGAGCCGCAGTCCGCGAGGTGTCTGGGCTTGCTGCACCTTGCGTGGAACTACCCCAGGCACAGTACTCCTCATGAGCCAAAGAAGCAAGTTCCTGGGACTCACCCACCCATAGGGAATCGGTCTCAGCCACAGGGACCTGGGGGCGGCTGAGGAAAGACCTCTGGGAGCTGCGCAATGGTGATGAACGCTGGAGGTGGATGGACGATGCCTTTCTGAGGGAAGGATGCATGTTGCAATGCGGAGGTGGAAGCAGAAAGAAGAGCGTCCGGGTACAGTAAGTGCCAAGACCTCGAGGCAAGGAGAGCAAGCAGTGTGGCCGCTAGCTGGATCACAGAGCGAAGGATGACCAGAGGTCCAGAATCGGTCCAGCGAGGACGCAGGGTCTTGAGGTCATTTGGGCTGTGAACAGAAGCCTTCGGAGGAACTTGCGCAGAATGACTTGTGCTCTCAGGCTCCCCCTACCGGCGTGAGCCCGAAGTTGTCCTCCAGACCGAGCGTGGTTGGTAATGAGCGAAAAGGATAGCCCGACTTTGCCCTTGGCATTTGGAGGGAGGTGACTCGCGCTTTCTATGTAGTCCTTCTTAGCACGGCCTAGGAAAATGCAGACGGTGACCCTCCGTGCATAAGGCCGGTTTTCGGGAAGGAAAAGAATGGAAGCAGGGCCCTGAAATGTTGGAGCTGGGCATGGAGGAGGTGCCAAGAAGGGAACAGGAACCCTTAGGCCTCAAACAAGTAAAATAAACTAGGGACATGGCCAAGGTACTCCCAGTGCCCGTCAACTCAACACCGAACGTGCTGAGAGCTGGTAATTAACTTGGCACCCTGGAGCCCCGACACGGTCGCCCCTGCGATATGCGGTGGATATGCGAACATGCAGCTCAGGAATGGAGACGGGTTTGGGAAGTGGACCTCAAACAGAATGACGGGGACAGCCGCCTGCTCTCTCCCAGTGTCCACCCTGGCCTGCCCGTGTGTCACCATCACCACCGGCCACACTTACTGCACTTCATAGTGGAACCAATTTCCATGAACTTTAGCAGGGTAGATGAGAGAGGGGGAGGGGGAGGGGATGAAGAAGGAGGGGAGCCCGGAGAGTTGGTAGCTGGTCCACAGTGCTCCAAGGACACAGGACAAAGTCCGCCCCTCACCCTGTGTAACGGCTCCCTGATAGATGCCGTCGGTGGTCTCTTTTTTTTTTAATTATTATTATTATTTATTTATTTGAGAGCGACAGACACAGAGAGAAAGACAGATAGAGGGAGAGAGAGAGAATGGGCGCGCCAGGGCTTCCAGCCTCTGCAAACGAACTCCAGACGCGTGCGCCCCCTTGTGCATCTGGCTACCGTGGGACCTGGGGAACCGAGCCTCGAACCGGGGTCCTTAGGCTTCACAGGCAAGCGCTTAACCGCTAAGCCATCTCTCCAGCCCTCGGTGGTTTCTTTTTGTCTTTGCCCTGCGCTTTGTAAAACTGGCGTGGACCGTGACAGCACTTTTTGGGGATCCTTAATGACCCCAACCATCCTGCCGGCCACGGGCTGTCAGGAAGGTCGTGGACGCCAGTGGTCACCGCTCACTTGTGCGGGAGGGGCGCACCCTGCTGAGCGCGTGCCCCGAAGCCGGCGCGCGTGGCTGCGGGCAGAGGACACCCGCTCCTCGCTCCCCCCCTCCCCGGGGGCCCAGTGGCCTTTCGCTTGCGTTTCTCGGGGACGCGCCACCGTGTTTTAGAGAAAGCCGCCCGATCGTTCTGCTCGCCAGCACGGCACGGAGTTCCCCGGGCTCCTACCCGAACGCACACGTGCGAATGTTGGGGCCGCCCCGGGCCGCAGCCGGCCGCGGGGACGCAAGGGGACGGAGGACGGCCCGGGGCCCGCGTCCGCGCCGGCGCCCCGGGTCTGCGTGCGCGCGGGCGAGAGCGCGCCGCCCGACCGGCGACCCGCAGCCGGGGCCCCGCGCGGCTCTGCGCCCTGCCGGGTGGGCGCCGAGCGACGTCGGGCAACGTCGGGCGCCGCGGTGCCCCCCAACCCCGTCCTCATCCCCGCGCTGGTCCAGGGTCCCGCGGCGGGTCCGAGCGCACGGCGGCCGGCCGCGAGTCTCCTTGGCGGAGCCCCATGATGTCAGCGGACCCGGAGCCGCGGCCGCGCAGCGGGGATGGGGCGGAGGACCCCGCGCGCCCCTCGCCCCCCGGGCCCGGCCCCGGTCCGCGCGCCCCTTCGCCTGCCGCTCTGTGGCTGGAGCTCGGGCCCGCGTGCCGGGAGGGAGCGCCGCGGTGCCCGAGCGAGTCGAGCGGGCCGACAAGCGGCGACCTCGGCACGAGCAGCAGCGGCAGCAGCGCCGGGCTGTCCCCCGGCTCCGACTCGGACAGCAGCGGCGTGGTGTGCGGCGGCCGCGGTGGCGGTGGCGCTGGCGCGGGCATGCGCGGCGCCCCGTCGCGCTCCCGGAGCCTGGAGAGCCTGCGCTCGGCCTCGGCGGGTAAGGGCACCGCCCTGCGCCGCGCCGCGCCGGGGTCTTGCCCCGCGCGCCCTCGCCCTCCGCCCCCTTAAGTCCCTCAGCCTGGCCTGCCCCTCGCTCGCTCGCTCTTGCAGCTTCACCTTCCTGCCGCCTGGTGCCTTCCTTCCCACCGCTTCGCCCCCTTCCCGACCAGCCCTTCTCGGGTCCACTTCCAGTAGGGGAGCACCTGTTTGGGACAGCCCCGTCCGTCGTCCGCTGGGGAAGCCGAGTGCTTAAGGTGAAGCTCAAAAGTCGGTTCTTCCCCCACCCACTCTTGACTGGCACGTGTCTGTCTGTCTGTCTGTCTGTCTGTCTGCAACCTCCTGACTTCTGCAAAGGTGGGAAGGTGACACTGGGGACAGACCTCACCACTTGCTGGGAGTGTGCTGGTGGCCTCAGGATGGAGGCGTCCAGGCGCACTAGAGTGAGGTTTCCCAGGTGGGGTGATGGTGTGTATCCGCTACCGCGCGCTCCCAGTGTGCCTCTCTGGAGGGCCAAATCCCTGGTAATGACAGGGAGGGAACGTTTGGCCTGTGTTAAGGAGTGAGGAAGTCCACAGTGGCTTCCTGAGTGGCTGGTTTCCATATGACTTTTTGGAGACACCACCAGCAGTTTGAGAGTTTGTAGTGGGTGCTGTGAAGGAAGACAGTTGCTGCTGCAAAATTAGGGAGGTAATGCACCCAGTGTGCTTGGGCGTGGGGCCGGGAGCTACCCATGGCTGGTGAACGCCGCTGGGTAGGTGCCACACAGGTGTAGGGATGGGACTGGAGCTTACAGGTCGTACCACCAGGCACAGACAGGAGCCACGGGGCTACGCCGGCGGCAGGCTCCCCTTCCCGGGGTGGAGCACAGGCTGTTTCAGAGTGGAATAAAAAGTTGCTCTGGCAAGGTCGTGAAACGGTGAGTGACAGATGAGAGGATCTGGACGTGCACACTTTGGCACTGAGTGAGTGATACAGCTCTTGGTACCTCAGGCTGAAAGTTTTTCATCGCTGTTGCTGTGATTCCCTCTCATCCCTTGGTGACATCTCTAGAAACTGTTCCTTCCTCGTGAGAGCGCTTAAATAGAACCCGTTTTGAGAAAACCAAACCAGATAGTACCTGAGTGGGACTTCAACCACTCGGCCACAGGGCCCCTTCCCCTGTCCTTGCCCTTCTTGTGGACTAAGAAATCATGTTTCTTGTGCCTCTGGAACTCTGAACCGATCCAGAGGGTGTGAGAGAGTTGGCTCCAGCCCCCATCAGCACCTTCCCTTTTGCCTTTTGTCCCAGGAAATGTGTACTAGTGAGACAAAAGGAGCTGACAGAAATGTGGGCTTACTAGGGACACCCCACCTCAGACAAGGACACTAGGGTATGGATGAATTTTAAAGACAACGCAGACATTCGATGAAGGTCTTGGGGAGGAGCACAAGACAAAAGGTGACACCCAGAAGGCTACTCCTTGAGGGCCTCAGAGCTGCCCCAGCAACAGCGTCGCGGGGTAAAGCAACACAAAGCTCTAGGGTTGGTGGGCGGCCCAGAGGCCAGTGTCGCACCCTCTGCCAGTCACTGGATCACTCGGGGTGGGCTCTGGGTGGCATTGGGTTGTGTGCTTGCAAGGTGACAGGCGGTGGTCAGAGGCATTGGGGACAGCATTTCTGGTCCCCTCAACCTTTCTGCCCCTCTCCCGTCCCTCTGTCTCCTACTTCCCGCCATGACGACAAAGCCTGCATAGTCAGTGGTCAGTGCTGGATGTGTCAGAAGTGCTTGCTTGCACCGTGGAGCCACGCGAGTCTGAAGTCGGGGGTCTGGGTTCCTGGCTAGACCCTTGATTCCATAAGACTGCCGTAGGACGCCATGTACTGGCTCTGTTCTCTCCTCCTACGATACAACTTGCTGCTTTCTGTCCTCAGGAAGAATCGAGAGGACACGCACTTCAGTAATCCTCTTTGGATTTTTGTTTCAGTTGAGGGCTGGTTTGAGAATTCTGCTAGGGAAGAGAACTTGATTGGGAAGAGAAAGGAAAATTACAGGTTTATTTTTGTGTTTATGTATTTGTGTGTGTGCGTGTGTGTGTGTGTGTGTGTGTGTGTGTGTGTGTGTATGTAGGTCAGAGGACACTGTGGTGGTTTGACCCAGGTGCCTCCCATAAAGTTATGTGTCCTGCATGCTAGGTCCCCAATTGGTGACAATTTGGGAACTCCTGGACGTCGTGTATTGTTGGGGGTAGGCTTACGGGTGTTACAGCCAGCTTCTGCTTGCTAGCATTTGGCATACTCTCCTACACCTGTTGTCTACCTGATGTTGGTCAGGGGGTGATGTCCAGCCTCTGCTCAGGCCATCATTTTCTCCTTCCATCATGGAGCTTCCTCTCAAGCCTGTAAACCAAAATAAACCCTTTTCTCTCATAAACTGCTTTTGGTCTGGTGATTTGTTCCAGCAACATGGCGCTAACTGCGACAGACACTCGAGTGTTATCCTCAGAAACTCTGTCCGCTTTTTCAGAGGCCGAGTCTCTTGTCAGGCTTGAACTCACCAATCTAGACTCGACTGGCCGGTGAGCCCCAGGGTCCTCTTTCCTCCCCTCCTCGGCACCGGGACTTCAGGGGTGTGTCATGTATCCAGCATTATCTGCATGGGTGTCCTGCTCCGTCCTCCTCCACCTGTCCTCATTTTGAGCTGGAGTTTCTTACTGGGCTGTGTGTGTGTGTGTGTGCGTGCGCGCATGCATGTCCAGGTGATTCCCTCTTCTTTGCTTCCCTTTGCAGGACTGGGATTGCAGGTACATGTGGCCACACCTGGCTGTTTATGTCTGATCTGAAGATTCACACTCAGGCAGTTTCAGGCTCCCTCAGGCCCTCATGATTGGTCAGCAAGTGCACTTAACCACTGAGCCATCACTCCAGCCCCACATAATATTTTTAGGCAGATCTGTCACTGAAAGTTAGCCAGTAAGTCTCCTTTCTCCTCCAACCCAAATTTGGGATTACAAATGGGAATCACCATGCCCAGCATTTTATGTGGCTGGTGGGAATCTACACTCAGGTCCTCATGGACAAACACTACCAACGGAACCATCTCCCAACCCAAGCCATGGCTTTAAAAATTTCTATTCTGTTACGTCACCTGATGGGCACAATCTCAGTCAATGCTAGAAGGGTCGATGGTTTTACTTTGTGGGTTTTTGCATGGTCAGTGTTGTATGATTTCTTCCTGGAAGAGAGTCCATGTTCCTTCCCCATTCTTCAGCAAGCCATTGAGCCTTATGTCTGGACCAGGTGAACATTAGGCTTTGGGGAAGCCTGGGCCTCTCCTGCATCTGGCATCAGGCATATACTTGTCCCAGGCACAGCATAGGGACTAGAGATGATAGGTCAGTTCCTTGTCCTCAAAGACATTCCAAGTCAGCTGGGTGTGCTGGTACATAGCTATTCCCAGCACTCAGGAGATTGAGACGGGAGGTGGCATTTCAGGCTATCTACACAGGGCCACCCTATCAGAAAAGGAGATGGAAAGAGGGAGGAAGAGAGGGAATGAGTGAGTGAGAGAGAGAGAGAGAGAGAGAGAGAGATCATGGCCCAGCACAGAGGGGCAGCAGTGATCCGTTCATTGTGATAAATAGTGCAGTGGAGGTAAACTCTAGAGGTGGTGTTGGGGTGCCCATGTCAACCCTAGCTACGGGGAAGGACCCAGAGCTCAACACCACCATTCCACTCTCTTGCTTCCACTTTGTTTCAGTGAAAGGATGTAGATAAGAAGAGGGAACACCCATAGGGCAGAGTCCAGGAATCCAAGCTTCCCGTGGGGTCCTCTTCCTTGGATCTGTATGAGCACATGCATTTTTCAGGCAGCAGTGCCTTGTGACATGTGTGAAGCCTTGTCAGCTAGGGAAATCCTTGAGCCTGGGTGGGCGTCCAGGGTCTTTACTGGAAACTGGCTGTGTAGGCATGGTAGTGCTCACCAGACTTAACAGAGGTCATATTGACAGAGAGTACTGCAGTTGTTGCAATGTAAAAATGCCCCCATGGTCTCGCACGTTTGTGATTAAGCCTCGTATTTAGTCCGCAGCTTGCAGAGCCTTTGGGAGGAGGAGCCATGCTGGAGGAGGTGTGTCACCGGGGGTGGGCCTTGGGGGTGCTACAGTCTAGCCCCACTTACCCCACTGAACTCACTTTCTACTTCCCCCCGTCATGTGAAAATGTGATGCTCAGCTGTCTGTTTCCGCCAAACTTTCCCCACCACGATGAAACGTCCTTTTGAAACTCTTAAGTCAAAATAAACCCTTTCCTTCCATAAGCTATTTCTGGTCTGGCGCTTTGTCCCAGAGACAGAAAGGTAACTGCTACAACTTCCTTTGAAAGAGGGTCTCTCATTGGCCTGGAAACTCACCAGTTAGGCTGGACTGACTGGCCAGAGAGCCGCAGGGATTCTCCCCAGGGCTGGATCGCAGGAACATGTTACTATGAGTATTAGAGATCAAATTCAGGTCCTTATGCTTGCTAAGGCAAGCGCTTTACCAACTGAGCTATCTCCCCAGCCCAGCAGAAGTGGCTGACGCTATAAATCTTCCTCTGAGATATTTTAGCTGAATGAATCTCATGAGTCTTTATATGTTAGATTTTATTTTTGTTCAATTTAAAATTTCTAATTTTCTTCTTCTTTTATCTATAATTTTTAAAGGTATTTTCCAAGTTCTTTCTTAAAGAATATTTTATCTATTTATTTACAAGCAGAGATAAAGGAGAGTGAGAGAGAGAACGCACACGAGAGAGAGAGAGTGAATAGGTTTGCCAGGGCCTCTTGCTGTTACAAACTCCAGGTGCATACACCACTTGGTGCATCTGGCTTTATGTGGATTCTGGGGAATTGAACCCAGGTACAAGCTAGTATCATTAACTACTGAGCATCTCCCTGGGCCCAGGTATTTTTATAGTTCTAAATAACGGAGAATTTTCCCCAAATATATTTCAATGGATTTTTAAAAGTATTATTTATTTATTTATTGAGAGAGGGGGGAGAGAGAGAGGGGGAGAAAGAGAATGGGTGTGCCAGGGCCTCTAGCCTCTGCAAATGAACTTCAGACACAATTACTACCATGTGCATCTGGCTTATGTGGGTTCTGGGGAATGGAACCTGGGTCCTTAGCCTTTACAGGCAAGCACCTTAACCACTAAGCTATCTCTACAGCCCATCTTTCATTGACTTTTAATATTATTTGGTTATGGCCATTGCTTTATATGGTCTAGTGCTCTACATTTGTTACGCCTTACATTATAACCCCGAATATTGTCTATTCTGGTGAATATTGGATGTAAATTCCATTTTAAAAGTTCATTGCCATATTTATATTTTTGGAAACTAGTTAGAATTCTACCAAGAACTGAGTGAGCTGTAGAGAGGAGAGCTGCCAAGTTTTGGAGTAGTTTTTTCAGACGAGTCAAAATAAAAGAGCAGTTACGTGTTGTTTAATGGCCTGGCAGTAAAATGCATTGTTAGATGACTTCGTGGTAGCTTGAACATCATAGAGTGTCCCTAAGTCTGGGTCACACAGCTGGGGTATATAGTGCGTGTGTGTGAGTGTGAGTGTGCACGCGTGCGTGTGGAGCCTGTCGCTTCTGGCACGGTGATGAGCAAAACAGCAGGACAGCAAATCAAGCGTGAGAGAAGCGCTTCAGGAAGAGCCGTTTCCGGGGAGGTGCTGCACGCCTTCATCGCGCCCTCAGGAGGCTAGGGTAGGAGGATGCCCCGAGTTCAGGGACAGCCTGGACTATGGAGTGCGTTCCAGGTCTGCGTGGACTTAGAGCAGGACCCTGCCTCAAAACTTCAAAAAACAACACAAAAAAGTGAGGCATAGTAGGGCCGGGGGATGACCCAACGGTTGGAGGGCTTGCTGCAGACACAGGGCTTGACACTGCGGGATTTGATTCCCCAGCACCCACATAAGCCACTACAGACAGCTGGGCATAGTCACTCATGTCTGTAACCCCAGTCCTACAGGGGCCAAAGACCAGAGAGCCACTGGGACTTACTGAGAAAAAAAAAATGATGAAAAAAGTACCACTGGATTGAAAGAGAAACTCTGTCTCAAGGAAACAGGCAGATGAGTGAAAAGGAAGGACACCTGACAGTCTCCTCTGGCCTCCCCACGTGCACACAGGGCACACATATGTGTATATACCACATGTGCACACACACACACACACACAAACACACAAACACACACGCCAGCAGAGCCAGGGGAATGCCAGGCCTGGTGGTGCTGGCCTGTAATCTCAGCTATACAGGAAGTAGATGCAAGAGGATCACAAGTTCAAGGCCTGCCTGAGCAACTTAACGTGACCCTGTTTTAAAATAAAAAGAGGGGCTGGAAAGATGGCTCGGCAGTTCAGTGAGCTCTCTGTGCAAACACGAGGGCCCGAGAGCCCCGGGGCTCGGGTAAACCGCTAGGCGTGCGTGGTCATGAGCGCCTGTCACCCCAGGTTCCCAGGGGAGCAGAGAAGGGAATTTTCAGAGCCCTGCAAGCTCTGGAACCAGTAAAGCGACTCTGGCTCAACATCAAGACTGAGCAGAAGAGCAGTGGAGTGGGATGCCTGATGTTCCTTTCCAGCACCCCTAGATGAGTGCTCCCCACCACACGAGAGTGTGTGGAGCACCGCCCACCCACACACACCCCTCAGTGCACAGGCACACACTGCAGCCATAACAAGTGAAAAGAGGGCTGGGCGTGCGGCTCGGTGATAGCGCGCTTGCCTAATATGCAGCAATATGGATCCAACCCCCAGGGCAGCGGAAAACAAAAGGTGTGGTAAGCACAGGATGTGGGAGGTGGCTGCGCATCGCCCCGCGTGGTGGCTTCTGGGACGCTGTGTGGGGGCGCTCTCACACGTCGTAAGAAACACACCGTCAGCAAATACAGGAGGAGCAGCAGCTCTTCGCCGTTGTCACGTGTACCGGCCGCCGTCGTATTGCCCCGGTGTCACAGGACAGTCGCTCGGTTTCCAGCAGCATCACCACAAACACGTGCACGGTGATGTCACCGTGGCTGGGACGACGCCACTGGGCGATAGGCATTCTCAGCTCCATGACAACCTTACAGACCCATGGTGGTTGTGTGGTGTGCGGTGACCTTGACATTCTCCTTCCATGTGCGTGTGGCGGTCCAGCTTGTGACCCTCGCTACAGCAGCGTAGGCAGGAAGCGTTGTTCTGAAGTTCGGTCTGTGAGTGGGAGAAGAAAGCAGAGAGGGTAGAGGGAGAATCCCAGTGAATGCTTGGCCAACTTCCCCGGGCACCAGGGAGTTAGAATGGCCCTTCAAAGGTGGCTCAGTTTGGACCCTGGTGAGCCATTGCTGTCCTTCTGTTACTGAGGTCCTCTGTCAGGACCAGAGGCCTCCAGGTTCTTGAAATCTCTTTCAAATAATTTTAAAAGCACACGCAGCAAAGAGGCAAGAAGTGTTATATGTAAGGAGATGGTGGCGAAATGTATTGCAAAGGAGCAGCCGACCTCTTGAGCTCTATTGCCCAAGAGCAGGGGGTTACCATTGGGGGTTTCTTTTTTTTTTTTTTTTTTTGAGGTAGGGTCTCACTCTGGTCCAGGCTGACCTGGAATTAACTCTGTAGTCTCAGGGTGGCCTTGAACTCATGGCGATCCTCCTACCTCTGCCTCCCGAGTGCTGGGATTAAAGGCGTGCACCCCCACACCTGGCGTGGGGGTTTCTTTTATGGAGTCTATGAGGAGGAGCTGGTTACTGCAGGTGACGTCTGGGTGGTTCTCTGTTGTTTTATTTATTTGAGAGAGAGAGAGAGAGAGAGAGAGCATGCATGCGCGCCAAGACCTCTAGTCGCTGCAAACAAACTCCAGCTGCGTGCGTCACCTTGTGCATCCGGCTTATATGTGTCCTGGGGAAATCGAACCTGGATCCTTTGGCTTTGCAGGCAAGCGCCTTAACTGCTAAGCCATCCCTCCAGCCTGGTTCTCTGTTTTGATTGATAGACTTGAGTTATGTAAGCTTTCATCTACTGTGCATGTCCTTTCCCGTGATGCATCTGATTTTAATCATCTGCATGCCCAATCATGCATAGGCATGAGATGGTAATTAGGGGATTTTCCCTAAAGGTTCACTCAAAGGACACAGTTTGCCTTAATTTGTGTGCACTCAAAACCAGTGCATGCTGGATAGTCCCCTGCCTTTTGCTCCTAGATGTGTTTTGGGACATGTGTGGGTGAAAAGTGACCACAGAAGGGGAGTTACCAAGGGGTTACTAAGGGAAGGGAAGCTTACTGTTGTTTGCAGTGGGGTGAACCCGCAGCTGGTTGCAGGTGGGGCACCCAGGTGCATTGTTAGGAAAAGGGGTGGGTGTTTCGCTCGAGTCAAGTGGGGTCCTGGGTTTCCAAGCTGTGCCCGTGCTTGCCTGCCTCACCTGATAGAGGGCAGCTGCGGCAGGACCAGGCCGGCAGGAAGCTTGCCCATCTCCAGCTTTGCAGCATCGGCACGTCTTTCCTTACAGAGTGTCTGAGGAGCTTGGCAGGAAGCGTGGGAGTGTGCCCTGCAGCTCCTGCGACGTGAGCTGGGGGCGTGGAGGACAGAGAGTTCGCCGAGGTGCCCGGCACAGCAGGCTGGGGAAGAACAAGGCGGGTCTCCGCCCTGTTGACGCATGGCGTGCAGCTCACAGCGAGGGCTGATCCTTGGAGGTCACAGCGAGCCGACCGCGCTCGTCTGTTTTCAGTGTTCTGTGTTGCCCGGCTCTCAGACAGCACAGGGCCTTGCTGTCCCTGGAGAGACTGATTCACCTCTCTCTCAGAGCTGACTAATTTCTAGAGGTGATAGCCACCTACCAGAGTGTACCCCTTAAATGCAGACCCACCAGCTCAGGTCCTAGGCCCCAGCCGTTTCCTCTGCAAAGCCTGTATGAGCCGAGCCACATACCCTTCCCCTAACCACCTCCCAGCCACACCCTAGACCGCAAAGCACAGCCAGCGGTCCCAGAGCCTGCCGCCATGATTCAGACCAGACCATCTCAACCTGCGTGCCCTGTCTCGCCTCTCTTTCCCACAGAAGCCACCATAAAGCTCTTCTGTGTGTTCTTCCATACTCCCTGTCTCCTGACCTGCCCTGCTGCTTCCCTGGGCACCCCTGTGCAGCGTACTCTACCTCCTGTTCATGTAAACTTGTTCCTCATGACAGGCTTCTCTGTCTCTACTCTCTGATTAAAACAATCCCTGGGCAAGAGCCTTGGGTGGGGGCACACGCCTATAATCCAAGCAGTTGGGAAGATGCGGCAGGAGAATTAAGAGTTTGAGGGCTGGAATAGTAGCCCTGTCAGTAGAGTGTCTGCCTCACAAGCATCAAGACCCGTGCTTGATTCCCAGAACCCACATAAAATTCTAGGCCTGGTGGCTCATGCTTGTAACCCCAGCACAGAGAAGATGGACACAGAGGACCCTTAGGGATTACTGCCCTGGTTGTCTAGGCGGATGTGTGAGCTCTAAGTACAGGGAGAGCCCTGGCCTCTAAAAAGGAGGCTAGGGGGCTGGAGGGATGGCTTAGCAGTGACGGCATTTGCCTCCAAAGCCAAAGGACCCAGGTTCAATTCTCCAGGACCCACATTAGCCAGATGCACAAGGTGGCGCATGTATCTGGAGTTGGTTTGCAGTGGCTGGAGGCCGTGATGCTCCCATTTTCTCTCTCCCTCTTTCTGTCAAATAAATACAAAAAGGAGGCTGAGGGAATGGCTAAGAGCACTTGCTCCACAAGCCGGTGAACCAGAGTTCAGATCCCAGTACCCGTGTAAAGCTGGACGCAAAAGTGGCGCACACACATGCATAACCCCATTGCTTCTATGGCAGAAGGAGGCAGAGGCAGGAGAGTCCTGACGCTTGTGAGCCAGCTAGCGTGGCTTTCCTGGTGGCAGCCATCCAGAGAGGCCCAGTCTCAAGCAAGGTGGGAGGAGACGGCCAACACCCCAGATTGTCCTCTGACCTCCACCTGTGCTCTGTGGTGTGCACGCATGCGTGCGTATGTACACACTACGTACAAGAAACAAATCCACATCTGAGGTCCTTCGCCTTCTGGATACACACTCGTTTACAAAAAAGAAAAAAGCACCTTGAGTGATTTGAAAGCACTAATTACGCTGCAGGTAATTGCCCCAGGGATCTTGGCTTCCCAGCCGGGCACTTGGGCCTCTCTCCCGGAGAGGAGTGCCCTTGGCAGCAGGCACAGCCCACACTGCTGAGCCATGCAGAAGAGTGGGAAGAGCGAGCGTCGGGTGGCAGAGACGTGGCCCGCTCTGTCCTCACTGCAGTTCTGTGTTCTAGGTAAGGGAAGCGGGCTCCCAGGGGCGGTGGGTGGGTCCGGCCACTGCGGGTCACCACACCTCACGCAGCTTGAGAAGTGCAGTTCTGAGCTCCGTGTGTGCTCCTTCTGCCTGCCTGCTTTGCGGTGCCTGCCTGCGAGAGCATGTGAGGACACTGGTGCATGGAGAGATGGTCCAAGGCGGCGGGTGGGGAAGTGGCTGAGAACATCGTCTTAGGGGATTGTAGCCGTCAGCTTTGTGTGGCTGCAACTAAATGGCAGAGACTGTAGGCTTTAAAGAGAGAAAGTGCTTGTTCAGCTCACAGTCTGGGGGGTCCAGGCTCCAAAATTGAATGGCTTCTGGTAAAGGCAGCAAACATAGTGAGGAGACTCGTGTGGTGTGGGTATATGGCGTGTGGGTGCAGCAGGTGTGTATGTGGTATGCATATGTGTGGTGCGTGTGGGCTTGTGGTTTGCGATGTGCTGTGTGTACCAGAGTGGTGGATGTGGTGGATGAGGTATGGGCATGTAGCCTGTTTCTTTCTTTTCACTGCTATTCTGTCACTTTCCATCTACTCTGGAAAACAGTGATATCCCCAGGTCCCCTGAGGCAGCTCATGATGCACAGGTTCAACTGTGGTGGTCCATCCACATCTCCTTCCCAATTCTGACCCCGGGGGAGGACCTGGCTACCTTGTTCCGTGTGAGCCAGCCGGGTGCCATCCCCAAGAGGTCTGTTTTCAAATGCTGCTGGCACACGAGAAGTAGGGAAGACAGAGTGCAAGAAGCGAAGCCCAGGCATGGTGCTAGAGCCTTGAATTGGGACAGGCTGTGGTGAGCGGCAGCGGAAGTTGGCAGCTGGCAGGGAGGGATGTTCGCCCCATGGTGTGGAAGCTGCTACGTGCACAAGAGGCAGAAAGTGGCTGCCATGGTGACCTCAGTAGCTCTGGACCCTCCACCAGCATCTGCATATAGCCCAGAAAAATAAAGTGAAACTCTCCACCTGCCAGGACCCGCTTCACTCGATCACGCCACCTCGTGCCAGCCTGCAGTCGCCTTCCCTGGGAAGCGGGACTTTAAATGGGTGAGGTGTGAGGGCAGAGGACGCTCTGAGAAAGTTAATGCCTCAACGTTTGCAAGCCCCTGTTCTGTCACCTGCCCCTTTGTGCTGATCTGGTTGGGCTCCTGAACATGTCCTCTGTCATCAGGAGAGCCCCGGCTCCTCAGCCTGTGAGTGGCTGTGAGTGGTCTCCACTGGCGGACCAGGTGGAGGTGGGCGAATCATGATCTACGGGATATCCTTAAAATGTCAGGACTCCTCTGCCAACCCAGCAAGCCGACTCTGACTGTCCGTCCTTGTCTTGCTGCTGCTGCTGTTATTAATTATTATTACTTTATTTTGCTGTATCCACTGTAGAATCCTGTTTTTTCTTTTGACCAGTGACCAGGAGCACAGCTATTGTTTATTGATCCACCAGTGGCCCGTTGTGGGCACTGACCTGCAGCCAATGTGCCTGCTCAGAACCAGCATGCTGCCTGGCACCATCCCCTCCCTCACCTGTGCAGGTTAAGGGAGCCACCGTTCCCAGGCCCTGGAATGAGCTACTTGAGGGACAAAGATGGTGGTGAACTTTGCCTCACTTTTCAATGGCCTCCTCTGACCAATGGGCTGAGAGCCCGCAGATCCTGTGATGGGCTCTGTTGGCTACGGCAAGGCCACAGTGGCTGTGGAATTTTAATTTTTAATTTTATTTATTTTCAGAGAGAGAGAGAGAGAATGGGTGCACCAGGGCCTCCATCCACTGCAAATGAACTCCAAATGCATGCACCACTGTGTATCTGGCTTTATGTGGGTACTGGGGAATTGAACCTGGATCATTAGGGTTTTCAGGCAAGCATCTTAACCACTAAGCCATCTCTCCAGCTCAGCTGAGGCATTTTCATGCAAAGGGAGCTTACTAATGGAGGGAACAATATTTTAGCTTCAAAGTCAGTCCTTTTGGGGCTTTTGTGTGTGGTATGCATGCATATATGCATATTTAGTGTGTGAGGTTATACATGTATGTGCAAATGTGTATGCACACGTGTGCATGTTTGTGTGGAGGCCAGAGGGTGTTTTTCTCAGGAATGTCATCCACCTTGTTCTTGAGATAGGATCTTTCATTGGCCTGGTCACAAATTAGGCCAGATTAGCTAGCCAGTGAGCTCCAGGGATCCCCCTACCTCTGCTCCCAAGTGCTGGGATGACAGGGGCGTGTCACCACACCTGACATTTTCATGTGGGTACTGGGGATTGAACTCAGGTCTCCATGCTTGCAAGGCAAGCACTTAACTCACTGAGCTATCTTCTCAAATCCAATCTTTTAGTTTATTTTTTTTAAATGTGGGAGAAGGGTGGGGCTGGTAAAGATGCTGGACTTGGGAGCCACCCAGATATTGGGTTTGGATTCTAGCTAGGTTGAATTGTAGAGATGACTTGATTTTGTTTTTTTCCGGTTAATATCAGCAGATACTTTGCAGTAGGGCAGCAGGGGTTTCAAAGTTTGCCCATCTGGGGTCCAGTCCTGCCTCCCACCCGTGGGCTACGTGGCCTGGGGCACGTTGTTTCATCTAGAGCTGAATTTTCTCATCCCTGGAGCAGAACTAAGGATATGCCAGTCACTGAGCTGAATGACAATGACAAAACCAGTTGGCATACAATGGACGCTTCCTCTGTGTTCATGTTTTCTCCGGATATCCCCAAGGACCACAGTCAATAGTTATGATCTAGGACTGGAACCAGTGTTCATCCCACATCCCTACCTGGCCAGGCGCTGTGAGTGGAAGAGGTATAGGAAGTTGGCTGGTAGAAGTAATCATCCTGGGATGATAACAGAATTGAAGGTTTTTAACAAAGCTTTGATAGCAGAATTTTATGTGTGGTGTGCATGTATGTGTTTGCATGGTTGTGTGTGGAAGCATGTGTGTGTGTGCGTGTGTGCACACGCGCACGCATATATGGAGGCCAGAAGTTGATGTTCATCAGATCAGATGTCTGCCTCAGTCACTCTTCATCTTATTTTTAAATTTTTATTTATTTATTTATTTGATAGTGACAGGGATAAAATGAAGGAGAGAGAGAGAGAGAGAGAGAGAGAGAGAGAGAGAGAGAGGGAAAGAATGGGCGCACCAGGGCCTCCAGCCACTGCAAATGAACTCCAGACGTGTGCACCCCCTTGTGCATCTGGGTAACGTGGGTCCTGGGGAATCGAGCCTCTAACTGGGTCCTTAGGCTTCACAGGCAAGCGCTTAACTGCTAAGCCATCTCTCCAGCCCTTCAGCTTATTTTTTTGAGACAAGTTCTCTTGCTGAACCTAGAATTCACCTATTCAGCTACGCGAGCTAATCAGTAAGTGCCAGGGGTGGTCCTGTCTCCACTCCCCCAGTGCTGAGATCAGTCACATGGCACTGCACCCCGCTTTTATATGGGTGCAGGACACGGGAGTCCTCATGCTTGCATGGTGAGCTCTTGACCCACTCAGCCACTCCCCAGTGCAGCATTTGGTTTACTTACTGATTTTTTTTTCTCAATGAAAATAGGCTATATCCAAAATGTATCCTAGATTTGATAAACACAGTTTTATTTCTTTCTTTTTGAAATCTCTGTGGCTAAGCAGAAGATATCGTAAAAAGTTTGAAGATATATGTAAGATGCTCGTGAAGAGAAGTGTTTTGGATATTTGGTAAAAAGAAAATAAAGAGCTGGGGAGATGGCCTAGTGGTTATAAGCACTTGCTTGCAAACTTTGCCAGCCAGTGTTCAGTGTTCGGTTCCCCAGTACCCACGTAAAGCCATATACACAAAGGGGGGCATGTGTCTGGAGTTTGTTTGCAGCAGCAAGAGACTCTGATGCAACCATATTTTTCCCTTTCTCTTTCCGCAAATATATGAAAATATTTTTAGGGCTGGAGAAGATGGCTTAGTGGTTAAGTCGTTTGCCTCCAAAGCCAAAGGACCCTGGTTCAATTCCCCAGGACCCATGTAAGTCAGATGCACAAGGGGGCACATGCATCTGGAGTTCATTTGTAGTGGCTGCAGACCCTGGTGTGCCCATATTCTCTCTCTTTCTCTCAAATAAGTAAATAAAATCTATTTAAAATAAATAAATAAATAAATATTTTTAAAACACAAGAAAAGTGCCAGGTGCAGTGGTACAAACATATACTCCCAGCACTCTGGAAGCTAAGACAAAAGTATCATAAATTTGAGGCCAGCCTGGACAAACAAAGTGAGATATTCTCCTTAAAAAATTGAAAAAAGTAAGCAGTCTGACATTTAACAGAGCAAAAGTCTATGATTTGTCTGCTGCAGTGGAGATGTAAAATGTTTTGCGAGCTTCTTGAGTAGATAGCCCAGGGGCTGCAATTTGGCAGGATTTTATGCAGTGGTAAAGATAAAATTACAATGTTCAGTTCTGCAAGATGGTGAGGTGTGATGACTTCAAAAGCTCTCCTGCTGTAAAACTCCTCAGATTTGGGAGGGGGAGGGGTGGGCAGTGGAAATGACCTTAAGTGCCCATGTGAACTCAGTAGAAGAGTAGTCCAGGTGTGGGCACCAGGAGGTTCTGAAGAGGGGAGCTGATGCCATAACCACGTGCCCCTTGATTCCAAGACTCCCTGTGGATCCCAAAATCTGCAAATGCTCAAGTCCCTTACATGACATGGAGTGGTATTTGCATAAAATCTGTCCACATTCTTCCATTTACTTTAAATCATATCTAGATCATTTATGATACCCCATAGGATGTTAAAGTTATATAATAGTTGTCCCACTGTGTCCTTTAGGAAATAGGGCACGATTAAAAAACAAGTTTGCCAGGCATGGTGGCGCACGCCTTTAATCCCAGCGCTCAGGAGGCAGAGGTAGGAGTATTGCTGAAAGTTTGAGACCACCCTGAGACTACATAGTGAATTCCAGGTCAGCTTGGACCAGAGTGAGACCCTACCTCGGAAAAAAAAAAAAAGAACAAGTTTGAGATGGGCATGGTGGTGCATGCTTTTAATCCCAGCATGCGGGAGGCAGAGGTGGGAAGATTGCTGTGAGTTTGAGGCCATCCTGAGAATACAGAGTGAATTCTAGGTCAGGCTGAGGTAGAGGGAGCCCCCCCCCAAATAAAAATTTTAAGAAAGTTTGCATATGTTCTGTATAGATGCAGGGTTCTCTCTCCCCCCCAAAAATGTAGTTCCCTTGGCCTTGGGTCCCAGCTTAGAGACAGGACTCAAGCTCTTACTCAGAACTGGGACCTCTAAAAGTGGCGTTGCCAGGCAAAGGTAGATGTTTTTGAATGTGTATATACATGTGTGCGCATGCATGTGGAGGTCAGAGGTTGACGTTAGGTGTCTGTCTCAATTATTCCCCACCTTATCATTTGAGGCAGGGTCTCTCTGTCTGCTGCTAAACCTAGAGCTCAGACTCAGCTAGACTAGCTAGCCAGTAAGCCCTGGGGATCCACTTGTCTCTACCTCCCCAATACTGGATTGCAGATGTGTGCCACCACACCTGGCATTTTGCAGGAGTACTGCAGACCTGAACTAAGGTCCTCATGCTTGCATGACAAGCACTTTACCCACTGAGCTACCTCCCCAGCCCTGTACATATGGGTTTCTGAGTGCACTTAACTCTTGTTGTCTGTGCGTGGGTCTTGGAGAGCACGCAACTGCCCTGAAGGTTTGAAATCTTGGCCTAGGCTTTACCTTGACCTGGGGTTGGACTTATACTGACTCAGCTTATGATCTGGGCAAACAGTAAATTAAGAAATAACATGAACATTTGTTTGAAGAATCAATGAATGTTCACAGAGTTTCCAAAATTGATGGAAGACACAGATAAATCTTCAACCATGACAGCTTACCACTGTGACAATAGAGCTTTGGATTATCAAATTTGGAAATCTTAAAAGCAGAGGACTGGGTATGGTGGCACACGCCGGTAATGCCAACACTCAAGAGGCTCACATGAGCTCCAGGTCAGCCTGGGCTAGAGTAAGACCCTGCCTCAAATCAGAGCAACAAAACGCCGACCACATAAATGCAGAGGGAGGGAGGGAGAGATGGCCCATGGAGTAATTACACCTACTTGTCACCAGTGTGAGTGGAATGCAGACGTTAGTGGGATAATGGAGTAATAAGAACTCTTTATCCAAATGAACTGCCATTCAAGAGACAGGCTCAAGTAAAGATCCTGAGGCTGTTCCCCTTTGCCATTATCAGCCTAAGGCTGGACATCAGCTTGGGGTGTATTAAAGCAGAGGGCTGACTATAGTGGGCGAGGGTTGCAGTGCAGAGGCAATATATGTGCTTAGCCTGTGCAAGGCTCTGAATTCCATCCCCAGCACCAGATATTCTAATTTCTTTTTTAAAAAATATTTATTTATATTTGTTTACTTATTGGAGGGAAAGAGAGAGAGGCAGATAGAGAGAATGGGTGTGGCAGGGTACCAGACACTGCAAATGAACTCCAGATGCATGTGTCACATTGTGCATCTGACTTATGTGGGTCCTGGAGAATTAAACGGGGCTCCTTAGGCTTTGTAGACAAGTGCCTTCACTGCTCAGCAATGTCTCCAGCCCCACTCATTCTAATTTCTATTGAAGCTTGTTTATTTACTTAAATATTTTACTTTTATTTATGAGAGAGAGCACACCAGGGCCTCCAGCTGCTGCCAACCTTGTGCATTTGGCTTACATGGGTCCTGGGGAATTGAACCTGGTTCTTTGGCTTTTCAGGCAAGCGACTTAACCACTAAGCCATTTCTCCAGCCCTGAAATTTATTTTTTGACCATTTTTGAGAAGTGGTCTATGAATTTTCCTAAGTAGGAAGTTGGTAGGTAGGTATCTAGGAGGGTAGGTAAATAAATGGTAGACAAATTTTCTAATAAACTTTTTTTTTTCTATTTTTTGGTTTTTTGAGGTAGGGTCTCACTCTGGTCCAGGCTGACCTGGAATTAACTCTGTCATCTTAGGGTGGCCTTGAACTCATGGCAATCCTCCTACTTCTGCCTCCTGAGTGCTGGGATTAAAGGATGCGCCACCATGCCTGGCTTTCTAATAAACTTTTTATTCCTAATTTCTGGTTTACTTATGGTAAGCCACAGAAAATTGCTATAAAAATTGTCAAAATTTGGTTGATTTTCAGTGTTTGCATATATAATTTTTTTTCTTTTTAAATTTTCATTAACATTTTCCATGATTATAAAATATATCCCATGGTAATTCCCTCCCTCCCCACCCCCACACTTTCCCATTTGAAATTCCATTCTCCATCATATTACCTCCCCATTACAATCATTGTAATTACATATATACAATATCAACCTATTAAGTATCCTCCTCCCTTCCTTTCTCTACCCTTTATGTCTCCTTTTTACCTTACTGGCCTCTGCTACTAAGTATTTTCATTCTCACGCAGAAGCCCAGTCATCTGTAGCTAGGATCCACATATGAGAGAGAACATGTGGCGCTTGGCTTTCTGGGCCTGGGTTACCTCACTTAGTATAATCCTTTCCAGGTCCATCCATTTTTCTGCACATTTCATAACTTCATTTTTCTTTACCACTGAGTAGAACTCCATTGTATAAATGTGCCACATCTTCATTATCCACTCATCTGTTGAGGGACATCTAGGCTGGTTCCATTTCCCAGCTATTATAAATTGAGCAGCAATAAACATGGTTGAGCACGTACTTCTAAGGAAATGAGATGAGTCCTTTGGATATATGCCTAGGAGTGCTATAGCTGGGTCATATGGTAGATCAATCTCTAGCTGTTTTAGGAACCTCCACACTGATTTCCACGATGGCTGGACCAGATTGCATTCCCACCAGCAGTGCAGAAGGGTTCCTTTTTTTCCACATCCCCGCCAACATTTATGATCATTTGTTTTCATGATGGTGGCCAATCTGACAGGAGTGAGATGGAATCTCAATGTAGTTTTAATCTGCATTTCCCTGATGACTAGAGACGTAGAACATTTTTTTAGATGCTTTGCATATATAATTTTTAAAAAGAATATTTTTTTTTGTTCTTTTTCAATACAGGATATGTCAGGTTGAATTTTGTTCTTATATTTGTTTTGATGTCTGTTCCAGTAATAGTTGAATCACCAGATCTTCTACTGGGATTTTAAATTTCTATCTGCATTTTGTAGGTAGGGGCTATGTTATTAAGGACATAGAAAGCTATCTCCTAAGTACTAAGATTACAGATGTGTAGCAGCATGCCCAGTTTTGTTTTTTATCCACACGCTGCTAAGGATCAGACCCAGGACAAGCACTTTACCAGCTGGGATACATCCCCAGCCCTCAGCTACATATTTTGATGTCAGCTTTTTCTCACTGTTCTCCCTGAGTGAATTTCTAAATGATAGGCTGCTGTTGCCATAATCAGGAGTCTGGCATCCTGTGTCTAAGGTCTGCCTGTGTTGCTGTGAACATTTCAATCCTGTCTGTGAGGTGCACCCACCATATTTTACCCATTTTCCCAGTGTAGCTCTGGCTGTGTATATAGTTACGGCTCCCAAGGGGATAGTGCTGCGTTGTGAAGGTCCCTGTATAAACTGTGTGGGGATTTTCAGGATTAGATCCCCAGGAAGGACCAAGGGCTGTAGGATTGCCCAGATTCATTCTAATTATGAATGAATTATAAAATTATATTATAAAAATTATATTTTAAATTATATTATAATTTAATTGTAAAATTATATATAAATTTTATAAAAATTATATAGGTTATAAACTTATATTATATAAAATAATATCATTGGAATTAGAATTATGAAAAATGAATTATGAAAGTCATTATAATTATAATGATTGCTTCCAGGTGACCTTGCTAGAGCGGTTGTATGCCCTCTGCTAACAGTGAGACTTTCTGTGTCCTTCCTTCACTGCTTCCAAAACCTGTAATGTCCTTGCTTTCTGATTTTCCCTGAGTCTAATAATGCATGTGAAGTGCCATGCCTAGTGTGAATTTCTCTGATTATAAATTTTCCATTTGGGTTTATTTTTAAAATTTATTTATGCGTGTGTGTTTGTATGTGTGTGTCAAGGCATGTGTGTGGAGGTCAGAGGAGCACTTTGAGACACCTGTATCTTTAAGAGGGAGTCTCTTCCCCTTCAAGCAAACTGCCAGACTGCAGGTGAATATCGGACTAGCTGGCTTGTCAGCTCCCGATTCTTCTGGCAATGCCACCCACTGTCACAGGCATGTTGATGTCAGGGATGCATGCACCACATTGAACCCGGCTTGATTTGGGTGCTAGAGATTGAACCTGGGCTGGAAGGCCTTGCGAGCAAGTGCCTTTAACCACAAGCCATCTCCCCAACCAGAGGTTTTTTGTATTTTTCCTTGTTAATTTGTTTTTTAAAAAATATTTTATTTAAAGAGAGAGAGACAGTATGAGCGTGCCAGGCCTTCTTGCCTCTACAAACAACTCCAGATGCATGTGCCACTTGATGCATCTGACTTTACATGGGTACTGAGGAATTGAACATGGACCTGCAAGGCTTTGCAAGTAAGCACCTTTGACTACTGAGCCATGTCCCCAGCCCTCTTGAAAATTTATGTGTCAGTTTTCTATTATTATAACAAATGTCAGGGATAATTAACTCCTGTGTAAGCGTATGTGTGGTGTGGTGTGCTTGTGTGTGCTTGTCTGTGGGGGAAAGTGTGTGTGCATGTGTGTGGAGGCGGGAGGTCGACACGGAGCATCCTTCTCAGTTGCTCTCCACCTTAGCTACTGAGGCATCGTCTCTCACTTCGACCCAGAACTCACCAACCAGGCAAGTCTAGCTGACCAGCTTGTCCCATGATTCCGTCTCCACCTCCCCAGCACTGGGATTAAAGATGGGCCACCACATCCATCATTTAAATGGGTGCTAAGGGTCCAAACTCAGTCTTCAACACTTGTGTGGTCAGCACTTTCCCCACTGAACCATCTCCCTAGATAATCGACTCTTAAAGAGGAGTGTTTATTTATTTATTTTGCTCCCAGTTTTAAAAGTTTCAGCAGGAGGGCTGGAGAGATGGCTTAGCAGTTAAGCACTTGCCTGTGAAGCCTAAGGACTCCAGTTCGAGGCTCGATTCCCCAGGACCCACGTTAGCCAGATGCACAAGGGGCGCACGCGTCTGGAGTTCATTTGCAGTGGCTGGAAGCCCTGGCGCACCCATTCTCTCTCTATCTGCCTCTCTCTCTCTTTCTCTCTCTCTCTCTCTCTCTCTGTCACTCTCAAATAAATAAATAAAATGAACCAAAAATATTTTTTTAAAAAAGTTTCAGCATGTGATTGATTGGTCCCATTGGAGTGTTCCTTTAATCAGTATAAAGTAACCTTCTTTATCTTCCCTCACTAATGTTGGTTTGAAGGCTGTTCTGTCAGATATTAGGATAACAACACCTGCTTGTTTACTAGGCCCATTTGCTTGAAATACCATTTTCCATTCTTTTGCCTTAAGATGGGAAGATAGTGTCTGTCTTTTATGGAGAGGTGAGTTTCTTGGAGGCAACCAACAGAAGTATCCTGTCTTTTAATGCAGTCTGCAAGTCTGTGTCTTTTGGTTGGGGCATTGAGGCCGTTGATAGTAAGAGTTATTACCGAAAGGTGTGTGTTTATTCTCCTCATTCTTCTTTTGTAGTGTTTCCTGTTTCCCTTTACTCGCTTGTACTAAGTGTTCTTGTACTAAGTGTGGTTTATTTTTTCCTGTTTCCTCATGTGTGTGCTTTCATTTTTCTTCAGCATGAAGGATTTCCTCAAGTATTTTCTGTAGAGATGACTTAGTGATCATATATTCTTTTAGCATGTTTTTGTTGTGGAATGTTCTTATTTGTCTGTCTATTTGGGTGGATAGCTTCACTATATAAGTAACCTTGGTTGACTGTTGTTATCTCTCAGAACTTGGAATATATCACTCCAAGCCTTTCTGGCTTTTAAAGTTTGTGTTGAGTTGTGCTGTGATCCTGATGGGCTTGCCTTTGTATGTGATGTTTCTGACTGGTTTCAATATATTTACTTTGGTTTGTGTGTTTAGTAGTTTAATTATAATATGGTGAGGAGAGTTTATTTTTTTTCCTGGTTTTGTCTGTTTGATGTTCTAAGGGCTTTATGTATTGGCATCTTTTTCTCTATTTGGGTGAAATTTTCTTCTATGATTTTGTTGAAAATACCTACTATGCCTTTCAGTGAAATTTTTCTCCTTCTACTATACCCTGAATTCTTATGTTTGATCTCTTCATAGCGTCCCAAATATCTTGAAATTCCCATTCACAGTTTCCTAGTAATTTGTCTTACTCTTTGTTGGACTGTACTAGATCTGTCACCTGGTCTTCTAGTTTAGATATTCCGTTCTCTCCTTCATCCATTCTATCGGGAGACTTTCTGCAGAGGTTTGGGGATGGCTTAGGCCTCACCTATGCTGCGTGCCTACTTGGGTCCTTCTTTACCGTGCTGTGGGCTCGGTTGGGCTGGCTGGGTGGGTGGATCCACTGCTTTGATCTCCTGTGCTGGGTGCTGTGTAGCTGAGTTCCCTTCTCCAGGTCTCCAGTGGTCTGTTGGCGGGGACTGTGGAGGTGCCTGGAGCAGCATGGCTGGTCCTCTTTGTGAGCCACTCGGCTGGGCCCTGATGTCTGCTCCTTCAGGGTTCTGACTTGCTGGTGTGAGTGGCAAGTCCCCCTGCCTGAGAGCTGCTGCTGTGGCTCAGGCACATAGTTCTTCCCAGAGATCTGGACTGGGAACTGCACCACGGTAGGAGCCGATTCTGCCTGGTTGCCTGTGTGCTAGAAACTCCAGGTCAGCCTGCTTCTCTGCTGTGGCTGATAAGTCCTTATACACCTTCAATTTTTGGTAGAAGAATGCACTTCTCTGCTTATTAATCTCCCAGGCTGCTTTGCTGTGGGCTACTACACCTCCATCGTACCTGGAAGTCTTTAAAAAAAATTCTTAATTGATCAGCAGTTTTTGTTTATGGTTTGTGCTTTGTGATATTACTTACAAAATCATTCACTGCCCTTACTTTTACTTTATTATATTGTGACCTTTTAATTTTGTATGTCTGTAGGCACTTAGAAGTCTGTTTTTGTTCGTTTGTTTTTCAAGGTAGGGTTTCACCCTTGCTCAGGCTGACCTGGAATGCACTACATAGTCTCAGGGTGGCCTCGAACTCACGGCGATCCTCCTACCTCTGCCTCCCGAGTGCTGGGATTAAGGGCGTGCGCCACGCCCGGCTGCACTGACTCTTGGTTTTCTGGCCCCTCTTGTGACACCATCTTGATCTAAGTCCAAGTTTCTATGCAGACATCATCTTGAACATTCTGTGATGTCCCACTGATCCCTTCCTTTGGGTAAACTGCTCTTTTTTGCTTCTGTTTTAAAAATATTTATTCATTTTAGAGAGAGAAATGGGGGTACAGTGAGAGAGAGAGAGGATGGGCATGCCAGGGCCTCTAGTCACTGCAAACAAACTCCAGACACATGCACTACCTTGTGCATCTAGCTTTCCATGGAACCTGAGTTCTTTGGCTTTGCTGGAAAGTGCCTTAACTGCTAAGCCATCTTTCCAGCCCAAGTTCTGTTTTTTGTTTGTTTTTTTTTCTGGGGGTGGGGGAAGGGTTTGAGATAGGGTCTCACTCTAGTCCAGGTTGACCTGGAATTCACTGTGTAGTTTCAGGGTGGTCTTGAACTCATGACAATCCTCCTATCTCTGTCTCCCAAGTGTTGGAATTAAAGTTGTGCATCACCACACCCAGCCTACGTTCTGTTTTTGAAGATGTGTTTCTAAGTTGGTATATAATAATTTTCCTCTATATTGTCAGGTAAGTTTATCAAGTTCTTCAGAAAATTTCTAACCCTTCCATCAGCCTTGCACTAAGTAGATAGCCTAATTATCAGGCGATTAATGCCTTTTAGTTATTTCATCTGATAGCATTTGTGAGCATGCACTGTCTTTTAAAAATATTATTTTTATTTATTTGTTATATGAGAGAGAGAGAGAGAGAGAGAGATGGAAAGAAAAAGGCCCATAGAGAGAGAGAGAAAAAAAAAAAACGGGGCATGCTGGGGCCTCCAACTGCTGCAAACGAACTCCAGACACATGCACCACTTGGCTTACATGGGTCCTGGGGAATTGAACCTGGGTCCTTAGGCTTTGCAGGCAGCACCTTAACCTCTAAGCCATCACTTCAGCTCAGCATGCACTGTCTTTACTTGTGACATTTTCTGTTCCTTTTATTAGTGGCTCAAAATGTTCTCTCTAGGGGTGTTAGCCAATTCTGGCTAATTTCTAGATGTTGTAAGTGTTTTGCTGTTGAATGGCTGGTTTTGCTACTTTGAATACTCTCTTTTCGTGACATTTTCTAGCTGGTTGCTGCTATTAATGGTGTAGAAAAGCCTTGTTTTCAACCATCTTGCTAAACTTCTCTACAGATGGTCTGGTGCTTATATATGTTTCCTCCTGGGTAGATAAATAAAACATTTCTAAGTTATGACTTTTCTTCCCTCATCATCTTTATGCCTTTTATTTCTCTTGCTTCTCTTTTCAGCCTGCCAAGGGCCTCCAGCTCCCTGGTAAGCAGTGGCTGGGTAATGGTATCCGCATCTTGTTCCCTGTCCTAAAGCAGACACAGTTTTGCTTTCTCCATTAAGTGCAGCATTGCTGTGGGTCTTGGTGGAGAACCCTTGCCTGGTTAGTAAAGTTCCTTCCCAGGCTGACCCTTGCTTCTAATTCTAGTTCTAGTTCTGCAAGGTTGAAGCTGAGTAATAAGCATGCACCTTTCATTCCCTTTTTCCATGATTTTTTGTGGCGGGAAGAGGGAGAGAATTGGCACACCAGGACGTCCCGCCTCTGCAGTGAAACTCCAGCTGTGTGCACCACCTTGTGCACTTGCATCACCTTGTGTGTCTGGCTTACATGGGATCTGGAGAGTCAAACATGGGTCCTTAGGCTTTGCAAGCAAGTGCCTTAACCACTGAGCCATCTCTCCAGCCCTCATTCTCTTTTATGGTCATATATTCTGCTTGCACACTTGTTCTGAGAACTCAACTTCATTCCAGAGTGATTGACATATTAGGAAACAGTTTTTGCTTGGTACACTTGCAGTTCAGTCCCCCAAGGAACACTAGATGACCCAGAAAAACTACCCCAAGGAAGTGGAGCTGTGTGGGAGCTGACAGGCTCACACCTCAGACAGCAGCTGTCAGCTGCCTACGTTCATGCGTATGTCACGACCTATATTCTCCACACATGCAGTTAGAACTCCTGATTCCAGATTCCCTTCCTCCACCTCTTCGCAGTAACCGATCAATGCAGCTGCTCTGACACCTTCTCCGGGCAAACTACGGGTCTTTTCACAGTAAGCCCGTGTATTTGTATATGTCCTAACCACTTAATATGTCAGCAACTGTGCTGCTATGTTTTCTTAAGATTTATTTTTACTTATTTATTAGAGACAGAGGGAGAGAGAGAGAGAGGGAATGGGCACGCCAGTGCCTCCTGCCATTGCAAACAAACTCCAGACACAGGCAGCACCTTGTGCATCTGGCTTACTTAGGACGTGGAGAATCGAACCTGAATCCCTTAGGCTTCACAAGCATGCGCCTTAACTGCTAAGCCATCTCTCCAGCCCTGTGCTGCTATGTTTAAATGGACACAGTTTATTTTCCGGGAAAATAGAACAGGAAGCCCGAGCTCTTCACGGTGACCCCTCTCCGTCGGCTGGCACGATGCTCATGACTGATGGGCAGCGTGGAGACCTCATCGTTAACCAAAGCTACTCGCTGCTCGTTAGGGTCCGCGGTGTGCATGGTGCAGTGGGGCATTCTGGTGGGCGCGGCAGGTGCGCAGTAACATGCCTCACCATTACAGCATTGGGCCTGAAGCTCCTCTGGGTGCTATCTCCTCACCCTGAACTTTCTGCCACCACTCAGTTTCTTTCTCAAGGGCCCCTCGGTTTTCCTTTTCCACTGTGTCGTGAACTTGCAATCGTGCAGTACAAAGCTTTTTGAAATTAGCTTTCCTTCTCTTACCACAGTGCATTTTGCTTTTCTGTGTGACTCGTCATGACTAGATCTCTTTTCTTTTTATTTTGTGGAGTAACTTCATTATCTGGTTCTTTCTCTATCCACTTGTTGAAAGATATCTTCATTCTGGCAATTATGAATGAAGCTGATATCTGTGTACAAGGGTTGATATGGATATCTTTTCAGATTAGCTGAATAAATACTAATGGTATGGTAAGAATTTAGTTCTAGCATAGTGCCACAGACTTGTCATCCCAGCACTTAGGAGGCTGGGGAAAGAGGATTGCCATGAGTTTGAGGCCAGTCTCAGCTACATAGCCCTGAGGTATGGCTGATGCTTTTAGGCGCATCACGACCTCTCTGGCGCATCACGACCTCTCTGGTGGATCACAACCTCTGTGATGCGTCACGACCTCTCTGGTGCGTCATGACCTCTCTGGCGGATCACGACCTCTGTGGTGCATCATGACCACTCCGGTGCATCGTGACTTCTCTGGAGCATTGTGACCTCTCTGGCACATCGTGACCTCTCTGGTGCATCGTGACCTCTCTGGGGACATCATGACCTCTCTGTAGATGTTGGTTTCTTTTCTTTCTCAAGACTGTCTCTTGGCCAGTGACCAACAATGAGTACCCATTGGTGTGTGGGAATGCTCAGTTCACTGGGTCCCCAGAAGCATTAGGCTGAGTTGCTACAGGGCAATGGATGAAAACGGTGTAGCAGCCATGGTAAAGGCCAGATTTTCTGGGTAAGTGAGAAAGAGCATGGTCAGGAGCCCGCAAGGTCGGCCTGTCTCATAGTGTCAAGGGACACTTTGGTTGAGACTGGGGTAATTGTTCCTGACTTCTGATGCGGCCAGCAGTCTTCCTTGCCTTAATAGTATATGACAGGTCTGGTTACATTAACACTAAAATGCAGACACATTGATGAGGAGATCTTCTTTGACAACCTAGCACAGATACTCAGAACTGGGCATGGCTGTATGTTCATCAGTTCTGTGAGATGGATGGATTTAGCCAGGATGCCTGCTCCATGATGAATTGGAGGTGTTGGTACAGGAGCCCCTCAGAAGCAGTTTTTACTGAAATAGAAATTTTAAACCCCAAGCCTTTAAGAACTTAAGGAGCATCTTTGTCAGAAGGCCATGGGAGGAAGGGAACTTTATCCCATAGAGCTGTCAGGTGCCTCCAGCACCAGATCCACTGCTGGAGCACATGATGACCCGGTGTGATGTGAACTCTGGCTTGCTTCTGGAACCAAAATACCTCTGTGTTACTTAATTGGCACATAATGAGTGCACAGACTTGTGGATCACAATGTGATAGCTTCCTGCATATGTATGTGTGTGGTATGCATGCATGTGTGTGTGTATGTTCATATGTGTGGGCATATGTGTACAGTGCATGCAAGTATGTGCATTGTGTGTAAATGTCAGAGCCTGACATCAAGGGTCTTCCTCAGTGGTGCTCCACTCTGTTTTGTTGAGACGGGGTCTCTCATTCAACCCAGAGTTCACTTATTTGGCTGGACTAGCTAGCCAGCGAGCCCCAGGGGTCCTCCTGTCTCCACCTCTCTAGAGGTGGGATTATAGGAGTGTGCCACCATGCCTAACATTTTGTGTGGTGTATAGGTGCCAACCTTGGGTTCTCCTGCATGGGTGGTGTAGAAGTTATCTTGTCATTGCTGGGACAAAGGACCTGGGAGAAGCAGCTTATGAAAGAACAGGGTTCGTTCCCAGCTTACAGTGAGTTTAGAGGGGAAGTTTTATCATGGTGAGAAAGCCTGGCAGGAACAGACGACCAGGCGTGAACGCTGCAGAGGCAGCAGGCAGGAAGTGGAGAGAGTGAGCCAAGGGCGGCAAGCGGGCTGGGCTGTAACACCCGAGCTCTGCACCCCGACACACCTTCTTCACGTGGCTGTGCCTCCCAGAGGCTCTGCAAGCTGGGCATAAAGTGTGTTGCCTAAGCACAAACACACGAGGCTATGGGGACGTTTTACAGGCCAGCCGCCACCGGTGTCAAACACATTACCCACCGAGCCGTTATCCCAAGCCCAAAATGTGATGTCTTGATGCATACATACATTATGTCATGAATAATTAGCCTGTTCGTCACCTCAGACGTTTATCACTTCCTTGTAATGAAGCATTCAGTCGAGGCGAGGTGTACGTGCGTTATTGCTGGCTCTTATCACTTTGTCGTATACTAGCAAACCAGAAGCCCTCCTTGGCCAGTGAGGGAAGGGGACCTGACAGACTTTCCATCCAGTGGCTGAGGAATGCAATTTCTTCTCAACAGCACATATAACATCATTCAGGACAAATGATTCAGTAGGGCACAAGACATGTCTCAGCACAATATTTTTAAACTATGAAGATCTATTTAACTGTGTGGAGAGATGGTGTGAGAGTCTCCCAGGACTTAGAATCAAGGACACATGCTTGCTCGGCCACTCCATACATACCCAAGTTCACCAAGGCAAGGAAAAGTGGTTGCCTGTTTCCCGTGTCAGTGAGGTTTGGTGGGATAGGATAGGCAAGATGGGTAACTCTATGGAGTCAGTTATTACTTTGTATCTCAGGGTTTGGCAAATGTTGATTAAGGAATCATTTTCCTGACTGATGAAAAATCTCAGCTATGGTCATCTACCCCCGCTGAAAGTTAATGCAATATATTGCATGACATGTGATATGTAATATTTCATAAAAATTAAAAAGCAGGCTTAGTAGATGGCTCACTGGTTAAAGATGCTTGCTAGCAAAGCCTGCTGGCCTGGGTTCAATTCCCTAGCACCTGTGTAAAGCAGATGCAAAAAGTGGTGCGAACATCTGCTGTTTGTTTGCAGCAGCAAGAGGTCCTAGAGCATGGTGGTAGTTTGATTCAGGTGTCCCCCCTGAACATAAAAAGTATTCCGAACACTAGGTCCCCAGCTGGTAGAGATTTAGGGATCAACACCTTCTGGGGGCAGTGTATTGTTGGGAGCTGGCTTATGGGTGTTAGAGCCAGTGCCCCCTTGCCAGTGTCTGGCACACTCTCCTGTTGCTGTTGTTCACCTGATGTTGGCGAAAAGGTGATGCTCACCCTCTGCTCATGCCATCGTCTTCTACTGCCATCATGAACCTTCCCCTCGAGTCTGTAAGCCAAAATAAACCTTTTTTCTCACAAGCTGCTCTTGGTCAAGTGTTTTCTGGCAGCAATGTGAACCTGTCTGCAACAAGCACCCATTCTCATTCTCTCTCTGCTTACAAAGAAATACAACTATTAAAAAAATGAGGGCTGGAGAGATGGCTTAGCGGTTAAGCGCTTGCCTGTGAAGCCTAAGGACCCCAGTTCGAGGCTCGGTTCCCCAGGACCCATGTTAGCCAGATGCACAAGGGGGCGCACGCGTCTGGAGTTCGTTTGCAGAGGCTGGAAGCCCTGGCGCGCCCATTCTTTCTCTCTCCCTCTATCTGTCTTTCTCTCTGTGTCTGTCACTCTCAAATAAATAAAATAATAATTTTTAAAAAAATGAAAAAAAGGGTCTGGAGAGATGGCTTAGTGGTTAAGGCACTTATCTGCAAAGCCAAAGTGTCCAGGTTTGATTCCCCAGGACCCATGTAAGCCAGATGCAGAAGGTGGCACATGCATCTAGAGTTTGTTTACAGTGACTGGATGCCCTGGTATGCCCATTCTCTCTCTCTTTCTGCCTCTTTCTCTCTCAAATAAATAAATAAATATGGATGTAGCTCAGTCAGTAGAGCATTCACCTAGCATGCTTACGAAGCCCTTAATTCTAGCACCACACAAAATCAGGTATAGTGGTATCCAAGTGAAACCTAGCACTTGATATATGAAGGCAGGAAGATCAGAAATTCAAGGTCATCCTCAGCTACAAGACCAGTCTGAGACATATACAGACATTGACCTTCCCAAAATTAAAAGATATAAGGCTTCTTTTCTTGACACAATGCAAAACAGCTAAAGTTCCATAACAAGAACTTTGGAAATGATTCAAATACATGGAAATTAAATAACCTAGGCTCTTAAACAACCAGTGGGCTAATAAACAGTTAAAAGGGGAAATTTACAGATGTACTGAGGCTGGGAATGGTGGCACCCCTGTGCTCCAAGCTCTCAGAAGACTGAAGAAGAATAGCGAGGGGAAGGCCAGTTTCTGTGGTCACCTGGATATCTGTCTTCTGACTGTCCAGGGAAACCAGGACAACAGGTTACCCTGGTCCTGCCCTCGGGCAAAACTGTAAGAGCAGAAACTCAGCTGATGGCTTCCTTCCTCTGTTAGCTCACCTCTGGCTTCTGCCAGCTTCGCACCCTCAGGTGGATGTTTTTTAAAAATATTTTTCCAGCCGGGTGTGGTGGCACACGCCTTTAACCCCAGCACTCGGGAGGCAGAGGTAGGAGGATTGCCATGAGTTCAAGGCCACCCTGAGACTACATGGTGAATTCCAGGTCAGCCTGGGCTAGAGTGAGACCCTACCTCGAAAAATCAAAAAACCAAAAAAAAAAAAATTTTTTTTTTCCAGGGCTGGAGAGATGACTTAGCGGTTTACCACTTGCTTTCCAGCGAGGCCAAAGGACGGAGGTTCAGTTCCTCAGTACCGATATCAAGCCAGACACATAAGGTGGCACATGCATCTGGAGTTTGCATGTTTGCAGTGGCTAGAGGCCTTGGCGTGCCTGTTCTTTCTCTATCTGCCCCATGCCTCTCTCTCAAATAAACAAATAAAATATTTTAAAATATATATATTTTTCCAGGGCTAGGAAGATAGTTCAGCCAGTCAAGTGCTTACCTTTTCAAAATAAGGACCTGAACTCAATCTCCAGAATGTCTGTAAAAAAAAAGCCAGGTGTGGGGGCTGGAGAGATAGCTTAGCGGTTAAGCGCTTGCCTGTGAAGCCTAAGGACTCTGGTTCGAGGCTCGGTTCCCCAGGTCCCACGTTAGCCAGATGCACAAGGGGGCGCACGCGTCTGGAGTTCGTTTGCAGTGGCTGGAAGCCCTGGCGCGCCCATTCTCTCTCTCTCCCTCTATCTGTCTTTCTCTCTGTGTCTGTTGCTCTCAAATAAATAAATAAAAAATTAAAAAAAAAAAAAGTCAGGTGTGGTGGCATGCACTTGTTATCCTAAAGCTGGGTAGGCAGAGACAAGTGGGTCACTGGGGTTCATTGGCCAGCCATCCCGTCCAGCTCGGTGAGAACAGACCAATGAGAGATCTTTCTACATACGAGGTGAATGACCCCTGAAAGGAATGATGCCTGAGGTGGTCCTTTGTCCTCCCCTCCTGCATGAACACACAGCATCTACACACATGAGCATACAAAAATATTTTCAGAATATATATATTATACACATAACATATAAATATTTATATATATATATGTATGTATGTGTATATATATATATATTGTATATGTATATAATATATATATATATATTATTCCCTTGTGACCAGAAAGAAGCCTTTACAATAAAATATTTTAATCATTGAGTGATTGAAGGAACTTACTGAAAGCTTTATTACTTATTTTTTTTCTTATTTAGAGAAAGTGAGTGAGATAGAGGGAGAGAGGGAGAGACAGGAAGAGAATTGGCTTGCCACGGCCTCAGCCACTGCAATCAAACTTCAGACACTTACGCCACCTAGGGGACATGGGCAGCCTTGCACTTGCCCCACCTTCATGCATCTCTGGATTGTGTGAGGCCTGGAGAGTTGGACACGGGTCCATAGGCTTTTGGAGGCAAGCGCCTTAACTGCTGAGCCATCCCTCCAGCTCAAAAGTTTTCATATAATTGGTGGTTAGTATATTTTGATCATAATCTCTCCTGCTACCATCTCTTGTTCTCCCTCATCCCCACTGAACCCCTTCTTTCCAAGTAGTCCCACTTTGTATCAGTTACTTCCTTGTGCTGGGACAAAACACCTGACCAGAAGTGCTTATAGGAAGAAAGGGTTTATTCTGGCTTGTAGTTTTGGGGAAAAATCATGGGAGCAGATGGTCACTCTTCACATCAGTAGAAAGGAAGTGGAAAGCATAAATGCACCAGCAGGGCTGGACTCCATCACCACCGGTGACACACCTCCTCCAGCAAGAATCCACCTCCCAGGGCTGAAGAGATAGCTTAGTGGTTAAGGCACTTGCCTGCAAAGTCAAAGGATCCAGGTTCGATTCCCCAGGACCCGCATAAGCCAGCTACATAAGGTGGTGCATGCGTCTGGCGTTAGCTTGCAGTAGCTGGATGCCCTGGTGCCCCCATTCTCTCTCTCCCTCTCTACTTCTTTATCTCTCTCAAATAAATAAAAATAAAAGAAAAAAAGGGGAAAAAAAGCAATCTACCTTCTAAAGTCTCCACAAACTTCCCAAACAGTGCCACCAGCTGGGCATGAAGTGTTCAAACACATGAGTCATGTGGTTTCCTCCGCCTTCCTCCAGCGCCCATGGCAGAATGTTGATGGGCTTGATGTTGTACAGATAACAACAGATGCTGTGAGATCATGAATGTAACACTCACCTCATGTCTAGAACACATAATTCCATAGCACCCCTCCCCATCTCTGACTGTTAAAGTCTTTGATTCTGTCTTTTTTAATTAATTAATTAATTTGATGGAGAGAAAGAAGTAGAGAGAGTGAGAGAGAAAGGGAATGGGTGCACCAGGGCCTCCAGCCACTGCAACAAACTTCAGATACATGTACCACCTTGTGCATCTGGCTTATGTGGGTACTGGGGAATTGAACCTGGGTCCTTTGCTTTGCAGGCAAATGCCTTAACCACTAAGCCATCCTTCCAACCCTCTTAGATTCTTTCTACCACAATAGTCCCTGAGTGTTGGAGTGTGTGATAGAGTTGTCTCATTTAGCAATGAGCACTCAACAGTCACTTATTCTCAGCAGTCTTATGAGTTTTTGGGTCTTCCCAAGAATCAATGCCAATTGCAAAGGAAGCTTCTCTGACCAAATATGAGAGTAGCACTAATCTATGGGCATAAGCATAAATAGTTCGAGGGTGATTTCATGGGTGCAACTTATATATTTAGTCAGTAGTAGCTTCCCTCCAAGGACCTCGGACCTTTCCAGATATTGGATTTTAACAAGGTTTTTTGGAACCAGGCACAAACAAATCCCCTCTCATGGAGCTTGCCTCAAATCAGAGAGCAAATAGTTAGCCCCATGCCATTTTTGCACCAGTGGACACGTGGTACCTGGCTAACAGGTTGTGTAGCTCACAGGGTCCAGTGCTGGGCAAGGCCATTGATGACCTTTCTCCCCGAGCACTGCTACAGCTAGCCAGCCGGAGGGAGCTTCGAGCTCAGTTCCCCTTGATTTCTCAGTGTCTTGCAACTGAAGCGTGTGGCCACTTCCATAATAGGGCCTTGCCATCTCGTTCTGGTGGGCAACACAGAGCTGTGACCGTAGCCTGTATTGTTTTGAAGTCTTCACGGGCCTCCCTGATCAACAAATCACTGGGAGATTTCCCCTGAGGAAGGTATTTTTACATTCTCTGATGTAAGAACCGTTGACATCCTAGTAAATAAGGATCACCAGTGGGTTCATTTCCAGGGGTCAGTGCCTCACAGTATTCCTCCTGAGTGCTGGGGTCGCAGGCATGTGCTATCAGGTGCTGGGGATCCAATCCAGGGCTTCGTGCATTCTAGGCCAGCACTGTGCCAGCTGAGCTACGTACCCTCCCTGCCCCCCCCCCCCTCAGACGAGTCCTTCTGTTGTTGTTTTGAGGCAGGGTCTCCCTCTAGCTCAGGCTGACCTGAAATTCACTATGTAGCCGGGTAGCCTCGAACTCATGACGATCCTTAAGTCTTTTCAAAAACATGGTAGACAAGCTGGCGGAACAGACATTTGTATGTTGGAAGCTACACAGGCCTAAGAGCAAGGACTCGGGGTATCACAACTCCGCTGCCCTTTCCAGGCTGCAGACCTGCACCTTTTGCAAAATAAGGACAGATAGGGCTGGAGAGATGGCTTAGCGGTTAAGCGCTTGCCTGTGAAGCCTAAGGACCCCGGTTCGAGGCTCGGTTCCCCAGGTCCCACGTTAGCCAGATGCACAAGGGGGCGCACGCGTCTGGAGTTCGTTGGCAGAGGCTGGAAGCCCTGGCGCGCCCATTCTCTCTCTCTCCCTCTATCTGTCTTTCTCTCTGTGTCTGTCGCTCTCAAATAAATAAATAAAAATTAAAAAAAAAATAAGGACAGATAGCACACTTTGAGTAACCAATAAAAATATTTGTTGAGCCAAGCATGGTGGCGCATGCCTTTAATCCCAGCACTTGGGAGGCAGAGGTAGGAAGATCACCATGAATTCAAGGCCACCCTGAGACTACATAGTAAATTTCAGGTCATCCTGAGCTAGAGTGAGACCTATCTCGGGGAAAAAAAAAAAAGTTTGTTGAAAAGTGCTGGGTGTGATGGTGCACACCTTTAATCCCAGCACTTGAGAGGCAGAAGCAGGAGTGTTACTATGAATTCGAGCCCAGCCTGAGATTGCATAGTGTATTTCAGGTCAGCCTGGGCTACAGTGAAACCGTGCCTCAAAAAAAAAAAAATGTTGTTGAATTCATTTTCTTGATAGTGAAACAAAATATTCCAGGTATATTAACACACTGGTCTCCTCGCCTCACTGTCCCAACTTTAACCCCTTCCCCAGCCCCAGATTATCCTGCCTCCACAGTGTTCAAAAGCCCGTGTCTAGGACAATTTATGGGAAGTATTTTGACAAAGGGAGAAACATGGCCTTGAGCAAGTTTGGTTCATCTGTGTGGAAGGATGTGTGATTCGAAGAGACAGTGTCAGAGTTGATGAGGAGAGCAGGCATGGAAGCTGCAAAAAGCAAGCTGAAGTTGATGGAGAGTCGCCCACTTGCAGGAGTGCGGCGCGAAGCATTGCATGCTGCTAACATCCACTTCAGTGCTTGACTGCGTAACTTAGATTGTCAGGAGTCTGTCACAGCCAAAGTGGGGTGGGCAGGTGCAGGAGAAACGAGGCCGCAGTGGCAGAAAGCTTGGGGTGCTATGGGAAGGATCTTGACTCTCGCCCAGGTGGATGGAGCCTTTGCAGCTCTGAAGCCAACATCTGACATTGTGATCTGATTGCGTGTCACCAAGGACCCTGGCTGTTGCAGAGGACAGAGGCTCAAAGTGGGAAGCCAGATGGGAGGCTCTTGGTTACTGTGTGGAAGGGGGTTGCGGGACAGTGATAAGACCCTGCTTTAGGAGTTGGTGCTGGAGGGGTGGAGTGTAAGATCTGGCTAATCATCTGTCCAGATGCTAGATAGGGATGCTAGATTTGCGTAGGGGCATGGGTGTGAGTTGTGAGAGAAAGGAGTCAGCGGTAACTTCAGATGATTGTGTTGCACGCAGTAAGCCAGCCAGCCAGCCAGACAAGTATTCCATGTTTTCTTTCATGTGGGATGAAGAGAAAAGGAGGGAGGGAGGGAAAAGAGAGGAAGAAGAAAGAAAGCAGAAATAAAAATAAACAAAGATGCAAAGACAAGGAAGTGGAAGGGGCAGTGTTAGGGAGTTTCCTACTGACAACTTCCTGCCTGGGGACAAGAGCCAGAAAGTGTCCAGAATCCATGTCACCTGTAATCTTGGCGCTCAGGTGACTAAGGCGGGTCTTGAGAGCTTGAGGCCATCCTGAGCTACAGCCATCACAGAAAAATGAGTAGAACCGGAGACCATTGTGTTAAGTGATATATGCCAAGTTGTGGAGGTTTTCTTTCACATGTAGAATCAAAAGAGAAAAAAAATGCCAGTTATGGCAGTGCACACTTGTAATCCCAGCATTTGGGAGGTGGAGGCAGGAGGATCAGAAATTCAAGTTCATCATTGGCTACATAGCAAGGTTGAGGCTAGCCTGGGCTATATGAGACACTGTCTTATGAAAGAAATAAAGAGAAAGAAAGAAAGAGAGAGAGAGAGAGAGAGAGAGAAAGGAAGAAAGAAAGAAAAGAAGGAAGGAAACAAGGAAGGAAGGAAGGAGAAAGAGAGGGAGAGAGAAAGAAAGAAAGAAGGAAAGAAAGGAAGGGAAAGGGAAAAGGAAAAGAAAGACAAGACATGCAAGCAGAAGGGTGACTGTTACAGAGCGGGAAGGAAACCAGTGTGGGGAGGTAAATGCAGTACATAGGATTCCACTGTCTCATGTACATGTAGGAAAATTCTACGACACTCACTTTTTTGTATAATTAACACACTGATAAAAAAAAATCAAACAAAATAAGCAGGAAATAAAGCAAAAGGATCAAGGATAAGGCCAAGCCTTTTGTTCTGAGTCAGAGAAAGCATGTGGTTGTGGACCATTGGTAAATGATGCCTGTGAGCTGAGCAAGTTTGAGAAGGATTGACACTAACTTCGAGATGTTCCCCGGTGTTTGACAGACAAGCAGTTGGAGGCAAAGCGAGCTGTGCCTAACCTCCTATCAGAGCCACATGACCGAGCACCCGTGGGAGCCACGAGAACAGCCACAGTATAGACATATCCTGAAGTGACCCAGGCACTGTGCCAGGCAAAAGGGAGATCACATAGACAGTTTCAAAGCTCAGAGTGGGAACACTTTTCAGTGTGACCTCACGTATTTCGGCAACACAGGCCAAGATTTGTGCAAGAGTAGCCCGCAGAAGCTGTGACAAGGATGTTGGGGACACTGCCACCTGTAGTTCATGTCCATGTGAAGGGTGAGACTCAGTCACAAGCCACCATATCCAAGATGCAGATAAACGTCTTGTGGTGGTTTGATTCAGGAGTCCCCCATAAACTTAGGTATTCTGAATGCTAGTCTCTTCAGCTGATGGCCATTGGAAATTAAAGCCTCCTGGAGGTGGTGTATTGTTGGGGCTTCTCAGTACTGTAGCCAGTTTCTGGCACACTCTCCTGTTCCTGTTGCCCACTTGATGCTGGCCAGTTGGTGATGTCCACCTTCTGCTCATGCCATTGTTTTATCCTGCCATTGTGGAGCTTCCCCTTGAGTCTGTAAACTACAATAAACCCTTTTTTTCCAAAGCTGCTCTTGCTCAGGTGATTTCTGCCAGCAATGTAAACCTGAGGAAGTGGCTTAGTGGCTAAGGTGTTTGCCTGCTAAGCCTAAGGACCTTGGTTCAATTCCCCAGGACCCACATAAGCCAGATGCACAAGGGGGCACATGCATGTGGAGTTAGTTTGCAGTGGCTGGAGGCCCTGCTGCGCCCATTCTCTCTTTCTCTCTCTCCCTCTCGCTCTCAAATAAATAAATAAAATATTTTTTTTAAAAGCCATGTCACTAGAAAGAATTCACCCCAGGAGTGATTAAGGAGAGAAGCAGCTGTCAGGAGACTGGAGCTGGCGGCCATTGCGCTGAGCAGAGAAAACCAGACCTGAGGCGGATGCCTGGGTTTTCTCTCATGTAAAGTACATGCTGAGCGTTGGGGACATGGGAGGAGCAGAGGGAGGGGGATGTGGACAAGGTGCATGATACGCATGTGTCGCAATGAAACCCAATACTTGCTATAATTAATGTACGGTAATAGAAAACAACACAGGAAAGCGCTTGGGAGACGGCTCAGGCTGTACAGCGTTTGTTGCACAAGCAGAAAGGGCAGAGTTCACACCCTTTGCACCTATGTGAAAGCTGGGCACCATGGCACACTCCTGCCGTCCATGTCCACGCACTTGGGAAACGGAAACAGGCAGACCCCCGGAGCAAGCCGGCCAGCCAGTGTAGCCAAACGGATAAGCTTCAGGTTCAGTGAGAGACCCTGTTTCAAAAAACAAGGCGGAGAGTGACTGAGAAAGACACCTGGTGTCGACATCTGGCCTCCACATGTACGCACACACACAGCTGTGTACACATGCACCCACATCTATGCAAACTTGCATACATATGCAGGCAAAATATAAATAAATATAGCCAGGCACGATGACGCCTACCTATAATCCCAGCACTCTGGAGGTTGTAGTAGGAGGATCGCTGTGAGTTCAAGGTCAGCATGGAATGTGGAGTGAGTTCCAGGTAAGCCTGGGCTAGAATTGGACCCTGTCCAAACAGATGAATGAATAAATAAATTATAAAGAAAATGTACAGCCGGGCATGGTGGTGCACACCTCTGATCCCAGTACTTGGGAGGCAGAGGTAGGAGGATCGCCATGAGTTCGAGGCCACCCTGAGACTACATACTGAATTCCAGGTCAGCCTGGACTAGAGTGAAACCCTACCTCGAAAAAACAAGAAGGAAGAGAGAAAGGAAGGAAGGAAGGAAGGACGAAAGAAAGAAAGAAGGAAGGAAAGGGCCCTGGCTCTCTCCAATGACTTATCATGCCCGAGACACGGTAACTGCTGTGTGGCTAGTTGCTAAGGAAACAGTCTCAGCATCTTCAATACAGATGCATTTCGCCCCCTCAATCTTTTTTTAAAAAATTTTGTTGATTTTTAGTTATTTATTTGAGAGCAACAAAGAAAGAGAGAGAGGGAGAGAGAATGGGCGCACCAGGGCTCCAGCCACTGCAAATAAACTGCAAATACACGTGCCACCTTGTGCATCTGGTTTATGTGTTTACTAGGGAATCGAGCCTCGAACCTGGGCCCCTTGGCTTCACAGGCAAGCGCTTAACCGCTAGGCAACCTTTCCAGCTCCACCCCACCCCCTCAGTCGTTTTCCTGTGCTTAATTGACTCCACAGGCAGAACCTGTGGATAGGGAAGTCTTGAGTGCATGTTAGTATGTGTTACTTTTTTATTTTTATTTTTTAAAATATTTTTTGTTTATTTTTATTTATTTATTTGATAGTGACAGAGAGAGAAGGAGGCAGACAGGGAGAGAAGAGAGAGAATGGGCACGCCAGGGCCTCCAGCCACTGCAAACGAAATCCAGACGCGTGCGCCCCCTTGTGCATCTGGCTAACGTGGGTCCTGGGGAATTGAGCCTCGAATCGGGGTCCTTAGGCTTCACAGGCAAGCGCTTAACCGCTAAGCCATCTCTCCAGCCCAGTACGTGTTTATTTTAAAGGGCCGAATACCTATTAGATATCTAACTTTGGGCTGAAGAGCCTGCTCAGTGGTTAAAGGTGGTTGCTTGTACAGCCCAATGCCCCGGGTTCAATTGCCCCAGTACCCATGTAAAGCCCTATACACAAAACGGCATATATGTGCATTTAGAATTTGTTTGCAGTGGCAAGAGGCCCTGGAATACCCATTCTCATATTTTCTGTCTTTGTCTCTCACCTCCTTCTCTGTTTGCAAGTGCCTTTAACCACTGGGCCATCTCCCTAGCCCTCTTAACATCCAAGGTCCAGCATGGGGTGCAGGACCCACTCAATGTCACGTGCCCATGACCCCTCCTTCAGGAGCCAGCTTGCATTCATGGGCAGTAATGGACACATTACAAGTCCACATCTCTTACTGCAAGGATGACAGAAGGTCACAGTCTTCCTCAGAAGCAAGCTAGAGGGCAAATCGCCCTACCTGGAGGGGTCCGCCCCCGTTGGAAGCCATGGGCTTCATAACTGTACCAGCCCAGGCCGAAGAGACATGTGTGGCAGAATGGCTTGGATGCTGTTCCCATCTTTGGTCTAGATCACAGAACCTCTTGATGTGCTACTTACTGTCAAGACAGTGTTCAGAATGTAGCAGACAGCTGACCTGTTTTCTTACATCAGAATTCACAACGAAGGGCAGGAGAGATGGCTGAGCGGTTAAGGCACTTGCCTGCAAAGCCTAAGGACCCATGTTTAACTCTCCAGGTACCACATAAGCCAGATGCACAAAGTGATGCAAGCGTGCAAGGTCGCATGTGCACGAGGTGGCGCATGTGTCTGGAGTTCAGTTGCAGTGGCTGGAGGACCTGGCATGCCAATTCTCTATTTCCCTTGCCCATGCTCTCTTGCATTAAAAAAAAAATGCCAGTCTGTTGGACTTGCCTCAAAAAAAAAAAAAAATCAGGGCTGGAGGGATGGCTTAGTAGTTAAGGCATTTGCCTGCAAAGCCAAAGGACCCAGGTTTGATTTTCCGGGACCCACACTAGCCAGATGCACAATGGGGCACACACATCTGGAGTTCATTTTCAGTGGCTGAAGGCCCCTGCACGCCCATTCGCTCGCTCTCTCTCCCTTTTTCTCTGTCAGATAAATAAATAATGAAATATTTAAAAAATCAAAATGAAGCCTGGGTTTTGCATTAACCTGACTCTGCTACGATCATTCATTTGCTCGCTTGCACCATAGTCATAGGGCTTTCGTGTAAGTCAGGGGCATGTGAGCCACCAGGGCCCTTGCCTTGTGTGAGAGGAGTGCACACACTGCCCGCGCTGGCTGCCGTCCTGGTACCCTTCTGCATAGCTGCTACAAATGCCTCCTCTGCCCAGGTTGATATGGTGGTCATGAAACCATAGGAACAGCCTCCCAGGGCCACACCCTGTTTTCCTGTTTTCTTACATCAAAATTCAAAATGAAGGGCTAGAGAGATGGCTGAATGGTTAAGGCACTTGCCTACAAAGCCTAAGGACCCATGTCCGATTCTCCAGGTCTCACATAAGCCAGATGCACAAAGTGCATGGACTCTGGGTGTAAGAAGGTGAGAAAAATGCCCAGAGAGCCGAATGGAGAGATGCTTCTACTCCCCCAAGCTGTAGATTGGCCAGATGAGCGGTTGTGTTGTGAGCTGCTGAGACCTTGCTTGGGACCAGCTAAGTAAAAAGCCAAGGAAAATAGTGACTCTTCTGTGACCCCCTCCCCAGGGGGAAGACTTAGTTTTAAAATACCTAGGAGAGGGAAAGAGACGGGGAAGTAGAGACGCCTTATTTTTTCAAGACATAGACTACAATATATACAGGTGAAATTACAGGCTGTCTGAGACTTGCTTTTAAATAATGGACCATGGAAGGAAATGGAACGACCGAAACATGAGCTTCCCGACAGGAAAGATGACACAGTCTCCAGATCGATGAATGAGCCAAATATGAGTTTTTAATTTTAATTTGATTATGTTTCTGTGTGTGTGCATGCATGTTCAGGTGTGTGGAGGTCAGAGGACAACTCCAGTGTGGGACTTTGCCTTCCGTCTTGTTTGAGGCAGGGTCTCCTGTTTGCCACTGCGTATGCCAAGTTAGCTGCTCCACATACTTCTGGTGGTTCTCCTGTCTCTGCCTCCCTCCCGTTGTACGAGTGTTTGTGTGCCATTGTGGCCCAATTTGCATTTCCCTCACTGCGGTTGAGCACTTTAATGTGCCACTTGTACCTCTTCTTCAGAGCAGTTTGATTCTTTTGCTCACTTTTAAATTTCAATTTTAATGTTATTTTAAGTACATACTATGATGACTTTTTAATATTTTATTTTTATTTATTTATTTGAGAGAGAGAGAGAGAAGCAAAGGAGAGGGAGAATGGGTTGCCAGGGCCTCCACCAAAAGCCACTGCAAATGAACTCCAGATGCATGCGCCATCTTGTGCATCTGGCTTATGTGGGTCCTGGGGAGTTGAACTGAGGTCCAGCAAAAAGCTTAACTGCTAAGCCATCTCTCTAGCCCTACTGTGATAACTTAATGCATGCGTACAATGTGGTTAAATCAGGATAGTTTGTTCATTTCTTTTATGTTTTCTCATGTCCTTTATTTTGTTTTTTTTGTGGTAATAATAAATAAATTGGGTATAGTAATTATAGAAGCTGTACTTATGAGGTTTCTATTCCTGGAGAATTTCCAAGAGCTGCTGACATTGCCTGATCCTTGTATTACAATAGAGTTGGGTCAGTTTTAACTGGGTTGTTTTTGTTTTTTTTCTTTCTTTTTTTTATTAACATTTTCCATGATTATAAAATATATCCCATGGTAATTCCCTCCCTCCCCACCCCCACACTTTGGGTTGTTTTTTGTATGGTATAGCTGGTTTAGAAGTATGCCTTTTTTTTTTTTTTTTTTTTTTGAAATAGGATCTCACTAGAATTCACTGTGTAGTCTCAGGCTGGCCTCAAACTCAGCAGTCCTCCTACCTCTGTCTCCCGAGTGCTGGAATTAAAAGCATGCACCACCATGTCCAGCCAAAGTGTGACTTTTAAAACACTAAATACATTATTTGTATCTATTTTCTCCTATTCTGTGGATTTTTAAAAAATCTTTTGATACTATTAGTTACTTTTATATTTCTGAGACCAAAACACTTGATAGACAAGAGGACTCGTGGGAGGAAGCATGTGTTTGGCTCACAGTCTCCGTGGGGTTTCAGTCTGTGACGCAGGAAAGGCAGGAAGATGGCTCCGCCCACGGCGATGGGACAGAAACAGTGGCTGTCCACATCACAGAGGCAGGGCCAGAGCCGCGCATGGGCATCCTGCAGAGTCCCGCACCAGGGCCCTGCGTCTGCTCGCCAGGCTCTGCTTCCGAAAGGTCCCACAGTCTCTCCAAACAAAGCCACCAGGCAGGGAAGAAGTGCTCAGACAAAAAGCCTAGTGGGCTGGGCCTCTCAGGTTCAAACTAGAACGCTGCCCTTTGATGTACACAGACTTTGAATTTTTTTAAATATTTTTATTTGGCTGGGCGTGATGGCGCACGTCTTTAATCCCAGCACTTGGGAGGCAGAGGTAGGAGGATCACCGTGAGTTCAAGGCCACCCTGAGAATACAGAGTGAATTCCAGGTCAGCCTGGGCTAGAGTGAGACCCTACCTCAAAAAAACACCCCCCCAAAAATATATATAATATATATTTTTTTATTTGGGCTGGAGAGATGGCTTAGCAGTTAAGGCCCATGCTTGCAAAACCTAAGGACCCAGGTTCGATTCTCCAGGTCTCCAGGTAAGCTAGATGCACATGGTGGTGCATGCCTCTGGAGTTTGTTTGCAGTATATGGAGGCCCTGGTATGCCCATTCTCCCTCTCCCTCTCTCTATCTCTAATAAATAAATAAATAATAAATAAATCTTTAGAAAATATTTTTAATTATTTGAGAGAGAGAGAGAATGGGTACACCAGGGTCACCTGCCACCATAATCAAACTCCAGACGCTTGTGCCACTGTGCATGGAACCCACTCCCGTCAGGCTTTGCAAGCAAGTGCCTGTAACCACTGCACCATCTCTCCAACTCCCAGTACTTTAATTTTGAAGTAGTCCACTTTGTCTGCCGTCTTCTTCCCTGTGCTTTTTGTATCGGCCAGGAAATCATTTTCAAATTCAGTGTCCTGCGCTTCTCCCCGTGTTCTCTTCAAAGATGTACAATCTTGGCTCGTATGTTCAGATCTTTGCCCACTGGCAGTTAGTTCTTGTGTGTGAGGGAAGAGCTCAGCTTCTTTTCTTCCTCTTTGTTTTGCATCTGGACACTGAGTTTCTCAACACTGCTTGTGGAAGTGATTGTCTTTTGCTTCCCTGTGTTGCAGATCTATTGACATGTGTGTGAGGGTTTATACTTCTGCGTCCTTGATTCACACTCATTGATCTGTATGACTGTTCTTAAGTCAGTAGCTGTCCAGATCCTTGTGGTTTTCTGACAACTTTTTCTCTTTTGCACGTGTGCTGTGGTGTATGTGAGTACATATACTGTGTTCACATGCTATGTAAGCACACGTATGCAGGCTGGAGATTGACATTTGGTGTCTCACTCACTCTCCACCCGATTCCTCCAGAGTGGTTCATACCAACTCTTTTAAACTCTTTCAGAAACAACTGAAGAGCAAGGAATGATTTCTAATCCATTACTGAAGGTCTGTGAGAGGGCTGGAGAGATGGCTCAGTGGTTAAGCACACGTTCTGTGCGGGCATGAGGGCCTGAGGCTGCCTGAGTTTAAACCTCCAAATCCCATGTAAAACATCAAGGTGGGGGAGCAAAGATATGAGATTCTCAGGGGCCCCACAAGCACCAGAATTAGTACAGAAGACTTCAGCCCAAAACACTACCAGGCAGGGCAGAGAGATGGCTTAGCAGTTACGGTGCTTGCCCAGTACCCACATCAAGTCAGATGCACAAAGTAGCCCATGCCTATGAAGTTCCACTGACATGACCGTATTCTCCCTCCCTCTCCTTCCCTCTCTCTCCCTCCCTCCCTCCCCTTACAAATAAATAAATAAAAAGTACCAATACAAGGCAAACAGCAATGGAGTGGTTCCACTTTGGCCTCTGCAGGTGAATGCATGTGGGATACCACACCCCCATTCACACTCATGTACACACACATGTACACACACACACCACCACCACACACACACCATGCCCCACACACAAGAAAAAAATAATAGATAAGAAACTGCAAGAAAATGAGACTCATACATATCTGTATGCAAATAAATGGAAAAAAATGTTAGATGGAAGAATCCTTAACATACTACTAGCAAATTGAATTTAACAGCACAGGAAAAGGATTACCTATTAGGAGAAATAGGGTTTAGTGCTGGAATTCAAAAATTGCTCAACATACCAAAATGGCTATAAGGCACTACATTAATAGATTGAAAGAAAAATATGTGAACATCTCAATTGATGAGGAAAAATAAAAAATTAACATATGTTAAAGATAAGCAACTTAATAAAAATGAGCAAAACCCATAGATATTTTACATTAAAGGAAATATAAATGACACACAAATGTAGATATGATACCCAACACATTACTAACTAGAAAAATAAATTCAAACCACACTGACGGGGCTGGGAAGATAGCTCAGTGGTTAAAGGCTCTTGCTTGCAAAGCTTGTTGGCCCAAGTTCAGTTCTCTAGCACTCACATAAAGCCAGATGTAAAAAGTGGTGTGAGCACCTGGCTTTCATTTACAGCTGCTAGAGACCCTGGTGTGAAACACACACACACACACACACACACACACAAACACACACATTAAAAAAAAGAACATGAGGGCTGGAGAGATGGCTTAGCGGTTAAGGAGTTTGCCTGCAAAGCCTAAGGACCCAGGTTCGATTCTCCAGATCCCATGTTAGCCAGATGCACAAGGGGGCTCATGTGTCTGGAATTTGTTTGCAGTGGCTAGAGGCCCTGGCGCACCCATTCTCTCTCCCTCTCTCTCTCTCTCTCTCTCTCTTTCTCTCTCTCCATATACATACGCATATATATATGAAAGAGGGACAGAGAGAATGGATGCACCAGAGCCTTCAGCCACTACAGACAAACTCCTAATGCTTGTGCCACCTTGTGCATCTGGCTTACGTGGTCCTGGGAAATTGAACCTGGGTCCTTTGGCTTCGCAGCCAAGCACCTTAACCACTAAGCCCTCTCTTCAGCCTTCAAATTTGTTTCTAATTTAATTCAGTGGGAAGTTTCTTGGACAGTATACCCTGGCCCCTCCCAAATTCTTCTAGTCCACTGGGTTGCTGTGGCCTGGAGTTAAGTGACTTGCAGTGGCAGCGTGGAGTCACCACACCACTCTGTCATCTGAGCTAAGGCCTGAGACCTTGCAGCAAGAGTGCTTTGAGAGCCTGGCTTCCCAGTCTCTCCCTCCTTCCAAAGAGCGTGCGTGTGTCCTGCGGTCAGCCAGCTCCTCTTGCACCAGCTCTCCTCTGTCCCCCTTCACAGGCTGCTGTCCTTCCTTCCAGGGTTGCCTGATGGAGCTCTGGACACGGTCATCTGTGCAGAGGAGACAGGCAGTGAAGAGGACCTATATGAGGACCTTCATAACTCTGGCCACCACTACAGCCACCCTGGAGGAGGTGGAGAGCAACTGGCCATCAACGAGGTAAAGTCCAAGCCAAGCAGGTAGAGGGAGGGCGGCGCTGGGCCTGGCTGTCAGGCCCGCTGAGCTGCTGCAAGAAAGACGCTCAGTGATGCTCCTGGCACATGACATGCCGTTTTGCACACTGTGTATTTCACCGTGTGCCCGCTACCCTAGGATGGGGTAGTCCTACCCACCCGGGGTCTGCAGAGAATCATGAGAGCAGGCACAGTGACAGCATCCAGGCCCACCTGACAAGGAGCCAGTCCTGGCAGAGACAGTGGCTGGGAAGAAATCAGGATTTGCGCTGGGCGTGGTGGCACACGCCTTTCATCCCAGCACTGGGGAGGCAGAGGTAGGAGGATCGCTCGAGTTCAAGGCCACCCTGAGACACATAGTGAATTCCAGGTCAGCCTGGGCTAGAGCGAGACCCTACCTTGAGAAACAAAAACAAAAACAACAGCAAAAAGAAATCAGGACTTTTAAGCTACTTATTTATTTAGCATGCATGTGTGTGTGTGCTCATGTGTATGCACGTGGGCACAGGGAGTGACGGGGTGCACGCTCCGTGGCGTGAGGAAAGCAGAGGTTGATGCTGGGTGTCTCCCCCGACCACATTCGACCTTCCTCCTTCTGACTTGAAAGCAGAGCTCACAGATTGGACCAGCCTAGCTGGCAAGTTTGCCTCTGAGATCCCTGTCTCCCCTCCTGAGTGCTGGGATTCCAGACAGGCCGCTGCGCCTGCCCAGCAGTTCCGTGAGTGCTGGGGATCCAAACTCCGGTCCTTACACTTGTATGGCAAGAACTTTGCCCACCGAGCTGTGTCCCCAGCCCTGAGACCAGGACTTCTCAGTCACTCCAGCTCAGACCACCGGATAGACTGGGGACGCGGAATGGAGAAGCTGCTGAACTGATTTCCCTCTTGTGGACACCATGAGCTCAGAGTGTTGGTGTTGCTATGACAACTGTGTGCCACTTCTGTGTAGCTTTTGCTGTTTCCTACCTAAGCAGAAAATCACCAGTGAGAAGCCTCGTGTGGGTAGAACCAGTTCCCATCCCAGGTTCTCCTTTTGCATTCTCCAAAGAGAGCTTGGTAAAAATGTTTAAAATTTTTTAATTGACACATGATAGTAATAATTATAGGGCATGCTGTGACATTTCAGTAGGTGTGTACAGTGTGTAATGATCAGATAGGGCACCTGGCATGTCTGCTACCACAAGATTTTGCCAATTCTTAGAAACATCCAGAATCACATTCACTAGCTCTTTTGAACTATTCTTAATGGATGCCACTGTGGGTACCTATGTTAGGTACAAGCAAGGATGTCATCATAGACTTAGTTAAAACACTATAAGATTTTTTTTTTTTTTTGTAACTCGTGTAGTTCTCTAATGTGAACTTTGCAGATGACAAGGTCATGTTACAAGGTCAAAAGGTAGGACATCCCTGAGAGGCCATTCCTCCTGTCCGACTCCCCCCCCCCACACCAGTGGTTAGCTAGCCTTTCTTGTACATGTGTGTGTAGCTGCATGGGCATGTGTGTAGGTGTTTATGCGTGTGTGTATCTGGCATGTAGAGGCCAGAGGACAAGTCCCTCACTTGTTCCTTAGGCGCCATCCACCATTTTTTGCAAGGAGAGAGAGAGAGAGAGAGAAAAAAAAAGAGAGAGAGAGAGAATGGGTGCAACATGGCCTCTAGCCACTGCGAATGAACTCCAGAGGCATTCACCACTGTGCATATAGCTTTACGTGGGTACTGGGGAATCGAACTTGTGTCGTTAGGTTTTGTAGGCAAGCATCTCATACGCTGAGCCATCTCTCCAGCCTGCCGTGCACCATTGTATGAGATATGGTCTCTCACTGGCCTGGAAGTTACCAGTGAGGCTACAGTGACTGGCCAGCAAGCCTCACCTGTCTTCAGCTCCTCAGCCCAGGGAATACAAGCACGCATACCCTGCTCAGTAGCTTTCCGTGGATTCTGGGGATCAAACACAGGTTCTCGTGCTGGAAGGAAGTCTCTTTACTTGAGCTATTTCCCTGGCCCCTGGCCTTTCTTAAGACTTTTGAAGAAACTTTGGGAGATATGACTCTCCGCCCCGTTATCACACATACTCTTGTCTTCAAGCCAAGATGGAGGGAGAGAGAGAGAAAGAGAAAGGGGGGAGATGAGAATATGGGTGTGCCAGGGCTTCTTGCTGCTACAGATGACCTTGTAAGTATGTGCTGCTTTGTGTACCTGGCCTTATGTGGGTGCCAGGGAGTCAAACCCTGGCCTGCCAGTAGGCTGTGTAAGCTAGTGCCTTTAATCACTAAGCCATCTCCCCAACCCCATACTTCTCCTTCACGTGGCCTGGAGGGTGTGAGGGAACATAATGCGACGCCTGAGTGCTGGGGTTATAGGTAGACTGCCGTGCTCAGCATTACAATGGTGTTGGGACCAGAGCTTGGGGCTTTATCCACGGAGCAACCTCCCTAGTCCCAAATATCCTAACAAATAAAACAGATCGTGTGTGTGTGCACTTGCGATCTTGGGGGACTGAACTCGGGGCTCGGGGTAAGCACATGCTGTGCTATGAGCTACACTCCCTGCCCGCAGCTTTTCTCTGTGGCTGAGTCTCATGCGCCTGTGTGGGTAGAGTGCTCTCATCGTCATTGTGAGCAGAGTCCATAAACGGTGGTCAAGCTGGGTTCTGGAGAATCAGACTGCCCCTCTAAGCCGAGCGTTCAGCCCAAGGATGGGAAGCACAGGTTTCCCATGGGTAGAGGGTAGAGCCCTGAGTAGGCAACTTTTTGAGCATTGACTGACTTATTGTGAAGTGGGATGACCATGATGCTGCGTGGGGACAGGCTAGAATAGTGAGCATTACCTGGTGTGGCTGGTTCTCAGGTCTTCATTGCAAGGACCACAGCAGGGACAGGGTGGCCCATAGCGCTCAGGACTAAGTGGTGGGGCAGCTTGATTGTCCTGATGTGTCACTGCTGGGGTCTTTGTGTGTGTCTTCTACAGTTTGCACCTCCTTCCATGGCTAACCACAGATGTGCATAAAACACTGGCCAGGTTGGAGTCTAAGCCACACGCTGTTAGAGGGCACGTCACAGCCTGTTGTGTGAACTTTTTCCAAGTAGACTTGAACAAATGCCTACTCACCCCAGACAGAGCAGCAAAGACAGAAACAGAGACGCAGCTCCTTCCTCTCGGGTCTAGCTTGGTGAACCAGTGAGCTTTCCTGAGGTTACTTGTAGGACCATGGGTGACTTATGGGCAGCTAGATCACAGAAGAAAATATGTCTCCCAGCAAACTTAATTGCCTATGACCCGAGCCTTGTGAGCTCCACATTCTTCCAGGACAGGACATTAATGGCCCAATCCTGGGGAAGTTTCTTGTGGGGAATCAGAGCTGCTGAGAGACCGAGGCGACAGTGGCCCGGGGACAGAGTTCCACACCACAGGCTTAGAGGAGTGTTGGGGTACGGTAGGCCTGGGAGCCCGAGGGTGCCTTCTAACTACCCTGCTAGTCTCTTGAGGATTCAGGGGGCAAACCTGGTGTCCAGGGTTTTTCTGCAGAACTGTGCAGGAGCGGTACCCCAGGCGGAGGAGCCAGGGTGACGTGCAGCCAAGCAGCCTCTCTGGGTCCCTCCTGACCCTCCTCTGCGCACACAGCAATGTCCACACGTGCACAAGCACACGCCCAGATACCCTCAGATGTGCGTGCAGAGTGCCCCTCCACAACCATGAACACAAACTCCTGACACAGGTAGCCCTCGCACGTGTCACGTGTACACACACACACACACACACACACACAGCTCCTCAGACACAAGCGCACATGTTTATACATACCAGACACGCTTCCTGCCCTGGGCTCCTCAACAGTATGGTCACCTCCCCGGGTGCTCCTTCTCTACAGCTGTGCATGTGACGCTGCCACACACAGGGTCGCCGGGCCAGGTGGAGAGTGTCACCCACGTGTGAGCGCCCATTCTCTGTACAGACGCCCTCCACATGCTTCCCTTCCCACAAGTCTCTTTTCTAATTTGATGTCGTCATTTTTTTTTTACCTCCTATTATTCAGGTCTCGTATAGGCAGCATCAGCCACTGTGAAGCCATGAGTATCATGGCCGCGTTGTGTCTGGAAGGCAAGATTGCAGGCACATCTCCCCTTGCTTGGCTGCTAAATTTTTTTCCCACCTCTTGTGTAATAGATCCTGAGCCTTGGAGGGTGCGATAGAGATGTCTCACTTAGTGCCGAATACTCCACTGTCACTTCTCTGTACTTTGGAGACTCCTGAGCTATTTATTTGAGAAGGTGTTGGGTGGGAGGAGGAGAGAATGGGCATACTAAGGCCTGTAGCTACTGCAAACACATTCCAGATACATGTGCCACCTTGTACATCTGGCTTTAAGTGGGTACTGGGGAATCAAACCCGGATCCTTAGGCTTTACAGGCAAGTGACTTAATCACTGAGCTATCCTCTTGAGTTCTGACAAAGGAACTTTGTTTGGAGGCAGGGTCTCGTCTACCTCAGGCTGCCCTTGAACTCCCTGTGTAGTTGAGGGTGACTTTGAATTTCTCCTCTTCCTGCCTCGCTCCTACCAAGATCACAGGCATGCACCGCTCTACTCCGTTTATGAGGGGCTGGGGGTAGAACCCAGGGCAACCCGCATGCCAGGCAAGCACTCTACCAACCGAGCCACATCACCAGCCTGCAAGTGAGCTTCCACCTGCCCAGTTAGGGTTCCAGGCTCTGTGTGGTGGTGGTGAAGCCAGCTGTTTGTCCAAAGGCACAAAATGCTGCCCTGGTGGCTGAGGTGGTGAGGCTGCTGCCAACATACTGGAACCTGGCCTAGGTTCAAGTCCTGGCTCCTTTATTCCTGTACTCCTGAGTGATCTTAGGACCATCTTTTGACAACATAGATCAGTCTGGCACATGTCCAGTCCTGGCTCCTCTGTGCCTGTGACTCTTGAGTGTTTTTATAACAGCACATAACTTGGCCTTTCAGAGATGCAGTCGCCCGGCTGTGACATGGTGCCTGGGGTCATCCTGGTTAGGATTCAGAACTTCGGGTCCCAGGGCCTCTCCAAGGGCCATCTTTGCGCCTGGCCAGTCCAGGGTGAGGACCACTGAGCGGACGCTGGGGTCTTTCAACCCCATTTTAAGGAGGTGTCCAGGGCAGATCGCAGGGCCCGCGGAGCCACCGCGACCCCTCGGCCCTTCCCTTCCGTAATCCACGCCTCCACCCTGGCCCCAGCCGCCCGCGCCCTCAGCGCCGGTTGCCGAGAGCGCGGGCCTTGGAGGGCGGCGCACTGCGCTGGCTGGGCGGGAGGAGCCCGCAGGGCCGGCGCAGGCGACTCCGCCCCCTTCCCCGGTGCTGCGGGCCGCCGGCCGAGGCCGGGTGCTGCGGGATCTCGGGGTGCTCGGAGCCCGGCGTCATGGCCAAGACCCCGCAGCCCCGGCGCGGCCCCGCTACGCCCAGCGGCGCCCTGCGTGCCCTGCTGCGCTGCAACCTGCCCCCGGGCGCCCAGCGCGTCGTGGTGTCGGCAGTGCTGGCCCTGCTGGTCCTCATCAACGCCGTGCTCATCTTCCTGCTGGCCTTCCGCTGAGCCGCGGGCACCGCGGGCACCGCGGGGTGAGTGGCCCCTCCAGCCTCTGGGCACGCGGGATGGGGGTGGAGGGGGCTTCCGCCACGCGTGTGCGCACCATGTCCGGCCGGATCTGGAGTGCTCCCTAGCATGCCGTCTTGGGGGTGGCCAAGGGGTGTGGTGGCACACGTGCCAGGGGGCGCTTCAGTCTGTGGTCTGTGCCCGTGCTGGGGAGGAGGAGGGGCAACATGGCGAGTCTCTGTGATTGAGGATGGGACCGACTGCAAGCCGTGGCGACTGTCTGGAAAGGGGTGCCTGAGGCCACAGGGAGTGCAAAAGCGGCTGCGGGCGGCCGTGGAGGACGTCAGAGCCCCTCTGCGCACATCACCTGCACTTGCTTTTCGGATTTGAGGCCTTGTGTGTGTGTGGGGGGATAAAAGTGCAGTCTCTCAGGGCAGAGCGCCTCCCCGCTTGCTTTGGTGGTGACAGAGCGCAAACTCCCACCACATCCCCACGCGGCAGCTCTGTGGGAAGCCATCGCCACCCTGCATGTGACAGGGATACAGGAGGTGGCAGGGCCTCAGTGGTGGTGATGGTCAGCAGCGGGCAGTTTGCCCTCGCCAGGGCAGTTAAGACGTCATCTCATAAAGCACAGGTAGGGATGGCACCCCTGCCCCTGGCTTGCCTTGACAGAGACACAAACCCCCCCCAACACACACACAGAGGTCCCTGTGCCTCAGAGTCAGCCTCTGCCTCCCACTTACCCTGGAGAGCCAGCTGCTATCCTAGCCCTGGAGAGCCAGCCTGCATCCTGGCCTTAGCCATCGGTGCCCCTGGAATGGCTCTGCGCAGACAGTTGCCCAGCTGCCACACGAGTGGGGCTTGTCGCTAATTAGTCTTAGGAAATGAGTCTCTGGCCTCCCAGAGCCACATTTTGTCTTGCTGACACCAGAAACGATGCAATTCAGAGCGAGACCCTATTGGACTGCCATGCATGTGTAATGATGTTACTTGCTGAGGCACAGAGAAGTCTTTCACAGCTGCGCACCTATCTGGGGCTCCCTATGCCCGGGAGCCACAGAAGTGGCCAAGTCTCTCCACTCCAGAGGCTTCCGGTCACTGAGAAGTGTGGAGCTTGTTCCTAACGGCGCACAGCGCCCTGGTCTCTCTTGTAGGTCCCGCCTCCAGCTGCACACCTCTGGTGGCCTTCCCGGAAGCTATGTAGGTAGCTGCCTGTGTAGTACCCACATCTGTCAGCAAGGACCATGGAGCGTGTGAAGGGGAGGGACTGTGTGTGTCAGTGTGTGTGTGTGCTGGGCACGTGTGTAGAGGCCAGGGGACACCCTTGAACGTCGTCTCTCAGGCACCATCCACCTTTTTTTTTCTGAGTCAGGATCTCTCACTGGCCTGGAGCTCACCAGCTAAGCTAGACTGTCTTGCCCAGTGAGTCCCAGGTGTCCTCCTGGCTCCACTGCCCAGGATGACAGGCCTGAGCCACCATGCCTGGGCTCCTCCTTGATGTGGGCTCTGGGGACCAAAATCAAGTCCTCATGCTTGCTCTTCTCAGCCAAGAGGCCTTTCTTCTCAGCACTCACTGGAGGGACTCTGGGGACGGAGGCTGGTTTCTTGGCCAGTTAACACAAAGCAGGAGCCAATTATGCAGGAGAGTGTGTGCTTTACTTTCCCCAGGTCTGTGGCCCGAGTTACAGGCCCCAGGCCAGCCACATCCCCCTGATGTTGTTCACTGGCCCCCCACACCGCTGAACCCTCTCACGCAAGCCCACCGCAAGAGGCGTGCCGGCTCCCGTCTCATCTCAGCCGTCAGTCACCTGCAGGAGGTCCTGGGTGCAGAGGCGCTGAGCGCAGAGAGGGAGGCCCGCTACCCTCAGGAATAACACAGTGTTCCCTGAGTGTCTTGGGCGTGTCCCCCTTCCCACGACATGGGCACCGAGGCCTCACAGATGGTGATGGAGTTGGGGTGGAGGCTTGGGCAGTGCTGGCTGGGAGCTGCTTCTGCTTCCTGGGTCAGTGTGAGGGTTAGCGTGCACCCTGCTTCTCTTAGAGCACCCGGGCAGGGCAGAGGAGGCTGCCGAGGGTTGAAGTTCAGGGAGCAGCGGTGGGTAGTGGGGGGCACGGCTTGGGGGTGCTCCGCCCCAGTTCTTCCCTGTCAGGGTGGCCAGTGGGAAGCTTTGTGCAGCCTGGCCCCTCGACCCTTAGCCACTGGGGCCATTGTGTTCCCACAAAGCAGAAGCTTCTGCACAGGAAAGCAGGTGTCCATGGATGGAGGACACAGCTCCATGCACCAGGGTCACTTGGGAAGGGGCCAGAAGGAGTCCACATGACGAGGGAAGCCTTGCCAATGATCTGAGCAGAGAGACCAATACAGACTGCTATAGCTAGGTATAAAGTGGTTGACTCGTGACAGAAGCCACAAGAACAACCAAGAGGTGCTTGCCACAACTAACAGCTACAGGAAGTACTTGTTTCAGGCTGGAGAGGTGGCTCAGCACTTAGAGACACTTGCTTGCAAAGCCTGAAGACGCAGATTCAATCCTCCAGTACCCACAGAAAGCTAGACATACACAGTAGAGCATGTGTCTGGATTGCCTTTGCAAGTGGCAAGAAGCACACCCATACTTTCTCTTCAATAATAAAAGTATTTACAATAAAAGGAGCTGGGAAGATGTTGCAGTGGGTAAAGGCACTTGCTTACAAAGCCTGCTGGCTCAGGTTCAAATCCCTAATATCCATGTGTAAAGCCAGATAATAAAAAGTGATGCATGCATCTGGCATTAGCTTGAGGCGGCAAGAGGCCCTGGTGCACTCATAAAGACACACACACACACCATGCAAGCAAGTAAATAAATAATATTTAAAAAGTAAAACATATTTAGAAAGAAGTACCTATTCTTGAGCTCGGGAGTAAAGGGAGGTAGTTAGGATGGTTTACACAGATTCTTGGGGCTCGGGATCTAGTCTGAAGAGGGCTGGCCCTCAGCTAGTGTGGGTGTCTGGGTTACAGGAGGCAAGGATTCAAAAAACATGATAGGGCTGGAGAGATGGCTTACTGGTTAAGGCTTGCCTGCAAAGCAAAAGGGCCCGGGTTCAATTCCCTAGGACCCACGTAAGTCAGATGCACAAGGTGGCATATGTGTCTGGAGTTTGTTTGCAGCTGCTAGAGGCCCTGGTGTACCCATTCAGTCTCTCTCTCTGCTTCTCTCTCTCAAACAAATTAAAATATATTTTAAAAATCTAATAGCTGGGCATGGTGGGGCTCACCTTTAATCCCAGCACTGAGGTCCTGAGAGTTCAGCCTGGCTTAGAATGAGTCCCTGCTTAAAAAAACAAACAAACAAACAACAACAAAAAAAGACAAACAGGATCCAGCTCCTGTGGTGGCAGGGTAGCGTCATACCTGATCAAAACACCTCACAGGCGGTGCAAGTGTGCAAGAATCCACGCACGGAGGGTTGAGAGGAAGCCCCGTGCCCAGGAGAGCATGTGGCAGCTGTTACATTATCCCAGCGCCACGAAGCCAGCATGGGAGCCGAGAGGCCATTGCTCAGTACAGACTGTGGACTGAGGACAATGTGGCTGAACAGGAAGGGAGCCTTGCGACCATCAGATTTTGGGTTCAGTCTCACTTCAGGCTCCCTCACTGAGCCCTGACAATCTAGACATGCCCAGTGCACACTCCTGCCCCACAGGAGCTGCTGGCCTGGTGGGGGGTGGGGGAACAACTCTGTCAGCTCCTTTGTAAAGCAGGGCAGGAACCCCTTTCAAGGCTGCTGGGTGGGGCAGGGCGCGGCAGCCTGACCCCTCTGACTTGCCTGCTGTGGCTCTTTTCAGCTCATCAGTGATGGCAGTGTGGTCTGTGCTGAAGCCCTTTGGGACCATGTCACCATGGACGACCAGGAGCTGGGCTTCAAAGCTGGAGATGTCATCGAAGTGATGGATGCCACCAACAGAGAGTGGTGGTGGGGCCGTGTGGCAGATGGCGAGGGGTGGTTTCCAGCCAGCTTTGTGCGGGTGAGGTTCCAGCAGGTGCTCCCCGCCCCACCCCCCAAGAGCCTCAGGTTCTGCTCAGAAATCGAAGCCTTGGAAGTTCCCGTGGCCCTCGGGATGGGGCTTAGAGCACCCCATCAACGCTGTTACCTGGCGCTTCAGGTAGCAGAACCAGTGCATTCCTCTCCTGTCCCTTGCTCCCAAGCTCCTCATGACAAGCCCTCAGGGGCCAGAAAGAGCAGCTCAGAAGCACAAGGGGAGTATGCTGCTCGAAAGAACACTACCACTTCAGACACCCAGTCAGCCCCTTTTCCTAATTTACTGTGGAGCGTTCATTCTCCCCGCGCCCCCTTTTTTTCTGGTTTTCCGAGTTAGGATCTTACTCTAGCTCAGGATGACCTGGAATTCACTATGAAGTCTCAGGGTGGCCTCAAACTCATGGTGATCCTCCTACGCCTGCCTCCCTAGTGAGTGCTGGGATTAAGGGTGTGCACCACCACACCCAGCTTCATTCTTAGGGAGAGTGTACCATTTAACAGGCACACTTCCTGGAGAGACAGGGACCAGAGGAGACCCAGTCATGGACAGGTCAAGTCACTGAATCACGACTGCAGGGAGAGGGGCCAGTTCCCATCCTAGGCTGCCTCTGGTTTCTGGAGAAGTGATGTGGATATAGTTTCCTAAATGCCAGGCAGAAGACCCCAGGCCCTGGTACTCAGGTGTGCCTCCTATGTGGTCATCCCGGGCCCGGTGTGCCCCCCAAGTCTGCTGAAGAGCCAGCAGTGCTGCTACCCAGCCGCCTGTGTCCCGCTCAGGTGACCCACTATGGCAGGCTCTAGTCCAGAAACTCCTGTTGTCAAAGCACGGTAGAAAACAAAGTCTTCTGAAGGGGAGGGCGTGTCAGTGGCCGTGGCCATCAAACTCGCTGTCCCTTGTCCTGTCTTCGTGAGCGTAAGGTACTTATAGGGAATTCCAGGAGAGTCCTTGGGCCTGTGTGTCCTGCATCCTGTGGATCCCCCTGGTCTTGGCTTCCTGCTGCCCTATGCGGAGTTCAGGGCACAAGGGACCTGAGGGGTTGCTCTTGTCTGCAGCTGCGGGTGAACCAGGACGAGCCCTCGGAGGATGAGCTTCCCGGGACTGGGGCCCGTGAGACTGCGGATGGTGGCGTGGAGGTCCAGAGCAGTAAGGACCAGATGCGCACCAATGTCATCAATGAGATCCTCAGCACAGAGCGGGACTACATCAAGCACCTGCGCGACATCTGTGAGGTGAGGCAGGCCAGCCGGGCATGCCGAGGGTGAGGGTGGGCGGGTAGGTCTGGAGGGGAGCCTGGTCGCCTCTGTCCCCAGGGCTACGTCAGGCAGTGCCGCAAGCGCGCAGACATGTTCAGTGAGGAGCAGCTACGCACCATCTTCGGGAACATCGAAGACATCTACCGCTGCCAGAAGGCTTTTGTAAAGGCCCTGGAGCAGAAGTTCAACAGGGAGCGCCCACACCTGAGTGAGCTGGGTGCCTGCTTCCTGGAACACGTGAGCACATGCACTCCCGCAGGTCCCGCCGGCAGTTCCCACCTTCCCCTGGCCCCACACACCCTGGTATCTTTGCTTCTGTCTGAGCCTGCCTCTCCCGCCTGAGCCCAGGCAATCTGCCACTCTGCAGCAACTTCCACACCAGGTGCCCCAGGCCCCAACGCGGTCTGCTCAGCTGCCCGCCCCCTGCAGTAGCAGTAGGAGGTGGAGTGCTGCTGTGGGGGAAAACAAGTCCGCGAAGGCCCCGGGACAGAAGCGTTGAGCATCCGCTGGGGGAAGGGTTTTCTGTGGCCACAGCCCAAGGCAAAGGCGGCTGGGACACCAGTGGCAGGCCTGGAATGTGCGTGTAATTTACAGACTGAACAGCAGCAGGCAGGCATTCAGCTGGGATTCATGGACTACTGACCTGATGGGGCAGATTGGCCTACTCTAATTTGACTCAATCCAGGACGTCTGCCCCTCCACCTTCCAGAACCCTCCCTGCTTAGTCTTGATAACCCTACCAGATTATCACCATTAATTTCATTTTTTTTTTAAAGAAAATGGATACAAAGTCAATACCTCATGAGGGTCCTTCTGGGAAAAACTGGGTGGCTACAAGGGTGGGCACACGCATTCCGGGGGAGTTCCCTATCTCTAGTGACTACAGAGCTTGTGCCCAGCGACACTGGGAAACCGCTAAAGGAAATACAGAGGCTCCTGGCCGTCCCAGTGCATGGCTGTGCCCTGTTGCCTGGGGAAACAAGAGGCGGCTGTCCTGACCTCCACCTGTGTCCCTCCAGCAAGCGGACTTCCAGATCTACTCCGAGTACTGCAACAACCACCCCAATGCCTGTGTGGAGCTCTCCCGGCTCTCCAAGCTCAGCAAGTATGTGTACTTCTTTGAGGCCTGCCGGCTACTGCAGAAGATGATCGACATCTCCCTGGATGGCTTCCTGCTGACCCCAGTGCAGAAGATCTGCAAGTACCCCCTGCAGCTGGCCGAGCTGCTCAAGTACACGCACCCCCAGCACAGGTAGGAGGCGCGAAGCTGGACGGATCCCCAAGGCTCTGCAAGGCTTTTGGCCAACCAGTTAGTTGAGCATTTGCGGTGGGCTAGATCCTGCTGGGGGCCCAGGGAAACAGTCCAGGAGAGGGCAGGCCTGCCCTTGTGAGCTGTCACTGGAGTAGGGACCGGGCTGGAGACACCCTTAGGAACACAGCTCTGCTCCACACCTGTATTTGTGGACAGGGACTGTGCACTTGATGGGCGGCTGCACCCAAAGGGTACAGCCCACAGGGACGACTCTTCAAGCTCCCATGTCTGTTCTGCCTCAGGGATTTCAAGGACGTGGAGGCCGCCCTGCATGCCATGAGGAACGTGGCCCAGCTCATCAACGAACGGAAGCGGAGACTCGAAAACATAGACAAGATTGCTCAGTGGCAGAGCTCCATAGAGGACTGGGAGGTGAGACCCCTCCCCCTGAGGCCCAGAAAGGACTGTGACATCCTTGCTTAAACATTGTGCTTGCCATGATCCCCGGGAAGCCCGTGAAAAGGTAGGCGTGACCACACATGACTAACCCCCAGTGTGAGGGGGACAGAGACAGGGAGGACTGCTGCGCTCACTGACCAGTCTGACTGGATCACGAGCGGGAGGCTCGGTGAGAGACTGTGGCAAAGAAGCCAGGCGGCTGGGCAGGGTGGTGCACACCTGGATTCTAGCACTCTCGGGGTCACGGCCGAAGGGTCACTGTTGCAGTCAGCTCCACGTTGCTGGGATGCACATCCAAATCAGACAGTTGGGGGAAGGAAGGGGTTTATTTCAAGCTTAGAGATGCAGGCGGAAGGTCCATCTACGGCGGAAAATGCTGCCTCCCATTCATCGATCCAAGCAGAGAAAAAAACCAAAAACTGCACCAAGCAAACAAAACACGGGCTCCGGCAGACACACCAAAGAGCAGTGATCAGCAAGGACCCACCACACCGGGCTTACTCTTCTATTTTTGTGGGTTTTAAAAATAGTTTATTTGCCTGGCGTGGTGGCGCACACCTTTAATCCCAGCACTTGGGAGGCAGAGGTAGGAGGATCGCCGTGAGTTCGAGGCCACCCTGAGACTACATAGTGAATTCCAGGTCAGCCTGAGCCAGAGTGAGACCCTACCTCGAAATACCAAAAAATAAAAAAATAAAAAAGTTTATTTATTTGAGAGAGATAGAAGCAGGTAAAGAGTGGGTGCACCAGGGCTCCAGTCACTGCAAACAAACTCCAGACACATGTGCCACCCTCACTGGAGCTCACTGAATAGGGAACGCTGGCTGCCCAGTGAGCTCCAGGGATCCTTTTGTCATCACCTACCGAGTTCTGGGATTTACAGGTGTGCTCTACTGTGCCCACATTTATGGGATCCTGAGGATCAAACTCATGTCCTCATCTTTGTGAGGCAAACATTTTACCAAGTCTGCTATCTTTCAAGCCCTATTTATTTATTTATTTTTTGAGGTAGGGTCTCACTCTAACCCAGCCTGACCTGGAATTCACTATGTAGTCTCAGGGTGGCCTTGAACTTATGGCAATGCTCCTACCTCTGCCTCCCAAGTGCTGGGATTAAAAGTGTACACCACTATGCCCAGCCTATTTTTACTTTTTTGAGACAGGGTCTCATATAGGTCAAGCTAGTCTTGAACTACATGCAAATGCCAACACATCCAGTCTTATATGCACCACACCTGTTTTTATATAATTTTGAGGCTCAAACTCAGAGTTTTGGGCATGTGAGGTATGGTAGTGTGATTCAGGTCTCCCCCATAATAAACTTAGGTGTTCTGAACACTAGTCCCTAGCTGTTGGCAATTTAGGAATTAATGCCTCCTGGAGACAGTGTCTTGTTGGGGGCAGGCTTATGGGTGCTATAACCAGCTTCCTCTTGCCAGTGTTTGGCACACTGTCCTGTTGCTCTTGTCCACCTGATGTTGGGCAGGAGTTGATGTCCACCCTCCATTCATGCTGTCATTTTCCCCTGTCATCATGGAGCTTCCCCTCGAGTCTATAAGCCAAAATAAACATTTCCCCACCCCACCTGCAAAAAATGTTCCTGCCCCTGAAAAGCCCAAGAAGTTCAGAACAGAAACGGAGCTATGAGACTCCTGGGACAGACAGACACTGGTGGTTGGCAAGCAGGTGGTCTTGTGGGAGCACTGGGACTGTGGTGGGGTCTCCTGAAACCAGACAAGCATCTGGTGGCCTTTCTGAGTGCAATACAACTCACTCACCAATAGCCTAGGGGTAGCCCTGACCTAAGCAGCTGTTTCTAAGGCATGCTGGTCAGTTCTGCCCCCAGCGACAGGCTGAACCTCTTTAAGTTTTAGTTCACTTGGAGACTCCCAACAGTTTAGATCCAATAATGTGACCAAAAATGGATCCCTGCATACCAGGGCTTCCTCGGCCCAATTTTGTGACTTTGCACATTGCTGTTTATCTGCCAGTCTTGCTTTCTAAAGGCAACACGGGTGCCTGAACCAAGGGTAGCGTTCCTGTTTCTTAGAGGTACGGGGGGGACTGCCCCTCTATCAACCTGCCTCTTCCAGAGAACTCCTCACCCCTGTGAGGAGCTGCTGTGCGCTTCCCCAGCTGTTGGGATGTGAACGTACCTGAAAGAATGAGCCACAGAATATCCTGGAGTATCGTGGCTGTCATCCTTGTACTGAACTCAGATCCCTGCATATGGGGGAGCTGAGCAGTGTGGTGGACTGGTTCTGACACTCATGCCTGACTAGGGCCCGGACAAGCTCAGTCCTCCCAAACTGGAAGCAGCCAGTAGCTCCAGTGACTGACATTTTGGGAGGGGACCAGACTGGAACAGGGCTTGGTTACCATCTGAGGGCGGCTGGTGGTTCTTCAGGTACTGAACAGAATGAGCTGCAGAGGCGTATTCCAGTATTTCTGTAGGGCAGCACTGTCTAAGGAATCACATGAGGGGCAGGGGAGATGGAGGTCTCAGTGGTTAGTGTTTGCTCCACAAGCCTGACGGCCGGAATTCAAACCGCAGGACTCAAAACAGTGCACTGCACCCGTTTGTATTCCCCACGTGTCCATTGTTTTCTGCTTGCAAATAAAAATATCTGTTTAAAAAAGTTCACGTGAAGCCTGGTGTGGTGGCACATGCCTCTAATCCCAACAAAGGTAGAAGGATTGCTGTGAGTTCGAGGCTACCCTGAGAACAGAGTGAATTCCAGGACAGGCTGGGCTACAGTGAGACCTATTTCAAAAAACAAAAAACAACAACACAAAAATCCATGTGAGCCACAGCTAGAATTTCATACTTTATTTGTAAGCAGTGAGGGGGAGTGGGGAAGAGAAAGGGAGAGACAGAATGCGCATGCACCAGGGCCTCGTCACTGCAAACTCCAGACGCATGCACCACTTTGTGTATCTGGCTTTATGTGGATACTGGAGAATCATCCCCTGGGCTGACAGGCTTTATAAGCAAGCACCTTTAACTGCTGAGCCATCTCCCTAGCCCTAGGATTCTATACTTTCTAGTAGCCATGTTTAAAAAGGAAAAGGTGTCAGCTGGGTGTGGTGTACGCCTTTAATCCCAGCACTCAGGAGGCAGAGGTAGGAGGATCACCAAAAGTTCAAGGCCAGCCTGAGACTACAGAGTAAGTTCCAGGTCAGCCTGGGCAAGCATGAGACCCTACCTCAAAAAAAAAAAAAAAAAAGTGAAATTCACTTGGTTTATTTAACTCAGTGTATCCAAAAGATTTCAGTATTTCAACATAAAATGAGTAATATTTTACATTGTTTCATGTTGTTTGAAAAATCATTGTGAATTTTACACCAACGTCACGTGTTCATCAGATCATCCATATGTTCCCAGCGCTCCTTTATCGGGCCACTAGTCACAGTGAGGTCCTGTTTTGCAAGGATAGGCCAGACCTGCCCACCCTCTACTCCTCACCCCACGTCTGAGAGACCCGGGGACCGTCCTTGGGCTTCAGGCTCTTTGTTCCTGCCTTGGCTTGGTCCTGTGGGTGTGCAGTGGGAAGCCCCCACTCACAAACAGCCCAAGGTGTGCGTGGCTCACGGCTCTCCTTGGGTTCCCCCAGGGGGAAGATCTCTTGGTTAGGAGCTCGGAACTCATCTACTCGGGGGAGCTGACGCGTGTTACCCAGCCTCAAGCCAAGAGTCAGCACAGAATGTTCTTTCTCTTTGACCGCCAGCTCATCTACTGCAAGAAGGTATCCGAGGGCTCTGGCCCTGCTGGGTCCGTGTCATGTAGAGTAGGTGGGGCACGCTGAGGGTCGGGGGCAGCCCCTCAGAGCAGAGGACCCCACTGGACTCTGCTGGCTGGTCTCTGTCCCCTGAGAGCTACAGTCAGGTCCTTAGAAGTGGGAGGACAAGGACCCGAGGAGGCTGTCTGCGGTTGAGAACACCTTCCTTCCTGACCAGGCCCCTGCCTACTCAAGCTACCAGTAAGCCTCCGCTTCCCTTCCTAGCCTCAGCCCGAGGCTCTGCTCCCCGCATCACTAGGTGCCTCTCTGCTGCTAGATTCTGCCCCTTTCAAAATGTGGCCCAGTGACCCCCATCCATGAAGCCCTGGTCCACAGTACTCTCTCCTGGCGCCGCCCTGCGTTGTTTTAGTTTGAGGCTGTCTGCTCAGCAGACCCTGTGGACTGCCCTCAGCCAGCCGGTGGCTGGACACTCAGAGAGAAGGCTCCCCCACTTGCGGCCCAGCAAGGCTGGGGAGGCGCCTGGGTGGGGAAAGCGGGGTGGGCTAAGGACACAGGCAGAGGCAGGTCGCTGGATGGCAGGGCTCAGGGCAGCTTCTGGCAGGACCTGCTCCGCCGGGACGTGCTGTACTACAAGGGCCGGCTGGACATGGACAGGCTGGAGGTGGTGGACGTGGAGGATGGCAAGGACAGAGACCTCCACGTGAGCGTCAAGAACGCCTTCCGCCTGTTCTGCGGGGCCTCGGGGGACAGCCACCTACTGTGTGCCAGGAAGCCAGAGCAGAAGCAGCGCTGGCTCAAGGCCTTTGCCAGAGAGAGGGAGCAGGTGCGGCTGGACCAGGAGACAGGTGCGAGGCCCTGCTGCGCTTTGCCTGCTCCCCGGGGTCCACCCGCCGGCTGGTCGGGGCCACCTTGAATGAGACACCATGAGCCTGCAGGCCTCTCCTTGGTCTGGCTCTTGAAGCCTCCTGGCCCGGCATGGGCACAGGCTCTGCTGTCCTCACCCCACGGGCAGGACTGGCTCTTTTTCCATGGTCAGTTTCATGGCATGGGTTTGCTGGTTTGCGGGAGTTGGGGTGGGGGGGTTGTGAGCTTCACCCCACCCGTTGGTATCAAAAGGAGCCGCTTTCCAGCTGCTCAAGCCCGGGGGTACTGCTTTGCAGACTTCCCCACCCAGTAAGCAGTATCACCTCCTCTTCCCTTGCTATTTTCCAGCTCCCCTACAGTGGGGAGGATTCCGACCCTGGACAGATGTCAAGGGGAGGGAGGGTGGGTGAGAGAGGGGATGGGTGGAGGGCCTCAGTGAATCTGTCCCCTCCTCCGGCTAGCAAGGCGGGGTTGGTTGAGCAGGGGAGGGAACAGCCTCAGCTGTGCCAGGCTGAGGCCTCCTGGGATCTGGGCACTGGCGTGAGGACAGCACCCAGACTTGGAGGTGCAGCCCGAGGAAGCACATGGGCAGGAGAGGGAAGCAGTGTCTCACGCATGCTTTCCTCAGGCTTCTCCATCACTGAGCTGCAGAGGAAACAGGCCATGCTCAACGCCAGCAAGCAGCAGGCCACAGGGAAGCCTAAAGGTAAAATGGGGGACAGTCCCACCTCCTGGGCAGGTCTGGCCTTGACTGCACCCCATCCCTGACCCCCAAACCAGAGTGTCTGGGTCCTTGGAGGTGCTGCTGCCCTTTGCTGATGCGTGTCCCCCAAGGTTGGGTAAGGGCCATGGATGTGGGGCTTTGCCCTTGACCCAGCGGACCTGGTATCAAGAGTGACCAGGCTCCCTTCTCCAGCTGCTGACAGGCATGCTTAGGGCCTCTCGAGACATCTTGTCTCCGTAGGTGATACTAGACATCCCCTACCTGGGGGCCCTCCCCCCCCCGACCCATGTGACACCCCTGCTGTCTCTGCCCAGTCATCAGCAGGCCCAGCTATCTGACCCGCCAGAAGCACCCGGCGTTGCCCACCACCTGGCCCCAGCAGCAGGTTTTGGTGCTGGCAGAACCCAGGCGGAAGCCGTCCACCTTCTGGCACAGCATCAGCCGACTGGCACCCTTCCGCAAGTGAGCCAGAACGGACCTGGCGGTTTGTGAACATGCAGCCCCAGTGTGTTCTGAGGTCTCCTGCAGCTGGCCCTCTGCCCGTTCTGTCAACAAAGAACCAGAGCCTTACCAGGGTGCCTCTGGTGTGCTGGTCCCTGACTTCTTCCCCACTGGAGTGTGGTGTTGAGTGGGCACTCATCTCTGCTTTGGTCCACACTCTGGACCTGCTCAAGGCCTCCACTGACAGTAGCCTGACAGCCTCAACTCCACTGAGCAGGCCAACATGCAGAGCTATCTGGTGACTCTGGAGTCTTCTTTGGAAAGCTAATAACCTCCACTCTCATGGTCTCTGGGCAGGAGACTGGTCATCAGCCACCTGAAAAACTGGGGTGTGTCCCCTCTGCTCTCCAAACTGGCCTTTCAGGCACCTGGTCCAGCTGGTGGTACCAGGCCACTTGGCAACTTCCGAGGGTAATGAACCAGGAGTTCTGTGCTCAAAGTCTGGCTCACAGTTGCCCTTCTGCTTTTTGGCCCCTCTTTAGACACCGCCGGCTGAAGGACATGCAACTTCCCTTGTGACATGTGCAGCGAGAACAAAACCAGCCAGCCAGCCACCCACCCAAGTACCTGGGTCTGAATGTGCTGTGTAATCATGGGGTGACCGAGAAACACTTGGTTCCTGTGAGGACTTAGTCGTGTTGTCTCTCTAACAATGGAGAAAAGTAATTGTTAGTGACACAGGAAGATTGCCTTACCCTAGTGAGCCTGAGAAGCCATAGGACTGCGTTCTGCGGCCCGGCATCCAGACCTGCTGCTCTGGCCCCAGTGCTGGCAGGGGACCGCAGCCAGGCCTGTGCGTCGGTGCCGAGGCCACGGGAGCCAGCGGCATGGACAGTCACTCTTGCACTGTACCTTCTCCAAGCCAGAAATGACATCTAATTTCATAAAGAAACTTGTGAAAAGCCCCTCTGTTGCTAGCCAGCGTTCTGTTGGTGTGTGTGTCCATTTTCTTTCCATACTGACCTCATGCTTCTGAGCCTCTCGCCCTCCCTCTGCCTTCTGCTTTTAAAGAGGAGTCCAGCCCAGGGGAAGTGAGGCTCATCTAGTCCACACCCTTGGGACTCTAGTGGAGAGAGACTGCTGCAGAGGCCCAGAACAGCTGTGGAAGGTGTGCCAATTCTTCTAGAATTGGCATATGTGAGTTCTAGGGATGGGTTTCGGTGTTTGAGGAATCTCAGCTTCCTTCTTTGCTGGAAAGGGGGGAGGGGGTGTCTCCCAGGAGGCTTTTGACCTAAGCAAAAAAGGAATTCTACATAATTTCCTTCTTCCACCTGGGAGAACAGCCCCAGACTCTCCAGCAGGCCAGGGCCCCAAGCTATGTACTTAGTGGCCTCTGATCAAGCCCCTGGACATCACCTGACTGTGGAGAAGCTACAGTGGCCCCTAGGCAGGCCAAGACCTCTGGATAAAACCCCCACAGAAGACAATTAGGCCAGAATATGCAACACAAGTTAATCTTTATTGAAAACTGCAGTGTTAATACATAACAACTCCTGCTACAATAAACGTGCTTTGAAGGGTTTTAAATCTGAGCTCATCTAACTCATCAGATTGCATAAAAAAATTAAAATAGTATGAATTTACACCTAATTGAACTGGCTCAGGGTGGACGGTCCATTCCTGTGTATTGACACCTAAGTTCAATGCAGAGGTGAGGGATGCCTGAACACTGGAAGACAATGCTGACTTAAGCTTAAAAAAAGTACCAAGAGAAAGGTGTACAAAAGTATTTAAAAACCATTAAAAAAAACAAACACCATTTTCTATTCAGTTGCAGCCCACGAAGCTCCTTGGGGCCTCTTTCAAGCGGCTGTCACCACCCTACCAGGACGCCAGTTTCAGATCCAGCCCACCTGCCGCACAGGCCCACTGACGAAGGCAGCCTTGCCCCTTAGGAAACCCCCGTTTTCCCCATCACATACAGCTTAATTTCGTCCTGTACTCCAGTGAGGGTTACTCCGCAAGTGTTCTGTTCTTCACATGAATGGAGCGTGAGGAAGAGGCCAGATCAGCCCAGCACTTCTGTCTAAACCATCCCTTAAGCTTAGGGGAAGAGCAAGCACTCAAGAGTACACACAGACCTGGGACACGTGCCCTCCATACCTAAGCCTGTACCCCCACTGCCCCTAGAAAGCACCAGAGAATGACCAGTAGCTGTCCCAACTGCCACTGCACCCACAGGCAATCCTGTACCATCCAGAGCGCCAGGTGGACTGACTGCAGCAGTTAGCTGCTGAATGGAAGTGGCCCAATGGTCTGAGTAATACTGTATTCCATGTTCAAAGAGCACCGGCGAGAAAATGGAGACTTCTCAGGAGCAGCCCCAATATTAAGGCTGGTGTATGCCAACCTCACTGTAACCACAGGCACACTAATGAAAGCCCATGCTATACGCCAGTGCAGTCCAAGGCTTCCTAAGTATGGGCGTGTTTCCACTCACTGGAGTTCCTCCAAACCACTTTCTAAGCTTCCTGTCACAGAATGACTTACCAGGTGGGACAAGGTACCTGGTACCTGGCTGAGGAAAGGCAGGACACTGAGCAGTAAGGCACCCCCAGGTTAGGTCCAAAGCTGGGGGCCTCCTCTCCTGTTCCGAAGTGCTGCCTCTGCATAGCACTCAAGAAACACTTGTCCAGAGCAGCAAATACCAGGCTGACAACCACAGTGACATTTCCAGTGTTACCTGGAATGGGCCACCAGAGACAGAGGTTTTGGAAGCGTCTACGCCTCTTGCCTAACTGGCCAGGCCTGAGGTGGCCTCACTTCCTAGTCGGGGAGCCCACAGCCAACAGCCAGGCCGGCAGCACTCACACTCCAACTCCGCAGGGAGCGGGGGGCAGATGAAGACGTCTCCTAAGCCCAGGGGCTCTGAGAAGGCAGATGACATATTTAAGAAAGTCTTAAAGATGCCCATGCTTACAGGCCATGCAGACCTTTGCTTGCCTGTCTCTCCACCTAGAAGGGTAATTCCACTGAAAGCCTTCTAACTGGGAATGTTACACACATAATAAGCACAATTTCTTGGAATGTTGCACAGTATTTTGGGGACACAAGTTATGCAGTGGTGTAATAGAATACTGACCCAAGTTCTATTCCCTAATTTTACTTTTAGTAAAATGTGCTGTCATAACCCAATCTGATGGCTTGTTACCACCCACATGAAGATTAAAGAGCTAGCTCCCTTTCACCAGCAGATCTGATGCCCAAGGCCCTCATCATTTCAAACGGAAAAGATTTCCACACAGATGAGTTGTACAATGCAAAAATATGACAGTCTCTCAATTCAATTGCAAAGAGAAATAAAATTGTTAAAGTTATGGGGATGGTCTGTGAAGCTGACGCCACCAGCAGGGCGGGATGCAAGCGCACTCGCCCTGGCTCAGGGCCGTGACCACGCATGCTGTGCTAGCCCGAAGCTGGCTATGGGCAGTCGGAGCAGCTTCCTGTAACTTCCGAAGACAAGTGAATCTCCTTGCAGGCAGTGTATGTGCATGGTTCTATTCTGATGGGGACGTTTTCAAAGCATACACTAAAATCTGCTGCACTGACTCATGGTCATTCACCCAGGAAACCTGCCTTCAGTCTGTTGTGTCCCAGGAAACCCTTGGGCAGGCTATCCACCATACAGACAGGAATACCAACACAGAAGGAGCTGCGTACTTGGGGTAAACATTTGAGTGTGCATGCATGTCTCCCTCTCCCTTTTCCTCCCTCCCTCCTCTCTCTATCTCTCTCTCTCTCTCACACACACACACACACAAACACACACACACAGAGTTAAGTGCTCATGAAGCAATTTAAAGTACTCACCAGTAAACAGTCTATGGTAATGGACACGGGGAGTAAGGAATCTCCCGTTTACATTGATTCATGCAAAAATCTTTCCAAACTTCTTAAAAATAAAATATTAAAACAATTATGAAGAGTAGTACTATAAAAATAACATTACCAAAGGCCCAATGGCCAGGTGTTCCACCCACTAGCCAGGCTGACTTCAAATGGGGTGACCTCCACCCACTGCCAGAGCCATGACTTAGCTGCCGGAGACAAGCACAGAACCCCTCCTCACCAACCCCTCAGCCCTTCAAAGATGGGGGGTGGGAACTCCCCGCCCCCGCCTGACAGACAGGGATGTCAGAAAGAGAACAGGTCCCCATGCACTGCTCTTCTGACCACACTGACAACAGCCACACACTCTCACAGATGCCAAGTGGAGTATATTAGGTGACAAAACCCTTCCTGATTCCTTATGTACATAGTCGGGTTATATACCCCCATCTTTTCCACACTGGATCCTGGCCAACAAGTGCATTCCAGTCCTGCCTAGTCCTTCCAGCTGTCCACACTTGCTCGGTTGGGGTTAGGTGCCTTCAGCTACAAGGAAGGTGGCAAAAGAGGCTCGCAGACCACACACAGCCCTTCTCAGCCTCACCCCAGTTCTCAGAGTCCTCTCTAGTCAGAGGACAGGTCACCACCAGGTGAATGACCCAGACAAGTTACATGTTTCTACATTGTCAGACATACCCACGGCCCGGCCTCTCTACAAGAAACACGAGGAACTAATTAAAATACAGGCTTATTCCCTTTTCATAACACAAACGTACAACTTTCAACATAGCATACAGCTGAAATCTTTGCCCTTATCTGTAGGGTGAGTATAGCAATGCCCATGTTTTCAGCTAACTCCTGGGGAAAAAAGGAATGCTTTTCTAAGTGAAATAAAGCAGGGGACAGTACCTCCTTCACCAAGCGTGGCTATTTCTTTCATATACCTCGCGGCCCAGGAAAACAGTTTTGCGCTACTCTAGACTTTTCCAGGAGATACACAAACACTGTCCCCCATGAGCCGTGTACTGTAAACTCAGGTGGCAGCTGTGCTGGTGCGGAGCCCACTCCTCCCCAAACTGTCCTGGCCACACAGCTACAATCTTTCCTGCTCATTTTCATGTATGTCCCTTCTCCCCAGACCACACCAAGCTTCAGCAGAGGAAAGCAATGCTCACTAAGCTGCTGCAGCCTCCTTAACACGGCCCTGAGTCCTGCAGCGCCTCCTGAGCCAGTCAGTGCCAAAGAAACAGGTCACTGAAAACTACAACCCACACCAACCCCAACAGGCTGAAGGTCACCTCAGATACTCCAGATGCTTTATGAAGACATTCACTTGAACACGTATGACTTTAAGACTCCGCATACATGGCAGCAGTGCATTAGTGATACGAGTTGTAAAACACGGCTCCATTCCTTTGGATTTGCATATGGTGGCTCTGCATCAGTCACTGCAGGTAGATTGAGCAAGCTGGGTTTTTGTGTTTGTTTTTTTAAACATGCATTCAACTAGATATGATTCAGAATAGATTAATACTCCCTTTTTATCTTTACAGTTAGCTAAAAAAAATTGCCAGGCAGTCCACAAAACAGGATTTGCTTGAAGACCAACCCACAGTGAGCTGGAGACTAGCGGCGCTGGGGCCCGCTGGGCCAGGGCACAGTTGAGTTTGCTAAGTGTCGAGAGCATTAAGAAGAAAGTCCTGGTTGGAGGCACATGGCCTGCAGCACCAGCTGTGGGACTCAATGATGACTGCACAGCTCCATCCTCAAACCTGGGAAAGAATTACAAATAGTCACACAGGCTCTTTCGGTACCCTTGCTCCAAGAATTCCAGGACAAGGTTCACTGGGGCCAAAAGGGCAGCAGTGGGCAAAACTGCTGTACTGGGTTCCCACCCACCTTACAGAGACACCCCCATTGTAATGGCGTCAGCATCCTGCAGCAGGTGCATTACTAAAGGTGCACACTCAATGGTTTCCTTTTCCCTCTGCTTGTGGAGCCCAGGAAGAATGAAAACCCAACACACAGCATTGCTCTGGGCTGAAGGGTCAGGTAGGTTTGCGTACTTCCTCCACTGGTCACTTACTTTAACTTGCAGGGTGATCACCACTGAGGGGGCACATAGCTGTAGGTAGGTGTTCCTGGGGCCCGGTATGTGGGCACAGTGACTGGGTGAGGGGCAACAGGAGCTGGAGAATGAGCAGTCAGCAGGGTGCCTGAAAGACAAAGACAATGTCACACAGGAGGCCTAACAATGCACAGGGTGACTCAGTGGGGCTCCACCACATGGCCTCTGAAAAGCACTGGCCAGATTTTTCTGTGAGGGGGTGAGGCTTGGAGTAGAACATCCCAAACAGTTGGAAGATGTGTGCACACAGCAGGCTAGTGGTAACCATATGCATGTAAAGGTACTGGGCCTTTCCTTCAAAGACTACACACAGTGATTCCTGTAGATCAGATGACAAATTACAAGATGAAGGAAGGGAATTCTGACATATGCATAATGCCCATGGGCTTGGAGGCTACTGTACTAAGTGACAAAGCTGGTACAAAAAGACAAATACTACATGTGGCCCCACTTAGGTGAGGTGCTTAAGAATTGTCAAACCAGAGGCAGAGGCTAGAATGGCAGCTGCTAAAGCTAGGGGAAGAGAAGTGGGTCGTTTTTGTCCAATGGGAACAGGAGTTTCAGGTGCACAGGGTGAAAGTTCTGGAGGTCTGTTTCATGGCTATGTGAATACACTTAACATTACAGAATTGTATGCTGAAAATTGAGGCATGAGACACAGAAATCATAAGGTGGATTTTATACTCCATGAGCTGCTTCTGAGTGCAGAAATACCTCTGTTCTTATAACTACAGAAACTCAGTGATCTGCATCTATGTGAGGGTAAGCCACACCTCAAAGGGCAGAAGCACATCCACACTGCTGATACCTCCCTGGCGTGGAGGAGGGGCTCCAGACAGGCAGCTTCAGTCTATGCCAGTCTTCTTTGCCATTATAGACAAATATGGGAAAATCAAATGAAACAGGGATTTGGAACAGAAACATACAGAATACCCTAGCTCCTTTCTCTCTGATATGATGTCCTTTTGTTAAGGTCTAAGAAAAAGGAAAATGAAGGAATGGTTTTGATGGTTTAAAAGAAAATCCCAAGCTGGGTGTGGTGACACACTTGGGAGGCCGAGGCAGAAGAATTGCTATGAGTTTGCGGCCACCCTGAGACTAATTCCAGGTCAGCCTGGGCTAGAGCAAAAGCCTACCTTGAAAAACAAAACAAAAACAAATATACAAAAAAAATTTAGTCATAGGGCAACTAAGTTTCCTGTGTGGGATCAGCCTAGAGGCAGCCACACTTACTTACTGAGGTTAGGATGTGATCTCATCCTTAGGCCTTAAATCAAACCCTTCCACAAAGATGTCACACTTTGCCAAAGGGCTTCTGCAGGTAGCTATTCCTTCTATTAGCACACAACCAGCTTTCCTAGCCTCTTGCAAACTGCCCCTTTTCTGCAACTTATCCTCAAAGACAGCTCAAACTGAAGGAAGTATGCGAAAGACAGGCCCACCTGGAACACCAAGTGTCTTGCTCAAGCTTTACCGGCTTACTGGATGGAGGCCATCGATCCCTTCCACTTCCTACTGTCAATGGCCCACCAAAGCTCACCAACAAAGTGACTTCCCCACACTCAGTGAGTGTTCTCAGTCATGTTCCACAAGGAAGGCTCATGGTCAGTTGCATGCCCTGCATTCCTAGAAGAGGAGGGGGAGGGGCAGCCCTTGCACATCCTGGAGACAAGAGTAAAGTCTTGGCAGACTCCCCACCCCAGCCGAGCCCGAAGGTGTCTGAGGACAGACTCCAAGTTCTAGGACTCACCTGCTGACATGGCCATGGTGGTCCCAGCAACCATGCCCATAGTGACCCCACTGCCTCTAGGAGGAGGGATGGGAGCAGGGTATACCGTTGCTGGCATGCCGTTGGGCTGCACCACCGTGGTGTGGTGGATGACGTGAGGGGGTGCTGCATACAGTGGCTGCGTGTAATACGTGCCCTGCTGTGGGGAAAAGAGAGACAACTGCTGAAGGGTCCCCCAAGGCTGTGGGGGCCAGATAGAATCAACCCTCCCACAGTGCAGGGTGTGCCCAAGCATACCTGGGCATATGGGCTCTGCTGGGGGTAGGCACTTCTCACGGGGTACACGGCCGTCTGGTAGGGGTTGGGGGAGGAAGAGTATGGTGGCACAGCCCCGCTGGTGGGGGAACAGGATACTTTGTAAGGTGTTCCAGGAGTGTAGCCTAGAACACAAAAAGCCAATGGCCCGAGTTCGCCTGGCCCGAGCCAACAAGGACAAGTGTGCAGGGAGGCCACTGCCTCCTCAGCCCTCTGCCGCCAGCACCAGGCTCCGTTTCTTAGCTTGTGCACTGCAGCTTGAATGCAGAGGGTCCTTCAAGAGGGTATGTGCTTGGCACTTAATCCTCAGCAGGTGGAAATCTTTGGGAAGGCTGTGGAGCATTACTGGAGGAAGTGGGTCCCCGGGGCAGGCCTGGCCGCACTTCCTGTTCATCCTCAGCTTCCTGCTCTGGCTGCAACGTGGCTTCCCACCATTCCTGTCACCACGCCTCGTGGAACTGGAAGCAGAAATAAATCCTCCCTTCCTCCTTACGCTGTTGCTTCTGGGATGACTTAGTTATGGCAATAAGTAAAGTAATTAAAACAACAGACAAGTGGTGGAGGTGCTCTGCAGAGCATACGTTCAGAGAGGAAACAAATACCTGTCCTGTCTGACTAGAGTATATATCAGTATGGCCTTCCTGGGTTCAACTTGGCATTTATGGTACATCTATCCTTCAATCCTGCAAAGTAGGCCAATGAAGAATATGAACATACATAAGCAGAGGTCAGTAAAGCTCACCTGAGTGTTTCTCATTACAGCAAAAACAAATGGCAGGGCCTCGTCAAGCATCCCGCCAAGGATGACATGAAAGTCATGATAAAACACAGTAAGAAATAAGGCATGAAGCCAGAGGTCAGGGGACAGAGAAATTCAGCATACACCACCTTCCACAGCCAAGGCAGGACACAAATTAGATGCTGTCTGGACATACTGAGAAAGCAGAACAGACGACCCTGACCACAAAAGAAGGTCTCGTGAGAGACCTGTGAATGCAGGCCACCAGCTGTCAGTCTCCCTGCAGGGGTTGAGGAAGGGCTCCATTTGGTCCAGCAAGGAAGCAAGCAGAGGCAGAAAGGGGTCCGCAGGGCTAGAAGCAGGGGCTCAGTGAGATCGGCTGTGCTCACAGCAGCTCTGGTCAGTCACACAAAAACTGGACCTGGCCCAAATGCCCACCAGTAGACAGCCAACAAGCTGAGGTGTACCCAAAAGGGAGTGCCTGCCTCAAGGTAACTTCTGGTATGCCGCATGTGCTGAACAGGAAAATAGACCTCAGTGACAGAAAGCCATAGGTGGTGGCCAGAGGCAGGAATCATGCAGGAGTCTAAGAGTACAAGCAGCTGGGTATAGTGGTGCATGCCTTTAATCCTAGCACCCAGGAGGCAGAGGTAGGAGGACTGCCTCCCTGAGACTACATAGTGAATTCCAGGCCAGCCTGGGCCACAGTGAGACCCTACCTCAAAAAAAAAAAAAAAAAAAAAAAAAAAAAAAGCAAGCACAAGCAGACTGTAGCATCCAACTGTCCGTGCACAGCACAGGATGGCTTCCAGTTAACTGTCAACCCTTCCTCTTCCTCTGCAGTGTTTTCCCAAGAGTCCCAATGGCCTTCCCATTCCTGATGGCACACTCATGAAATCTGTGGGAATGTCAAAGTGTAACAGCTTCAAGCAACAGACACATTTTCCACAGCAGGAGCACGGCTACTTCTGACACTTAAGGGTCCACAACAGGACTTTGTAAAACTTGTTCTCCAACCCTATTCATGAATGAGAAAATACCTCAAATGCTCACCAGGAGAGGGATGCTCTGTGGCACGTCCATACAAGCACAACACAACATCCATAAGAAAAATTACAAATGAATCTCAAACTATACTGAATTCCCAAAGATACCAGAGAGAATGACACTCAATGAATGATCCACTTACACATCTAATTATCACCAAGCCTACTTATTATAAAGAAGTCAGGAAGGGGAGAGGTTGAAGGAAGCCTTCTAGGATGATGGCAGTGTCCCAATTTTTTGTTCTGGGTGGTAGTACCATGGCGTCAAAATTTACCCAGCTACCCAGGCATGCTGGAGCACGTCTTTAATCCCAGCAGTCAGAAAGCAGAGGAGGATCACTGTGAGTTTGAGGCCACCCTGAGACTACATAGTGAATTCTAAGTCAGCCTGAGCTAGAGACCCTACCTCAATAAACCAAAATAAATAAATAAATAAATCACCCAACTATACTCTAAATATCCATGTTTCCTACAAAAAATTATAACTCAAGTTTAAAAACAAACTGAGTATAAAAATTTTAATTGAGCCAAGCATAGTGGTGATGCCTTTAATCCCAGCGCTTGGGAGGCAGAGGTGTTTGAGGTGTGAGTTTGAGTGAGGCCAGCCTGGTACTATTGTGTGAGTTCCAAGTCAGGCTGGGCCACAGTGAGACCCTACCTCAAAAACAAAACAAAAACCAAAAAATTTTAATTTAAATTTTTTATTTTAATTACAATGAATTTTCTTAACTTGATCTTAGTCAAAAGGGTTAAGAAGTGAGCATTTTGCTTTTAACTTAAAAGAGAACTAATGACTCCAAGGACATTCAACAACTTTAAGTTGACTTTTTTTTGTTTCCAACCACAAAAGCAATTCTACTTTCTTTAAGAGACCAGGTGAGCCCTGCCCACTCACACTGCCTTACAGGCCACCCTGGAACCGGCATCAGAGCTGCACAAGTGACCTCAGGACTCTCTTCCCGAGGCGCTCCTGGTGCTCTCGTCACCCAGCACACGCGTTAACCAGCCACTCCTGAGCCACAGGTGGGTGCTTAAGCCCAGACCCACTGTATCTGATTGTGACCCCTTCACCACTAGGTGACTACTACTTATTTTTTTAAGTCGTCAGCCTAGGGCTGGAGGGATGGCTTGGAGGTTTAAGACACTTGTCTGCAAAGCCAAAGGACCCAAGTTCAATTCCCTAGAACCTACATAAGCCAGATGCACAAGGTGTTGCATCCCTCTGGAATTTGTCTGCAGCGGCTGGAGGCCCTGGCCCATTCTTGTTTTCTCTCTCAAATAAATAAACAAATAAAATTTGGAGGTGGAGACAGGAGAACTCTGGAGCAAGCTGACTAGCTACACTCCCAGAATTGGTGAGCTCTTGGCTTAAGTGAGAGACCCTTGTTTCAAAAAATAGAGGACAATTGAAAAAGACACCCAGTGTTGACCTGTGGCTTCCAAACATGCACACCACATACTCATACAAATAAAAGCATCAGCAAGGCACACAGATGATATGGCCCCGCTAAGCCAGCAGCCTGGGACTCTTCAGTGGACTTCAACTAGGCAGGCCCTCTATCTAGACAGTTGTTGCTCCTATGTGCCTATCTGAGTTTCTGCATTAGAGGGTCCATCTGACACCAGCCTTGAAGAGGGGGCAGAACAGGACTCTTCCCTAACACAGAGGACAGCCAAGCCTAAGGAAGGTCTTTCGGAGAGGCCACTATGAGAACATGACCAGCAACACCATCCTCCAAACACTGGCCTCTTCTTAAGGGCTGCTGGCTCACTTCTGCTAACAATCTCTTCACTGGCCTCAAGTAACTCTTTGGCTCTTTGGGGGACCTTGGTTCCAGCTACTCAGGAGGCTGAAGTAAGAGGGTAACTTGTGCCTGGAAACTCAAGGCTACCCTGGACAATACAGAGGAAAATGCATCATGGCCCATGCCTGTAATCCCAGAGTTGGGAAAGCTGAGGTAGGAGAATCAATTTAAGTTCAATGCCAGCCTGGGCTAGAGTGAGACTGCCTCAAAAAAACCAAATAAGAGACCATATCTCTTTAAAAAAATAATAAATATGGGGTTGGACGGATGGCTTAGCAGTTAAGGTGCTTGCTTATGAAGCCTAACGGCCCATGTCTGACTCTCTAGGTCCCACATAAGCCAGACACACAAGGTGATGCAAGCACAAAAGTTCGCACATGCACACAAGGTGGCGCACGTATCTGGAGTTCAATTACATTGGCTAGAGGGGTACACCAATCTCTCTCCCCCTCAATCTCTTTCTCATAAAAAAATAAGGACAGTCTGTTGAACTTGCTTTTTAAAACATACACACACACACATATATATGGAGGGGGGAAGAGGAAGGAAGGAAGAGGGGGGTAGGGTAGACAGATTGCTTAGTGGTTAAGGCACTTGCCTGCAAAGCCTAAGAAATTCGGTTCGAGCCCCCTGACTCCTGAAGTGGGTGGGAACATGAACCTAAGACAGAAAGCTCTGGAACAGAAAGACCAGTTCAGTTTTCCCAGGGCTTTAGCTAACAGCTGAAGACAGAGATGGCCAAGAGCACAGAACATAAACACAGAATTTAATGTCTACCAAATAAGATGGGGGTGGAGGGAGGACACTGCTGGCTTCCCTTTTGTCAGTTACCTGTGGGCTAGTGCCCTGAGGGCAACACACTTCCCTTGAGACAATGCCCACAAAGGAATCACTATTCTGCTAAAGCAAATAAGGTCTTAGAAGAGCTCATAGCTCATATCAGAACATACCAGTTCACAGGAGGAAATCCCACTAAATAATCTTGGAGTCAGTCCCAAACCAATTCCGTTTTAAATTTTAACCAGTAATTGCTCAAATCTAAAAATGTGTCCAAGTACTTCACATGAAAACCAAGACTTAAAAAAAAAACTTAGCCACAGTGCTGCAGAGAAATCAATGGCAACATGCTCTTCAGTTCCTAGTAGTCAGTCCTAATGTTAGCAGATCTTACCACAACCCAGAGATTAGAGAGAAGCCCTATGTGACAAGGATCTAAGTGCAGTAACTGAAGATGGGTCTGAATGATTTTTAGTAAACTTATCAACAGGCTAATTTTATCTCAACCCCAAATCCTAATTCTTCACCTCTTTCTATAGCTCTTCTCCCCCAGACACACATCTAATACATTTGTCAGCCAGCACTTACCTGTCTGGAAGGTGGGATTCGCTCCAGGGTACATGTTAGGAGAATAGGCAGGAGCTGCTGCTGCATAGCCCACAGGAAAACCAGCTGAGGGGAAACACACAGCCCAGTATATTAGCACATCAAGAACGACAAAGGGAAGCCACCTGAAAACCTGGACTGCCCCCAGCCCGCCCATCCTTGCTACTGTCTCCCAAATGCCACAGACTTACAGGCCCCTATGGTACTATGTCTGTCTCTAGTTGTCTTCTTTCCTCAGAATTTTGATGAGCCTCAGCATACCCATGTCTTTTAGACCTATGATTAAATGCTCACAACTTTCTATGGCTGGACAAGGTAGGAGAAACTGAGCCAGCAGTCACCTGTCAACAGCGACATCAAGAGGCTGGGGATGCAGCTTGGTGTAGCATGCATGCTTAGCATGTATGAGGCCCTGGGTTCAACCTCAGGATCAGGATAAATGAGAACAGCTAAATAAAAGCTGGAAGTGATGGTGCACACCTTTATTCCCCACACTCTGGAGGCTGATGCCTATACCACTAGGCGTTCAAGGCCAGCATGGATGATAGAGGGAATTCCAAGGCAGCCGAGTGAGGCTGCTCTAAAAAGAAAAGCAAGCTGAGATGACCCTGTAAGCTACACAACTGGCCACTCAAGTAAGATGTGCCCACTAGTGCAACAGTGGTATGTCTGTTATGGGGGTAACCACCTGATATCTTACTGGATCTGAAGCTTGTTTGGGGGGAACAGGGAGAAAGTCATCTCTGATACTGAAAATATAGTCAAAAGCCTATCTAAATGAAAAAGTCATAATCCCTAGTGGGGAGCAACTACTGTTGTCTGGCTAAATGGATATATTGTGGCCACCCAACTGTGCTGGGAAGTGAGAGTGGAGTGTTCAGCACTAAATGATGCATACCCTCCACAGCTCAGGGACCACTGGAAGAGTGGTAGAAAAAATGTAAGCGCCTGGGCTGGAGAGATGGCTTAGAGGCCAAGGCGCATGCCTGTGAAGCCTAAGGACCAAGGTTCGAGTCTCCAGGTCCCACATAAGCCAGATGCACATAGCAGAGCATATGTCTAGAGTTTGTCTGCAGTGGCTAGAGGCCCTGGCACACCCATTCTCTATCTCCCCCTCTCTGTCCCTAATAAATAAATAAATCTTTAAAAAAAAAAAGAATGTAAGTGTCAAAGGACAGAGAAGACTGCTTTGGAAGGCTGTCTTCCACACACAAAATGGCCACTGCATTCTAACTTCTCGGTGGCTGTCTATATTCACAAGACTTGCAAGAAATAGCCACCAAACTAGAAGAGACTAGCTGAAAAGGAGTTAAAGAAGTTCAGTGGAGGAGGGATAAGGGAGAGAACAAAATGGATTACGATCAGGGTATACTGTGTCTATGCATGCAGTTGTCAATAAAGGAAAAAAAAAAATGACTCAAAGGAGTTGGAGAGATGGCTCAGTGGTTAATGGCACTTGCAAAGCCTTATGGCCAGAGTCTAATTGCCAAGTACCGCATAAAACCAGATGCACAAAGTAGAATTTGTATGCAGTGGCAAAAGGCCCTGGAGCACCCATTCTCATTCTCTCTCCTTGCGTATAAATAACAACAAAGTATTTTCTTAACAAATAAAGAAGATGCACAAGTCTGTGGTGCCCATGAACTATATCACACTCCACAGGCCTGTGCAGCTAAGTGCCACAAAACATCCTCAAATCTTATGAATACTCTGAAACTATCTGCCTTGTTTTGTTTACTAGAGCTTGCCTTGTGCTTGGTTGGGTTTTTCCAACCCCAACCTTCTACAAAGAGTTAGCATGTTCTGACAATAAAATAGAAAACACACCTAAGAGGTATTCACAGAAGTGTAATGATTTACGTCATGATATACCTAGTCTCTGGGATGGACACCAGCTCCCTACCCTCAATCTTTTCCCATGCTCCCATCGCCTGCATCACCTCATTTATATCCTACTCAGCCACCCTGACCTCGGCTGAACACTGCTCACCCCACAGCTGCCCAGAACAGTTTTTAAAAAGATCATGAATATAATAAAAAGACAAATTAGGAGTGAATTTACATATTACTTAGACACACCACATAAACAGTTAACCTTCTTTTCTCTCTCTCTTTTTTCCAGTGCTGGGAATCAAACCCAGGGCCCATGAATAGTGATAGCTTTTAAAACTATTAGGAACAAAAACCCAATGGAGAGGGGGGAACCAATTGCCAGAAACCCCTCAAGCTTCAAGCTAGAACTACACTAACATCATTCCTCATGTAAGATGGCAAAACCCCAATGCTGACCAGCTACCTGTGAGAAAGGTTTGAGAAAACACACTTCTTACAGAAGATAGAACAGAAAGAACTCTATGGAAGTCACCTGGATGGGCAGCTTAAAAACTGTACATGCATTCCTGATCTGGCAACCCCATGCACCTCTAGGAATCCACCTGGAGGGTCATTTCCAGAGTCAATGAAGCGTAAGGCTCTGCAGAGCATGGTAAGCTGACGGAAGGCCAGCACTCTAGAATGAGGATGGAAGGGAAACTGAGCCTTGTCCAAGCTGAAAAACATACCAACTCGACGCCCAGCTGGAGAAAGAGTGTCAATAAGCTGTTAGCTGCCTGGCAAGGGAGGACAGCAATCAGGGCACCATCATTTCTAACACAATGTGTCTAACAGCCAGCCAGTGAAAATCCTAAGCAAGGAAAAAGACAAACCATATGACCAAAAAAAAAAAAACAAAAAAAAACAAAAAAAACAAAAACAAAAAAACCCCCACAAAACAAAACCCAAGAAAACACACAAGAGAAACAACCTCAGTGATTCAAAGACTGTAGTCAGACAATAATCCAACTAAACAGAACACTGGAGGAAACAAATGACAGATTTTGAAAAAGATGAAAATTTGTGTTCAGTATATGAGTTTTGTAGCATATTCAAGCACCATTAGCAAGACTGGAGAAATGAAGTAGATCACTAGAAGTTTTCCACATTAAAGTAAGAGGGCAACACAAAGGCAGCACAGGGTGCACTAATAGACTTAGCAATGATTCAAAACAGTGCCTGGGACGGAAAGGGGCAAACAAGTATCTGAAAAGCTACTAAGACTGGTAAAAGAAACTAATCCAGTCAAGAAGCTCTCTAAAACCTAAGCAAAATAAACCACATCTACTTTTGTCATGGTAAAAACAAACCGGCCCAAGGTGGTGGAAGAAGGGTTTAATCAGGACCAAAGTCGGAGCAAGTGCAATTCTCTGGGCCTTCTGACTCTTGAAGGGCCACACTTCACACACCAACACAGCACTACCACCAGGAGGAAGATAAACCAGGTCTTGGTCCCAACTGCTGGGGCCACTCAGTCCAGCTCCCATCACAGCTGTTCTTGACTTGGAAAGGGGGTGGGGGAGAGAGAGAGAGAGAGAATGGGCATTCCAAGGTCTCCTGCCATTACAAATGAACTCCAGATACTCTGTGCGTCTGGCTTTACATGGGTACTGAAGAATGGAATCTGGTTAGCCAGGCTTTAATTGCTAAGCCATCTCCACAGCACTCCCTACCCTGACTTGATTTTTCTCTTGCAGGTAGCTATTCCTTCCTTCCCTGAACCTATGAGGTGGTGTGTCCACTGTGCATATTTATCTGAACATGCTATTAGACCAAGCGCTCAAAGTTCAATAGTAAAAACAAAATTCAGCTTGCTTACCTGGATAACCAATTCCTTTGGCATTTGCATAGGGAACCCCAGAAGACCCAGGGCTATAAACAGGATTCATGATGTCAAGAACTAAAAAGGAGAGAAAAACGTGATTTAGCCACGTGCGTGTTTTCAGAATTTTCCCCCATCACTCCCTTAAGAGGAGGTAGCTAATGTCTTTCTCTAGCCTACTGTAAAATGTATGTTCTATCGCTTCCAACCAACAAAACAGAACATGAATGTCTAATGTGCTAATGTGTGCTCAGGCAGGAGACCCAGCTTTTTGTAACTCTCTAAGCCCAGCAGAACTAAGAGGGAAAAGCAGCCACACTACAGATCAATGTAATAAACAGGAAGATTCTACAACAACCTTAACATCCCTTTCTCCAGATTTCTATTTTATTTGAGAAAGGGAACGGGTATGCCAGGGCCTCCGGCCACTGTAAATGAACTCGAGATGCATGCACCATCCTGTGCATTTGGCTTACGCTGGTACTGGGGAATCAAACCTAGGTCTTCAGGCTTTGCAGGCTAATGCCTTAACCACTAACAAAGCCATCTATCCAGCTCTTAACATCCTTTCTAAAGAATATTTATTATTATTTGCAAGCAGAAAGATGGGATGGAAATGGGCACACAAGGCCCTTTGCCACTGCAAATGAACTCCAAATGTACCCCTTGTGCATCTGGCTTTCTGGAAATGGAACCCAGGGCATGAGGCTTTGTAACAAGTGCCTTCAACCACTGAACACTCCAGTCCCACCTTAATGTGCTTTTAACAAATACTAATTAAGTACAAAAACTCAGAGAGCTGGGCTGGAGAGATGTCATAGCAGTTAAGGCACTTGCCTGCAAAGCCCAGGTTTGATTTCCCAGGACCCATGTATGACAGATGCACAAGGTGGTGCATGTGTCTGGAGCTCATTTGCAGTGATTGAAGGCGCTGGTGTGCTTTCTATTTCTTTCTTGCAAATAATAAAAAATAAAAATAAAATAAAAATTCACAGAGCCTTAATTAGCTTCACTACTTTGCAGCTCTGGTTCTATACCATTCCCAACAGAAATAAGCTCCTTATTAGTAGCTCTGGGTAGCTCCTGTATTGCTCATGTGTTAACTAACAGTAAACATTCAGTCCTCCTCCTCTGGTAGGTCACTCATGACTAATGTGGCTGTAAGGAGTAAGGCGATCTTTAATTTAAAATAAAAATTGATGTTAGCTTGAAACTGCTCTTTAAAAAAAAGGCTAGTCATGGTGCTGCACACCTGTAATCCCAGGACCTAGGAAAAAATGCTGTAAGCTCATAAACTCAAGGCCAGCCTGGTCTACTGTGAGTTCCAGGACAATCATGGCTACAAAGATCCTGTCTCAACAAATGTTGAAATACTTCAAATTTTCAATTCACCTGACTCAGAAAATTCACAACTCAGCAGCTTAGTACATTCTTAACCATTTACCAGTCTAAAGGTTTTTTATTTTTTTTAAATGAAAGGAAGGGATTTATTTCAAGCTTACAGATCCAAGAAAAGCTCCATCTATGGCAGAAGAAACAAGGTCCCTTTCACAGTATAAAGTTTTTAAGAATAAATTGGCAATGCCTATGATTAGGGCACTGATCATACCAATGATTTTTCTTAGACTTAAAAAAATATTTGCACGTGCACACGCATGCACACACAAGCACCAGGGACTCTTGCTGGGGTAAACACCAGCCGCTTATGTAGAGGGTGGCTTGGGAATTGAACCCTGGCCCAGCTGGCTTTGCAAGCATCATTAACCACGAAGCCACCTCCCAAGTCCCAATTTCCTTAAGACTTTTCAACCAAAGCAAGATTTGCCATAACATCCCCAACTGCAGGCAGCTAGTGACAATCTCACCCACAACCAATGACAACTTTCTCCTCTATCTGCACTGCCCAGCATGGCAGCCACTTCCCAAAGACACACTGAGCTCTATGTGGCAGTGCAGGTCTAATGTGTGAACTTAACTGTCACCTGTGGCCAGAACTACAAGCAGCCAGTGCAGCCCGTGAATAGAGAGAACAGGGGAAAGGCCCACAAGAAATCAATGTTTTTCTATAAATCAGAACACACACTGGCAAAGGTCAGTATTAATCCCCTGCACTGTAGCACTGACTTCTCTGGCTCAATTGCTGTCCCTAAGAAGTGAATGCTTCCCAAATTCTAGTGCTCTGTTCAGTGCCAAGATCTGATTTGTTGTCTTTTTTTGAAATATGCTTACTCGAGAAAGAGAAAAAGAGACAGAGAGAATGGGCCCACCAGCACTGCTAGCTGCTGCAAATGAGCTACAGATGCATGAGCATCTGGCTTATGTGGATCCTGGGGAATCAAAACTGGGTCCTTTGACTTTGCAGAGAAGCACCTTAACCACTAAACCATCTCTCCAGCCCTAATTTTGTTTTCTTAATTGAATTAACGATAAGCAAAGTCACCATGTAAAGGTTACTAAGAACAAAGTTGCAGCTCCCTTCTAAGTTTACACTCCTCCTAAGTTGACAATCTAGAAAGTGCCATCGCAACAGATTTTCTACAAAGATGGAAAATTCTTTGCTGTCCAAATATAGCTGAATGTTTCATTTAACTTAATCACATGTAGATTACAGCTATTATTTTGGATAGTGGAGGCTCTGTAGGATGAGAAAAGCACATGCCATTTGGGGCAAACATCATGAAGAGCTACAAGGTAGAAAAGTATTGGGAAGGCCCAGTACAGAGTGCAGACTCAGTGAGCAAGAGGAATGGTCAGGAAAAACTTGTGTGGAAAGGCAGCATTCCCAAAGCTTCTTGACAAGCTTGCAAGAGGCACTTTAGGAACACCGAACCACTTCTCCAAGAGGCTAATTCCCTAATATGTTCCCTAAAGTGATTAAAAAGTAATAAAGAATTAAAAATTATAGTCAGGGACTGCTCAGAGGCAGAGCACTTATCTCCAATGGGTGAAACTCCTAGAACAAAGAGAAGAAACAGGTGCCAGGGAAGTCTTCAAAGACTGATGTCAAGAAAGGGTTGCAGCTCCCACTCCAATGTGACCCAAGGGTTTGCTTTGTTAAGAAACTAGGGCCACAGCAGACTCATGTCTGTGACCAAATACCTGAAGCTCCAAATGACAAAAGAGGCATATTAAAGACTGCGCCCATGGGCAAGGAAAATACCTTATTTGCCACCATCTCCCTCCATCTCACCAAGTACTTGGCGCAGAGGGAACACATGAATGCCTTCTGAATGTGTGTAAATATTGATAATCTAGCCAATAAAATATGGGAAATTAAAAAATGGGAATTAAAAAATATGTATTTTATTTATTTATTTGAAAAAGCAAGGGGAGGGAGGGAGAGAAGGGGCACATCAGGATGTCAGGACCTCTGTAAAAGAACTTCAGACACATGTGCCACCTTATGCATCTGGCTTATGTGGGTACTGGGGATCTGAACCTGGGTCCTTAGGCTTTGCAGGCAAGCACTTTAACAGCTAAGCCATCTCTCCAGCCTTGGGATTTTTTTGGTGAGGAGGGGATTTCGAGGTAGGGTTTCACTCTAGTCCAGGCTACCTGGAATTCACTATGTAGTTGCACAGTGATCTTCCTATTGAGTGCTGGGATTAAAGGAGTGCACCACATTGGGATTTTTAAAGTTTCTTTTTTCCTTTCTTTTTTTTTTTTTTGGGTGGGGTGCAGACAAAATGGGCACACTATAGCCTCTAGACCCTATAAACAAACTCCAGATGCATGCATCACCTCATACATTTGGCTTTGTGTGGGCACTGTGGAATGGAACCTGGGTCCTTTTGGCTTTGCAGGCAAGCGCTTTAACTGGTAAGCCATCTCTCCAGCCCAATACACAGGACTTTTGATAAGAAACTCATCTGAGACATTTAAAATTGAATTCAGAATTATCAAAGTTGTTCATCAGTTAACAGACTGAACCCGAATCTGCTGGCAATCTCCGACTCAAACTACTTAGTGCTCTGCGCAGCCTCCTGCAATGCGAATGAGCTGACCCTGGCCATCTTTAGCCTCGCCGCTCAGATCGAATGCAGCCTGCACTCTAACTTCCAGTTTGCAGGAAAGGGGAGGGGGGAGAATCCATGAGATGACACCAGTTAACAATTACACAAGCCCCAAAAGGCGAGGCTTTCTCAAAATGACCCTAGCGGCCAGGCATAATGGCTCATGCCTTTAATCCCAGCACTGGGGAGGCAGGGGTAGGAGGATCACTGTGAGTTCGAGGCCACCCTGAGACTACATAGTCAACTCCATGTCAGCCTTGGCCAGAGTGAGACCCTACCTCAACAAACCAACCAACCAACCAACCAACCCACCCACCCACCCACCACCCTTTCTTCAAGGGGATAGATGGTCTAACAAATGTGGGGAAGGGAAGGAGAGGGAGCAACTTACAGGTAAATAGACTGAAAGGCAATAGGTGAGTTTTGTGAACACGTCAAGGCTGGGTGTGGTGGTGCACATCTTTAAACCCAGCTGAGGTAGGAGGATTGCTCTGAGTTTGAGGACAGCCTGGGCTATAGTGTTTCAGGACAGCCTGGGATAGTAAGACCCTGCTTCAAAAAAAAAAAAATTCAAAACAAAACAAACCCCTGTGAACCTATTTGTAACACAACTGAACATGGGCTGGGTTAGTACTGAACAAGTAAGTTAATTATTTTGGTAGAAGTACTGCATACACACACACACACACACACAATTTTTTTTTTACAAATGCCAAAGTATCTAAGGATGAAAATGTAACTTAAAGCATTTCTATAAAAAGAGCAAATACAAGCCAGGTGTGGTGGTGTACACCTTTAATTCCATCACTCAGAAGGCAGACGTAGGATGATCTGTGAGTTCGAGGCCACTCTGAGACTACACAGCGAATTCCAGGTCAGCCTGGGCTAAAGTGAGACCCTGCCTCAAAAACAAACAAACAAACAAAAAACAAATTCAGCATAATGTTAGTAAACTACTTCAGTATGTCACCAATACAGATGTACATGTGTGTTGTGTGCTTTTCTAGAGAACTACTGTGGCATTATATTAGGCTTATTTTCCCAGTGTTTGGAATTCGTATATTGGGATTACCGTTCTGTCCAACCTTCAAACGGTCTGAGAGGCAGACACAGAGCTAGCCTAGCCAAATTAAAGCTGGTAAGAAGACTAACAGGCAACAGAAGCTATTACATCTTCCTCAATTCCAGGCAGGGCCTCACACATACAGCCACTTCCACTATGCTCAAGGCTAGGAGGAAGAAAGAAGGGGAAATGACCACAGGGACATTCTTATCGACTGCTGCTCAGGGGACATCCACCTGAATACAAAGGAAGCCAAAGGACCGGACTCCCGCAAACATCCTTCTTCCAGCAGACCTTAACTTTCATTTGGTCCCAACCACAAATAATTTTAATACATTTTAAAGCTTTCTTGCAGGGCTGGGAGATGGCTCGGTAGTTAAATGATGGTGCCTGCTTGCAAAGCCTGCCAGCCAGGGGCTCAATACCCTTGCACCCACATAAAGCTGGATGCAAAAGGTGGCACTCCTGGTCTTTCTCGTTTCACACACAAATATGCACAAATAAATGAAAATAAAAGCTTTCTTGCATGTCCAAGTATTTCAAAATATTACATGTAACATGCAAACACTACCAAAATAAGCATGTTTTGTAAAGACTAATTAGAAGGAAAAATCTTCATAATTTCCACACAAACTTCAGCATTAAAAAAGCTGCTTGAGAGCTAGTTCAGCAGTTAAAGGTGCTTGCTTGCGGAACCTGATGGCCCGGGTTTGATTCCACAGTACTCATGTAGCCATCTGCACAAAATCGTGGATTGCTTGCAGTGGCAAGAGGCTCTGGTGTGCCCATTCTCATTCACTGCCTCTCTCTGCTTGTGAATAAATATATTTAAAAAGTCTTGATTTCTCAAGTCTAAAAGGTCTTCCCCGTAACTGCCGAAATCCGACTTCCAACTCCTTTATTTTATAAGCTTCCTTCCATAACCAAACATTCTAACTGTAAGTCCTACAACGCATTGTTGAATGCACATCGTACACAGCATAAAAGACAGTAATACCCTGTTCTCTGGACACGCTGGCAAAGTGCACTTTCTTTTTACCCAGTTAACACAGGCTGTGCCCCGAAATATCCTAAGGTAAGCCTTAGGAGCCTACGTTTTCCAGCAGGAGGGAGGATGCTCACACTCCGCCGGGCAAATGGGATTTTGCTTCGTAGACAGAGACCGAGCAGATCTCCATTCGAAATGCTTTTAAAGGCACCATCCGCGTTCCAGAAGCGACACCCCGCCGCCCCGGGATCTCGCTCCGCTCGGCCGAAGGTCGCCGAGAAGCCGGGTGCCCCGCGGAAGCGCCCGCCTCGCCCCCCTTCCTCCCTCGCTCGCCTCCCGTCGCGCGCGCAGCGGCCCCGCCGCGCCCCACCTGCCGCGCCGCGCCGCCCCGCCCCTCGGCCCCGGCCGCGGGACAAAGCGCGGCGCGGCCCAGCGCCCGCGGCCCCAGCCTCGGCACCGGACCTCGGCGCCGCCCCGGGCCCGCCGCACAAAGCGCCGCACTTCCGGCCGCCGCCCGGGCCGCAGGGCGCGAGGACGGGCTTCCCACCCCCCCCCTCCCCCGGAGCCCGTCGGCCCGACTCACCGCGTCGCGCGGCCTGGGCCTCCCTCGGGGACCGGCGCGCGCCGGCCCGGGCGGGCTGGGCGTGGGGCTCGGCGACGGGCAGCACCGGGACTCCGCTCCGATGGGGGCCGAGCCGCTCGCCCCGCGCCTCCGCCGCCTCCGAGGGCCGCGCTCCCGCCCGCTGCGCTCCGGCCCGCCTCGCCGCGGCCCGCGCTGCCGCCGACGCTGCGCACACTCCGGAGCCCGCGACCTCACTTCCGCCCGCGGCGCGCCGGGCACGTGACGGGGCTGCGCGCGCGCTCCCGGCGGCCAGGCGCCCGGATGGGGCAGAGCGCGGGCGCGCGCCGCGTCGCCGCGGGCCTCGGGGCCTCCGCCCCCGCCCCGCGCGCCGGTCGCTTTGCGGACGGCTCTGCGGTGGCTGCGGAGACTCGGCTCGGAGCCCGTCGTTCCCCGCGTCGGCTTCTTGTGCACAATGGCCGCCGCGTCGCGTCCTGTAGGCGGCCGGCCACCTGCGCCGGGACGTGGTGGTGGTCAGGGTCACCCGCTGCCCTGGCCACTCTCAAAGCCCCGAGTCCGCCAAAGCCGTCGAACTCACGAACACAAATCTGGGCCCTGAGAAGCAGAGGCAGGTTTCGAACCCCCAAGCTGCTCTCCTCGGTAGTCCGAATGGAACCCACACGTTCCAGCTGCGAAGTGGGTGGTTGTCTCGGCCATACACCGGGAAGGCAGAGGTGGATGGATGACCTACCGGCCTGAGCCAGCAGGACCACCTTGTAGGCCTGTACCCTGCCTTGCCCAAGCCGAGGGCCAGTCCCATCTTGAGCAATATCACCTACAGTTCCAAGCAAAGATAGTTTAATTGGCATCTATTAAATTTCAGTAGTTAAAATACAGGTTGGGTATTCCTTACCCCAAATGCTGACAGCAGAAGCATTTGGGATTTTGAAAAGTTTCCCCCCAGTTTTGTAATATTTGCAGAATGTGATTATCTGGGGATGGGACTCAAGTTTAAATAAAAGATTTAAATTAAGATTTAAATAAAACACTCATTTGAGCCGGGTGTGGTGGCGCACCTCTTTAATCCCAGCACTCTGGAGGCAGAGTTAGGAGGATTGCCACCCCGAGACTACATAGTATATTCCAGGTCAGCCTGGGCTAGAGCAAGACCCTATCTCGAAAGAAACAAAACAACAAAAAAGCCACAGAATCAATAGTCTTATCTAATAAGAAGGAAGAGGTGATATATTTTATATTTATAAATTTTTATAATTCACTTTTATGGCTTATTAATACATAGCTGTATGATAAATATACATATATTTACCATTTATAAATAATATATCTAGCAATAAACAGAATGATGCAAATTCCACATGAATAGAATAATTTTTGTTGTTTTTTTCAAGGTAAGGACTCACAAGGAATTCGCTCTGTAGCTGGACTCAAACTCACTGTAGCGTGTGCCACCATGCCTGGCTTGATGATAATAAATTTGTATTGACTATTTTCAGACATACACATTACTTTAATCCTCTCCTGTTACTTTCTTTTGAACTCCTCAGGAATGGAATTTTAAAAAACTAGTAAAGGACACAAAATGACACTTTAGACTTGGAGGAAAACACCACAATCCCGAATAAATAGATTTAAAATTAGATCAAGAAATCTGGGGTTTGGGGAGATGGCTCATTGGTTAAAGGTGCTTGCTTGCAAAGCCTGGCCTGGGGTTTGAGTCTCCAGCACAGATGTAAAGCCAGGTGCACAAAGTGGTGCACGTGTCTATAGAGTTGGGTTGCAGCAGCAAGAGGCCTTGATACATTGATTCTCTTTCTCCCTGTCTACTTGCAAATAAATTATATATATGTGAAAAAATCTGACTTAGGGCATTATGGCACTTCTGTAAAACAGACAGGCTCAGATCATCAGGTGTCTGATACCTAGTAACTCATGACATCTTCTATTTTTTTTTTTTAATAGAGGAAGAAAGAGAGAGGGAGGGAGGGAGGGAGGGTGGGAGAGAATTAGCACACCAGGGCCTCAGCCACTAGAATCGAACTCCAGACGCTTGCGCACCTAGTGGGCATGTGTGACCTTGTGCTTGCCTCACCTTTATGCATCTGACTAACATGGCATCTGAAGAGTTGATAAGCCATCTCTCCAGATCCTCTATACATTTTTTAATAAAAATATTCATTGCATGAGAGAGATGTATTCACCGGGGCCTCTTGCCTCTGCAAACGGACTCCAGGTACATCGACCACTTAGTGCATCTGGGGTGGGTACCGGGGAATCGAATCTGGGTCACTGAGCCATTTTCCCCGCCTCCCCTTCGGTCTCTGACACCCCCCCCTATTCTCCCGTTATTCCGAGCGCATCATTCTTTCTGGTTCTCACTTCTCATGGGACCTGGTCCTTTTCTTTAGAGTAGGTAATTTTAGAGGCCACGATCTGGGACCTTGCAGGCGCTGCAGGACCAGAGCGCATGCCCAGCACGGTTCCGCGCCCCTGCCGGTGCTCCGGGACCCGTTGACTGACGGCCGCAAGCCCCGCCCCGGGCCGCCCCGCGCATGCGTACGAGGGGTGACGCAGGCCCGGGACGTGCACCATCAGTGAGCCTGCCAGGGCGACCTTGCGCTCCCTCGGTTTCCTGCCCCGCGGCCCGAGCGTCCACAGGTGACCGCGCCCACGCCGTCGGCCCACCCCAGGCCGTGGGTGACCCTTTCCCGGGCCCCCAGGGCCTCCCCCTCGGCTCGGCCCCGACCCCTCCCAGGGCTCCCGGCCTCTCCGGCCGCGCCCTTCTCTGCGCGTCCCTCGCCTTCCCCGCCCGGGTCTAGACGCATGCATAAAGATGTCCAGCCTGCCCGTGCCCCTGCCCCTGCCCCTGCCCCGACACTCTGCCCACATCTCTCCTCCCCCGGGCGGCGGCTGCCGCTCGGCCTCCTGCGCCCCCAGGGGGTCCCCCCTCTGGAATCCCAGGGACCCCGGGGCTTTGCCCTGCGCGCCCCACCCCCCGCGGCCTCCCCGGCTCTTGCTTGCTCACACCCAGTGTTTTGGTGCTTGGTGGTGCCGCGTGTGATGGTTACCCGACTAGATTAAGGGATTTCGATTTAGGGAAGCATAAGCTGTGTCTGAGTCCTAGATTTAGATCGATTTACAAAGAGGCTTCATTCTGGAGTGGAGAGTACTTTTCCAGGATTCAGAGTAGGTGGAGGAAAGGGATGGGGTGAATTGTCAACAGATTTGAGAACATGATTAATTCAGTTCTCAGTGCATTTTCCAATGGATCGGTCTGTCTGTCTGTCTTATTTTCCTTTCTTTTCTTTCCATTTGGCTAGGGAAGGAAGGGGGCTGATCTCCTGTGGCCTTCGAGGGAACCATGTCCATGCAGGAAGTAACATGCAGGGTAGATAGGGCTGGCGCTGCGATGGTTAACTGCCTGTTTACTTAGGGCATTCAATATTTGTTCAACATGTTCACGGCTAGAATGTGTATGTACAGACACACCAGTGTCCGTGGGCCTACGCAGTTAAGGGTCAACATCTGCCTGGGAATACTGTGGCTGCTGTCAAAGTGTCCTCTGAGTCCAGAAGTTCCCGAGCAGGGTGGTCAATAGGCTAGCCATAGGTCAGGTGGCTTAAGAAGTGAACCTCTGGCCAGGCAGGTACTCGCCTGGGCGTTCCTAGTGTCTGTGATGTTTCCTCACTGTGGCAGAGGCTTCCCACGCGCTGTGTTGCAGGGTCTTCCTGGCAGGCAGCAGTGTGTCTGCCACACAGAGGTGTCCAGTAAATTGCTTATTGAACTTTGCTGCAGAAAATAACAGGACCACAAGGGTATTTTTATTTTATTTTATTAAAAATTTTTTTTTTTTTTGAGGTAGGTCTTATTCTAGTCGAAACTAACAAACTAACCTGGAACTCACTCTGTAGTTCCAGGCCATCCCCAGCTCATGGCAGTCCTCCTGAGTGTTGGGATTAACTGCATGTTCCATCATGCCCTGTAGTTTTATTTTAAATGTTTTTCTTTATTTGAGTGACTATGCTCTCCCACCACCCCTGAGCCTCTTGCTGCTATAAATGAACACACCAATAAACAGAGACAAAGACAGGAATTCAATCTTTTTTTTTTCAAATTTTTATTAACAACTTCTATGATTATAAAAAATATCTCATGGTATTACCCTTCCTCCCCCTACTTTCCCCTTTGAAACTCCATTCTCTATCATATCCCCTCCCCATCTCAATCAGTCTCTCTTTTATTTTGATGTCATGATCTCTTCATCCTCTTAGGATGGTCTTGTGTAGGTAGTGTCAGGCACTGTGAAGTCATGGATATCCAGGCCATTTTGTGTCTGGGGGAGCACATTGTAAGGAGTCCTACCCTTCCTTTGGCTCTTACATTCTTTCTGCCACCTCTTCCGCATTAGACCCTGAGCCTTGGAAGATGTCATAGAGATATTAAAATACTGAGCACTCTGGTCACTTCTTTCCAGCACCATGATGCCTTCTGAGTCATCCTAAGGTCACTGCCATCTGAAAAGAGAAGATTCTCTACCAAAAGTGAGAGTAACATTAATATAAGGGTATGAACATTAAGGGAAGTGCTTACTGGGCAGTTTGATAAGCATAGTATATACATTTAGCAAGACAGTAGCAGATGTTATACCCCTAGGGCTCATGACTACCCCTGTTTTAAGTTTTCAGTATCAGGGATGTATTCCCCCCCATGGAGCAGACCTTCAGTCCAATTCTAGGGCAGTTGGTTTCCACCATGACAGACGTGCCATTATTATTTTTTTTTCGAGGTAGGGTCTCACTCTAGCCCAGACTGACTGGGAATTCACTATGGAGTCTCAGGGTGGCCTCAAACTCAAGGCAATCCTCCTACCTCTGCCTCCCGAGTGCTGGGATTAAAGGCATGCACCACCACACCTGGTAGACGTGCCACTATTGCACCCAGTGGCTCATTTGGCCTGGCTGGCTAAATATAAGGCTTGCAGTGTCCACTGTTGGGTATCTTCACTGGTGATTTCTCTTTCGCCCATTGAACTGCATGCAGAATGGCTTCTTCCAGCTTTCTGTCAGCTGGTCTACATGGAGGAGGTTATCAGCTCAGTTCCAGCAGGATTTCTCAGTGGCCTTGCAGCTCAAGTATGTGGAGTCTTCAGCAATAGGGTCTTACCATCTAAGAAATTCAATCTTTAAGTTGCTGTTTATTCACAAGGCCAATGATCTGGGAAGGTAGTAGGTTTTATCTGAACAAACTGCTTATGCTTCCTCTCCAGCCAGCAGATAACTTAGGAAGGGGAAACAAAGACATTTATTCATATTCTTCCCTGGGAAGATGGAGGTTTATCTGGATTCCCGAAAGCTTTGTTATTTATTTATTTTTTTCCCTGAGATTGGGTCTTGCTCTAGCCCAGGCTGACCTGGAATTCATTATGTAGTCTCAGGGTGTTCTTGAACTCATGGCGATCCTCCTACCTCTGCCTCCTGAGTGCTTGGTTGCTATGCTTTTAAGTTAACATATGGCTTCTTCTTTTCTCAGCCTTCTGTATGTGGTACTGGATGTAAAAAAAAAATTAAAGAATTATTTTATTGGTGTCACTGAGTACCCAAAACTGCACAGAGGAAACTGTTTAAAATGCTGGGCTGGGGAGATGGCTCAGTGGCTAAAGGGCTTTGGTAAAGCATGAGCGCTTAGTTCAGCTCTCCAGAACACACATAGAATGATAGGCATGGCATGGTGGCCGAAGCCTGTGACACCAGACTAGAGAGGTGGAGACAGGGACTCCTGAGGCTCAGCAGTTAGCTGAGCTGCAGTTGCCTTCTCGTTGTGGGGACAACACCCAACCAACCAGAAGCAGCTCATGGGAGGAAAGGGCTTATTTCAGGCTTTCAGTTTCCAGGGGAAGTGTCTCATTGTGGAAGAAGCTGGCTCACTTCATAATTCCACAGCAGAGGCAGGAAAGCAAGCATCCAGGGTTCACGGTGGCTCAGAACACACGCTGGGGCTGGACTCCACTCCAAGGTCTGCCCCTTGGTGCCATGCTTCCTCTAGCAGGCTCCACCTCCCAGACACTCCATGTAACCAGAACACCCGAGGTTATGGGGACGTTACATTCAAACCCCCACAGTAGTGTTAGTCCGTGAGCTCTGGGTTCAGCGATCCTATCTGCACATACACATTTGAACATGAATACCAACAGACACACCACACATGCATACACACTCAAGAAATAAATAGTAAAAAAGACTAGTTGGCCCAGATGTGTTTTGGCAGTTCTCTAAGCTGGTCTGTTTGTAAGCCTGTCTCACCTGTGGTGGTGCTCCTGTTAGTCCTGTTTCTCGAAAGCAGTACCAACCTGGAAATGTCAACCACATGTGAGCTGACCTCTGTGCTGATGGGCTTCTCAATTTTCAAGCCCCCGTTCTTTGTGATTCTTTATTGTTATCCTAAAAGAGCAGAGCTGTTTCCTTTCAAAAGAAAGCAACTCTCACTGCTAAAGTGAGTGTGGTGCCAGCTAAAGGAATGGAGGTGCTATGGGTGATCCAGAAAGAACCCTGGGTCCCTGATCTTCTAATACGACAAGTGCTGAGGGTGATCCAGGAAGAACCCCGGGTCCCTGATCTTATAGTAAGACAGGTGCTGAGGGTGATCCAGGAAGAACCCCGGGTCCCTGATCTTATAGTAAGACAGGTGCTGAGGGTGATCCAGGAAGAACCCCGGGTCCCTGATCTTATAGTAAGACAGGTGCTGAGGATGATCCAGGAAGAACCCCGGGTCCCTGATCTTATAGTTAGACAAGTGCTGAGGGTGATCCAGGAAGAACTCCAAAACCGCCTGTCCTATACAGGTTTTTGTAGCCTTTTCAGGGCTTGTCTTGCCCATGCTGTTTTGTTATGTAAAGGCCTCATATGGAAAGGTTTCCAGTCATCTGCCAGTTGGCTTCTTCCCTATCTTAACTTGGGTGCCTCTGTAATCTCCCACCTATCCCTATTCTGCTGCCTCTCATCTTGCACCCCATGGGTGGAGGTTTGAATGTATAGCTATGGAATCTTAAGTCTCCAGTGGGTGGAGCCTTATTGGGGAAAAGGTATGTCACTGGGGGGCAAATCTTGGAGTTTAGCCATAAGGTACGTGGACATCAGCTGGAGCTCTGGCTGTTTTGGGGTGCTTGCTGTTGGTGGTGTCTTTGTGCTTGGATCTATGGAAATGAGCCATTCTTCTGCCATTGATGGTGTTCCCCTGGAATTTGTAAGCCTGAAATAAACCACTTTCCTCCTAGAAGCTGCTTTTGGTAGGGTGTTTGTCTAGCAATGTAAAGCTGACTGCAACATCATGGTAAATGGGATGGTTAATCTTCGGTTGTCCATTTGAGAGGATTTGCAAACACCATGGAAACAGATCTCTGGCAACGTAGGTGAGGGATTTTCTGGATTAGGTTAATTGAGGTGGGAGGATTCCCCCTAACTGTGGGCAGCACCATCCTGTCGGCTGGGTCCCAGGACTGAACAGAAAGGAGAAAGCAAGCTGAACAGTAGCATTCATCTCTGTCTACTTTCTCAGAATGGGTACAGTGTGACCAGCTGCCATGCCCTCTCTGCCATGGTGGACTGTAACCTCAGGTTGTAACTCGAAATAAAGCCTTTTTCCCTCAGCTTGCTTCCTGTCAAGTTTCTGGTCACAGTAATGAGAGGATAATATAGTAGGTTCAAATTTTGAAGCAATTCCCTTAGATTGAATTTTTCAGTCAGGGACCATGTCAGACACTTATGTATTATTTCACTTAGTTTTCTAAAATCTTTTAAAAATATTTAAAAAATTTATTTGAGGTGGGGGAGGGAGAGAGGGAGGGAGAATATGAATAAATATGGGTATGCCAGGGCCTCCAGCAGCTGCAAACGAATTCTATACATATGTGCCACCTTTTGCACCTGGCTTACGTGAGTCCTGAGGTATTGAACCTGGATCCTTTGACTTTGCAGGCAAGCGCCTTAATCACTAAGCAATCTCTCCAATCCCCAGAATCTTTTGAAATAGGTAGTATGTTCTCATTTTACAGATCAACAAGTTAAGGCTTGGAAAAGTTAAATAATTTTCCCCAGGCGACTGGTTGAGACAGGGTTGAACACAGCTTTTGATTCCAAAGCCTATACTTGTAAACATTGGCTTTATGAAGTCATCCATTCTGACTCTTGGTTCCTAAGACATGGTGCTTAAAGTTCTTCACTCTATTTTACAGACAAAAGGAATGGGTAGAGGTTTTGGGGAGGTGGCTCAGTGGTCAAGCAGACCCTACCGGCCAATGCTTAGTTCTCTAGCGCCAACATAAAAGCTGGATGCAAGAAGTGGACACGGGTCCAAATATGTTACAAATAGCAAGCAAACAACACCAAAGTAAGTTAGAGTAAAAATGCTGCAAAACCAGAGAAATGATTTAGGAAGCTAAACAGAAAGGTACATTAACTCCAGATGGCTCAATGAAAATTGACACAAAAGTTCTTTTAAAGCAATGGAAGCCGGGCATGGGGGTGCACACCTTTAATCCCAGCACTAGGGAGGAAGAGGTAGGAGGATCACCGTGAGTTTGAGGCCACCCTGAGACTACATAGTGAACTCCAGGTCAGCCTGGGCCAGAGTGAGATCCTACCTTGAGAGGAAAAAAAAAAAAAAAGAGAAAAAAAATGAAGGAAGGTACAAGTGAGTTGGGTTTTGGTTTTGATATGTTTGAAGGTAATTTAAGTTATTCTGTCAACACAAAATACTGTTCTCAGATCAGAGGAAGTAAGAGATTATTTGGAGCCAAATATGAGTGACCCTGACACAGGACCCGGGTTCAGGTTGCCTTGAATAACAGGTTCTAACATGGGAGCATGAACTTTTCATAGTCACAGGACAATAGAAAGACATAAATCACGATGTTTGTGGGCTGGAGAGATGACTCAGCAGTTAATGGCACTTGCTTGCAAAGCCTGCTGGCCTGGGTTTGATTCTCCAGTGTGCATGTAAAGCTAGATGCACAAAGAGGCACATGTATCGGTCTCGACCCCCCTCCCTAATGACACCAATGACAACCATTTTCACCTTTCTAAACTGCTGTTTTGCTATAGTGTTTGCTTTTACTTTTCTACATGGGATGAAATTGCTATGGGTCAGGTGTGTTTCTTGATGATTTTGTGTGTGTTTATATTGTTGTTATATTATGACCCTAGGGCACCCTAAGTGTTGCTCTATCCCTGGGGTACATACTTTGCTCACAGTTGTGACCCGTGCCTAACAGGATGCAGCTTAAGGAAGGAAGACTGGGTTTTGGCTTGTAGTTCCAGGGGTACCTCCCATCACGGCAGGGAAGGCTTGGAGCAGCAAGAAGTGGGAGGCCAGCTGACGAGCCTTTCTTTCTGGGGTGGAATTCTAAGCCTGCCTGTTTTTCCTGCAGTGGAAGAGATGGCGTTTGTGAAGAGTGGATGGCTGCTTCGACAGAGTGAGTAAAGGCCCTTGGGTCTGCCGAAATAGACCGTGGTTAAAAATAAAGCCCTGTGGCTGGGGAGATGGCTCAGCAGCGAAAGGCACTTGTTTGCAAAACCCACTGCCCACGTTTGATTCTCCAGTGTTCACATAAAGCCAGATACAAAATGGTGCACGCATCTGGAGGTTGTTCAGAGCAACAAGAGTCCTTGATGCGTACACACACACACACACACCCCTACCTAACTGAATAAGTAATAATTTAAAAAACCTATAAAGTCTAGTTGATGTTGTTGCCTTTGATTTCTCTTGGAAAGTTTTAGAACTCTGCGAACTGCTTGTGCACACATATGTAACTGGCCTGGCAGAAAGGGAGATACTCTACAGAGACTCTTGTGCCCTTTCCTTTGGCTATCAGTCTATTGAAATCATGAACCCCAAGAAGTTGGAATTTCCCGAGGACTCTCATGCTGTGAGAAGGAAACAGCCAAAGCTCGTGATCAGAGGGGAAAACCTGTCTCCATAAAATGGACTAACTCAGTGCTGACAGCTTGTCAGACCACCTTCCAGGAGATTGGCACCTGACAGTGATGTGGCAGGACCACACCTTGACCAGGACTGCTCAGCTACCCGCACCTCTGGCCCAAGCTTTGTTAGAACCCCAAGGATGAACTTGGTGGAGGGGTGTCACTGGGTCTTTTTGTCTGTCTTCCCCATACAGTCACACTGACAAAAACCTCCTTTTTCTACTTTTTACTATTTGTCACTCTTAATTGGCTCTGTAAGGATAGGAGGTCAGTATTGATATGTTGGGGCTACCATGGCACAGGCTCTGACCCTAACTCTGGTAGCATGTGAAACTGACTCCTTGTTTCACCAAGTTGATTGGAACCAGGAGCAGTTGCAGTCCTTGCTGCTCAGCAGCATCTTTGCTGTTCATGCTTGGTTGGCCTGGGACTGCCCTGAGTCTGACCACAGCCACTGTTGCTCTGCAGGCTCTGGACTCTATGGCTGTGGTGCACCTGGGGCTGAGAAAAGTCTCTACTGTTGAAGTATTGGAACCTTTGTGATTATTGGGAGGGAGACAGGTCATGAGGGCGTGGGTTTATCAGAAGAGAGACTGTCTCCATTGGAGACTCAGTTCATTGAGGCAGGAGATCCACAGTCCTAGGCCTGGCTCCTGCGGGTCTTTCCTGCTCTCCAAAGCTTCCATTCTGGGTGTGCGGTAAGGCAGGTAAAGAGCTGTGCATTGATCGCCCGAGAAGAACTGTGCACTCCAGGTCACAGCCTAGCAGATGTGATGTTGAACTGTGCTCTCCAGGTCTGGGGTCTCGGCCTAGCAGATGTGATGTAGAACTGTGCTGTCCAGGTCTGGGGTCTCAGCCTAGCAGATGTGATGTAGAACTGCGCTCTCCAGGTCTGGGGTCTCAGCCTAGCAGATGAGATGTAGAACTGTGCTCTCCAGGTCTGGGGTCTCAGCCTAGCAGATGTGATGTAGAACTGTGCTCTCCAGGTCTGGGGTCTCAGCCTAGCAGGTGTGATGTAGAACTGTGCTCTCCAGGTCTGGGGTCTCAGCCTAGCAGATGTGATGTAGAACTGCGCTCTCCAAGTCTGGGGTCTCAGCCTAGCAGATGTGATGTAGAACTGCGCTCTCCAGGTCTGGGGTCTCAGCCTAGCAGATGTGATGTAGAACTGCGCTCTCCAAGTCTGGGGTTTCAGCCTAGCAGATGTGATGTAGAGCTGCACTTTCCAGGTCTGGGGGCGCAGGCTAGCAGGCGACAGATGTGATATTGGCTTTACATGCAAAGCCCCAGCCTTTTTTAAAAAAATATATTTCTGACTTGGCTTTTGTTGTCCGGGGCTGTGAGGAACCTTATTCTGCTTTCCTGGCCTTTGGCGGCCCCCTCGTTTTCTCCCTAGACTCTACCAAATCTTTGAGGCAAGCCCTGTAATCCCACCCCGAGTCAGCAGATGTGGTTGTGGATGGACTGTGATGGCTTTTTACATGTGTGCCCTTTGCTGCCTGGCAGTGATGTGCACTCGAAATGGCTGTCTTGACACACTTGACCCCGACTTTTCCAGTTTGACCCTCTCAGAATTTTAGGTTCATAAGCTTGGTTTTGTAGCCACACCCCCTACCTGTAGATAAAGTTTCAGTCCTCACCTAAGGTGAGGTGAGATCGGTTCGTTCGCCCTGTGGTGCTGCAGGAGGAGCACATACGGTTATATTGGCTGAGCAGCCCCAGGACTCTGAGCCCCTGGACGATAGGATCTCTCCCAGTACCAGCCTCTGGAGACATCCAGCTTGGGAATGTGCATCCAGGGCTCTGATAGGAGCTCCATAGCCCTGCACTTCCACCTGATTCATGGCTCAGTTTCTGTGTGGCTCCAGCGCCTCCAGTAACATGGATGTCGGGAGTTGCTACGGTTCACTGAGCTAGTACTGTGAGGCTCCTCCCAGTGTGTGGGGGGTACTTGACACGGCAGTATGAAGGCTGGGTGGCTTTCATCTGGCTGTTCCAAGGAGGTGTGGGATTTGGGGTGAGCTTTATGCACTGTGGCTGAGAGCAGGAGGGGATGTGTGGGAACGAAAGGGCCAGGGGCCAGCGCATGACCATGAGGAAGCTGTGGGCTACCCGCAGCCTGGCATCAGGGCCCGTTGCAGGGACTTCCCTGTCTTCTGTGGACAAGGCAGTTCAGCTTTGTAACGTTCACTGCCTGGCCCAGATTACACATGAGTGGATGGGTTTTCTCAAATGCAGAAATGAGTTAGTAGGATGAGCCAGGTAGGATGGCCCACCCTCCTGTTGTGCCCATCACCCAGTGTCTGTCAGGAAGGGAGGCTCTCTTTCACCCTGGCTTCCTGTTAGGGAAAGGTTAGGAAAGATGTGCAAGTTTTTGGGACAAAAAAAAAATTCCTACAGATTTTCTCTTATAGCATTTTCAGATCAATCTAGCAAATTTGGATAGTGCTGGGAAGTTTAAAATTTCAGTTTGGTTTGACATGAAGAATCTGGTATTGGAGCTGTCTGATTAGCTCCAACACAAGCTATTGTTAAGCCTGCCTTTGCTGTTTGCCTGTGATTCCCCTCTGGTTGGCAGCCTTCTCGAGTCTGCAGTGTTAGAGAGGGCGTGGCCGGGCCCGGCTGTCTGCTTTCACTGCTGGTTACTGCTCGGGGCAGTTCTGCCTGGTGGACTTAGAGGACCAGGGCAGAGTTAGGGATAGGCTTTGCTCTTTTGGTCCAAAACCACCTTTCCCCATTTTGTTTCTCTAGGTACTATTTTGAAGCGATGGAAGAAGAACTGGTTTGACCTGTGGTCAGATGGTCACCTGATCTACTATGACGACCAGACTCGGCAGAGTATCGAGGATAAGGTCCACATGCCCGTGGACTGCATCAACATCCGCACAGGCCATGAGTGTCGAGGTAAGGTGTTCATGGGCGCTGTCACCTTCCTTCCTTGAAGGGTCTGCTCTGTCATGGTCAGACGGAAGAAGGGCTCCAGCTGAGACCAGGCAGCCATCCTGGGGCTCCAGGTACTCAGATCATGAGCCAAATAGGTAGACTTATCCTTGAAGTTAGGGTAAGACTGGAAGGGCTCCCCCCAAAATGGATGGGGACCCCTAGACCCCGTTGATTTTGTGGCTTCGAACTTGGCATCTGTTTGGTGATGATTGTAGTCAGTTGTTCTTTCCTCTTTTTCATGTATGTGGCGTGCATGTATGTGTGTATTCATGTTGTGTGTTCATGTACATGTATGCATGTGCATGTAGAGTCCAGAGGTCAGTGTTGGTGTCGTCTTCAGTTGTCCTCCACTTTACTATTTTAAAGTTCATTTTGCTACTGATATTTATTTACCACTTGAAAGAGAGGGAAAGAAAGTGTGGGTGTGTCAGAGTCTGCTACCACTGCCAACAAACTGCAGATGAATGCACTGCCTTGTGTGTCTGGCTTTACGTAGTCACTTGGGAATCGAACCCCGGCTGTCAGGCTTTGCAAGCAAGCACCTTGGGCCATGGAGCCATTCCCCATCTCCACCATATTTTTTGCAGCAGGGTTTCTCATTGAACCTGGACCACACTGACTAGGCTAGACTAACCAGCCACCGGAGCCCTGGCACACACCTGTCACTGCTGACCCGGCACTGGGGTCACGGGCACACACGCAGAACCTGGCACACACCTGTCACTGCCTCCCCGGCACTGGGATCATGGGCACACACGTAGAACCTGGCACACACCTGTCACTGCCTCCCCGGCACTGGGGTCACGGGCACACACGCAGAACCTGGCACACACCTGTCACTGCCTCCCCGGCACTGGGATCACGGGCACACACGCAGAACCTGGCTTTGATGGGGCTGAGTGTCCACACTTCGCTCCTCACGCTTGCATGGCACGCACTTGGCCCATTGAGCCTTCTTCCCAGTCCCTGGTCATTTTCTTAAAATCCATGGTGTATGGCTGGAGAGATTGCTCAGTGGTTAAGGCACTTGCCTGCAAAGCCAAATAACCTGAGTTCAATTGCTCAGTACCCATGTAAAGCCAGATGAACAAGGTAGCACATGCATCGGAGTTTGTTTGCAGCTGCCAGAGGCCCCGGGGCACCCATTCTCTCTCTCTGTCTCTGCTGAGCATGGTGGTGCACACCTTTAATCCCAGCATTCGGGAGGTAGAGGTAGGAGAATTGTTGTGATTTTGAGTCTGGCCTGAGACTACATAGTGAATTCTAGGTCAGCTTGGGCTAGAGTGAGACCCTACCTTGAAAAACAAACAAGAAGAAGAAAAACACCAAACCTGTGATGTTGTGCTTTCTGGACTCATGCCTTAGGTTTGTGTCAAAAGAACAGATTTTGTGGAAGTTTTGTTGACTGGTGGTTTCGCCTGGCTATTTTCTAGATCAGGCTGTAGAGTATTTTCTTCATGTTATGCTTGGTTTTTTGTCTAGTTCTTTGCTTATCTGAGCTGTTAGGTTTTAAAATGTGCAGAGAAATTTTTAAATTATTTTCTAATCTGTTAGGGAGAGAGAAAGAGAAAATAGGCACTCCAGGGCCTCTAGCCATTGCAAATGTACTTCAGACACATGTGCTACTATATGCATCTGGTTTACGTGGGTACTGGTAATTGAACCTAGGTCCTTAGGCTTCACAGGCAAGCAAGCGCCTTAACCTCTGAGTGATCTCTCCAGCCTACTTTTTTGACTTTTTAATTGATACAAATATTTTAAAATATTTTTATTTACTCGAGAGATTTCATGTGTGTATGTTTATGGGCACACTAGGGCCTCTTGCCACTGCAAACATAGCCTGGATACATGTGCCATTTTGTGCATCTGACGGCTTTACATGGGTTTTGGGGACTCAAAGCTGGGTCAGCAGGCTTTGCAAGCAAGCACCTGTAACCACTGAACCATCTCTCCTGCCCTTAATTGGTATTTTTATGTGTGTACAAAGTGTATTTTGATCATATTCCCCTCCTACCACTTTCTCTTTTCCACTCTTCCATATGCCCCTTCCATTGAACCCCTTCCTCCCTGTAATCAGTCCCTCTGCTGTTTTGTTGTTTTTCTTTTATTTTTGCCTTTCTTCATCAGCCATGATGACAGGTTGATGAGCCCGGTATTGTGCAGGTAGGATAAACGCTATCTTAAGAAGTATGTAAACATTTCTTCATTTTTTCTGACTTTTCCTAGACATCCAACCTCCGGACGGGAGGCCAAGAGATGGCCTCTTGCAGATAGTTTGCCGCGATGGGAAGACCATCAGCCTCTGTGCAGAAAGCACCGACGACTGTCTGTGAGTTTGGATTTTGCATTTGTTGAATTTACCAGGTATTTTCTGCTTTAGTTTCCAGTCATCTGGGAGGGAAGAGATTGGGAGTAAGTTCCTTCCTGGCAGCAGATGAGTGAGAGGAAGCTCTGAAGAAGGGGTCAGAAGCCGAGGGCTCTTCCCAGCTTTGGGGGTGGTGGCTGTCCTTGATGGTCCTTGCCTTGCACACATTACTCTGCTCTCTGCCTCTGTTGTCACACGCCACTCTCCCGGAGTGTGTCCACATCTCCCAGTCACATTGGATTAAGGACCTTAGAGTTTGACCTCATTTTCATTTGATTTTGTCTGCAAAACCCGTTTCCAGATCTACTCACGTTCATAGGCACACAGTTCAGGCCATCAGAAGAGCTGTGGGTGAAGACTGACATGAATCTGCGGTGTCTTCAACTGTCTAGTGAAAGTATTTCAACAACAGCTACATTTAAAAAGTTCAAGAAAAAACAGGTTTTGTGTATGACATAACTGACCAAGTTGCAGCACATAATTTTATTAGTTAAGATAAGTCAGTATTAACTAGTATGCATTTTGTTTGAAATGCTACATATCCACTGTAGCTACACTCTTTCTTTTTCTTTTCTTTTTTTTTTTTTTGAGGTAGGGTCTCACTGTAGCTCAGGCTGACCTGGAATTCACTACATAGTCTCAGGGTGGACTTGAACTCAAGGTGATCCTCCTACCTCTGCCTCCTAAGTGCTGGGATTAAAGGCATGCGCCACCACACCCGGCTTGTACTCTTAAAGTATATATGATATTATATATCCTTAGTGTCTTGAGTAAGTGGATTGGATAAGCCAATTTTTTCTCTGTTCAGCAGGGGATATTTTAAGACAAGTTTCATTTTGTACCCCAGGCTGGTGTCAAATTCAAGGCAATCCTCCTGCCTCAGCCTTTCAAGTACTAGGATTGCAAGCATGAGCCACCCCACCTGGCTAGACTTACATAACAAGCTTTGCAGGAATTCTGATGCCTAAATGGGTTTGTGAATCACGGAGAAGGTACCACATTGCCTCAGAGTTACCCTATCTCTTTTCTCCAGGGCCTGGAAGTTTACACTGCAGGATTCCCGAACAAACACAGTAAGTTGCTTATGGCGCTCACCAGCTCTGTTTCATGTCTTGGGTCTTGAATAACAGCTGAGGAACTGGAGGCTGGGGAGAGAAAGAGAGGGAGAGGGAGGGAGGGAGAGAGAGAGACAGGGGCTTCCAGTGTCTGTGATCTCGGGGTCAGTGTTCTCCATCTTGGGGCTTGCTTTATTTTTCCCAGATTTTTTGTAGAAAGAAAAGTGAAAAGTAGGTGAGGCTTGTAAACAAACTTTTGTATAGGTGAGAAAAGAAAAGTCATAAAGGCTTACTAGTATCCAGGTGTCTGTGTATTCTACTTTTGCCAGCTCAAGAAAGTTCTTCCTCCTCAGCTTTTTCTGAAACTCGTTACTTTTTCTTTCATTAAAAAATCTCCTTTAAGCCGGGCGTGGTGGCGCATGCCTTTAATCCCAGCACTTGGGAGGCAGAGGTAGGAGGATCACCATGAGTTCAAGGCCACCCTGAGACTACAGAGTTAATTCCAGGTCAGCCTGGACCAGTGAGACCCTACCTTGAAAAACAAAACAAAAAAACAAACAAACAAAAACCTCCTTTACAAAAAAGAAACTAATATTAATTATCCGTATAACTAACAAAATCTCAGAGTGGGTTCTCTATATTACTTTTGTTATTCCCCACCCCTTTTCTACTAGGAGCAATTTAACCAACACTTTAAAAATATTTTATTTATTTGAAAGGGGGAGGGAGAGAGAGAATGGCTGCACCAGGACCTCCAGCTGCTGCAGTTGAACGCCAGATGCATGTGCCACTTTGTGCATCTGGCTTATGTGGGTACTGGAGCATCGAACCTGGGTACTTAGGCTTCTCAGGCAAATGCCTTAACTGTTAAGCCATCTCTGCAGCCCGAACACTTTCTAATACAGAAGAGAGCGTAGATCAGCTTGTGGCTGCTGCGTGTCGGGTGTGACGTGCTGCAGAGAGTGCTGCCGCACGCTTTCAAAGGCCAAGGGAGCAGCGGAGCCCTGGACCAGGCTTCCTCGGCCACAAGAGCGCTGCTCCCACAGGGGCCAAGCAAGGACTGACCACCTTGTT